>NC_137899.1:93449385-93821385 GCF_963455335.1 Martes martes
CAGAGAGCATTGTGATGTGGGAGAAAAAACACCAGAGAGGGGACCAGAACACAGAAGCTCTGCTGTGAGACCTTGGAAACATCCTTATTTATTCACAGTGAAAAACGATTTAAGACTGTTGTGTTAAAAGTCATTTAAAATTTCTGAGACTCAGGGTGCCTGGTACAGTCAGTACACATCCAACTCTTGATTTCAGCTCAGGTCACGACCTCAGGGTTCTGGGATCAAGCCCTACATCGGGCTCCACGCTCAGCGTGGAACCTGCTTGAGATTCTCTCTCTCTCTGCCCCTCCCACTCATGCTGTCTCGCTCTAAAAGAAATAAATCTTATAAATAAATAAATAATTTCTGAGCCTTGGTCTCCTTATCAACTAAATGAGGTTAATAATACACCTTCCTTTCTTCACAGCTTTGCTGTCAGGAACAATGATGAGATATTTTGGGTGAAAAATCCCTGGTTCATAATAAAGCCTGTCTCAAATATAAGGAGGTGTAACTGTTCATTACGTATTCTAGAATCTTAGAATTATGTATTCTATTTGCTTTATAAAATTCACCTCTTTCACATCCATTTCACAAAGGCTCAAAAAACTGCAAGGGTTAATATCATTGAACAATGTGAAAGTGATCACGAAATGGAACTGATCACTTCACACCCATTAAGATGACTGTTATCCTAAAAACTGAAAATAACACGTACTGATGAAGAGGCAGAGAAAGTGGAACCCTTGTGCGGTGATGGTGAGAATACAAAATGGCGGAGCTGCTGTGAAAATGGGATGACAGTGCCTCAAAAAATTAAACCGAGCATGACCGCATGACCTAACAACTCCACTTCCGGGCACATACCCCAGAGAATTGAAAGCAAGGCCTCAAGCAGATATTTGTATACCCATGTTCACAGCAGTATTACTCACAACAGCTAAAGGTAGAAGGAACTCAAGTATCCAACCAGGGACGAAGGGACAAACAAAATGGGGCATATACATACAGTGTGGAGTGTTACACAAAGCAAAATAAGCCAGTGTCTCAAAAAAAACAAATCACATACAATTCTATTTATATTTGGTCCCTAGAGTAGTCATATTCATGGAAACAGAAAGCAGAACGGTGGTTGCCAGGGGGCTGGGCAGAGGAGGAAGGAGGTGTAGTTTCACAGGTATGGAGTTTCAGTTCTGCAAGATGAAGGGAGTTTTAGAGATTGGCTGCAAAACAATGTGAGTGTACTTAATGCTGCGGAACACTTAAAAATGGTTCATACACTTCCTGTTCCTTGAAACGTATGTTGTATTCACTCTTGTATGATATCACTTACAGCAAAAAGATACAATTTATAATTTTTTACTTTTATATGATCTGTCCAATAAACATTTTTATCTTAAAAAAAAAATGGTTCAGATGGGGGGCACCTGGGTGGCTCAGTCATTAAGCGTCTGCCTTTGGCTCAGGGTCCTGGGATCGAGCCCCGCATCATGTGCCCTGCTCAGTGGGAAGCCTGCTTCTCCCTCTCCCACTCCCTCTGCTTGTGTTCCCTCTCTTGCTGTGTCTCTCTATCAAATAAATAAATTAAATATTTTTTTTTTAAAAATGGTTCATATGCTAACTTTTGCTAGGTATATTTTTACTGCAATTCTTAAATTATATATAATTTTTATATATATATTCCTTTTTTTGAAAAGGAAGGACATGCTATAACATGGGTTGGATGAACCTCAAAGACATTATGGAAATGAAATAAGCCCATCACAAAGTATATATCCTATATAACTCCCCTTCTATGAAGATGCTGGAGAGGTCAAATTCATAGAGATGGAAAACGGAATGGCAAGTTGCCAGGTGCAGGCACGGGAAGGAATGGGGTTATTGTTTACTGTGTACAGAGTTTCAGAAGTTTCAGAAGTTTCCAGAAGATGGAAAAGTTCCAGGGATCGATGTGGCGATGGCCGACAACAGTGTGAACATAATACCATAATGTACACTTAAAAATGGTTAAAGGGGTCAATTTTATGTTATCTCTTACCACAACTCAAAAGGTAAAAATAAATACATTTTTAAAGAAATAGTATTAAGGACTGTGAATTAAATTGTGTTTGCTTTGCATTAATGCCAGATTTCCTGTATTAATTGTACTGTGGTTGTGGAAGAGAGTGGCTCTGTTTTAAGGAAGTGTATGCTTATATACACAGGTGTACAGGTGTGATGGCTCCTGAAAGCAGCATACTCAAACGCTCTACCCACAAAAATGTTATGTGTGTGCGTGTCACTGTTGACATGTGCACAAAGATCAAGAGAAAGTGACAAAACAATGGTGACAAAATGCTACTGGGACAAAATGATAATAGCCGGGGGGAAAAAAGCTTTTAGAAAACAATAGGGACCCCTGGGTAGCTCAGTCCCTTAAGTGGCTGCCTTTGACTCGGGTCATGATCCCAGGATCCTGGGATCGAGTCCCGCATTGGGTTCCCTGCTCAGCAGGGAGCCTGCTTCTCCTTCTCCCTCTGCCTGCCACTCCACCTACTTGTGCTTTCTCTCTCTCTGATAAACAAATAAATAAAATCTCTTTAAAAAAAAAGAAAAATGATAAACATTTTAACAAATTGGGGGGTGGAAAATGCTTAGCATGCAAATCAAGTTGCAGAATTGCATATATGCTATGATTATAATGCAGTAAAAGTATGCATACATACAGACAACGTCTTAAAGCAACAACAGTCTCACATGGGGAGGTAGAATGATTATAGGCAAAGTCACACTTCCCCTGTGATTTCAGTTTGTTTCTGTTTCCTCTGTTAACGGAAACGTGGAAAGCAGTTACCTCTGTGCCCGGCGTGTTTCTTTGGTCTGTGTTTGCTGTTGCAGATGTCCTGGATGTTCTGGACCACGCTGGAGCTGAGCCCGTGCTCCCTCATGATGGCCAGCACCCTTCTGTCCATCAGGTTATGGGACCTGAGGCAGTTGGGGTAGCCACAGTTCCCTCGGATGAAGTGCTCGCAGATGTGGAGCCTTTCACACTGTGGATACTTCTCGCAAATCACTTTTCCACCCTCTCCCTTGTAATTTTTGCATATCTGCAGAGAAAGAAACAGACAATAGCCAGGGACATTAACCCCTTCCCACATCTGCCACAGTCATTAAGGAAAGCCTACGTCAACAAAAATGTTGGCGGTAAGCAGAGATACACTGAAGGAAAAAAATACACGGGGTCGTTCACACTCATAAGATGAGTTGTATTCAACCGATAATTCATTTGGGGTAGAAGAGGACTGCCAGCTAGCTAAACGAGCCATGAATTTAATCACCCTTTGGAAGAATCAAAGTAAGATGGCCATGGCCAGCTGCAGAGAGGACCAAACAAGACCCAAAAGGAGCCCTACATTACAAAGGAACCCCAAAGAGGAAGGTTATCAAGTCATTCTGCATTTGGGGGAGGGGGAGACCCAGCTGGCTCAGATGGTGGAGCATGTGACTCTTGATCTCAGGGTTGCGAGTTCAAGCCCCACATTGGGTGTGGAGATTACTTAAAAATAAAAATCTTGGGACGCCTGGGTGGCTCAGTTGGTTAAGCCGCTGCCTTCGGCTCAGGTCATGATCCTGGGGTCCTGGGATCGAGTCCCGCATCGGGCTCCTTGCTCGGCAGGGAGCCTGCTTCCCCCTCTCTCTCTGCCTGCCTCTCTGCCTGCTTGTGTGTACTCTCTCTCTCTCTGACAAATAAATAAAATCTTTAAAAAAATAAATAAATAAAAATAAAAAATAAAAATCTTTAGGGAAAAAAAAAAAAAAGGACATGCGGGTCTTCCTTGCGGCTGTTGTCTCTGCGAGGCAGAACGTGACAAGGGTTCTCAAAAGGTCAACTAAAGAAGGTAATTTTTCTATTTCTATGTAAATAGCCCTGCAGACACGTAGTTCTTACTGAAAAGAGGGCATACATATTTCTCACTGAGGTACTGTTGTAGAGGCCGGACCGTATGACACAGGACGAGAAGAAGCGGATTTCAAAGTCCGCAGCCCCAGCCCTAGACCCAGCTCTGTGACGTCACCTGAATTACCTACTCCCCCCACCTCTGTCTCCTTTGCTGTGAAGGAGCAAAATATTGGCTCTGTCCCCCTAACCCAAGTTATTGAGTGGATTACATAATAAAATACGTAAATGTCCAAGATATAAAATGCACTGCCCATGTTTGCATCGTTACATAAAAGAATCCCAAAGATCAAAACATCTACAGACTGTTTCGACACATGGAGCAGGCCGGATCTGCCTGGTTCGCTGCAATCTATCTGGGAGGCAAGGACATTCAGACTCTAGCAACAACAATTTAGGTACACAGACAACTTCGAAACCTGATTCAAGTAGCTATCACTGCTCTCAAGCCTAGTATTCAGATTTTAGACTCTAGACCAGCAGGGTTCAAAGTGGGGTCCCTGGACCGGCAGCATCAGCGCCTCCTGGAAACTTATGGGAAATGCAAATCCCCAGACCCGTCCCCACGTCTACAGTCAGAACCGCCAGAGGTGGGGTTCAGGACTCTGGTGTAACAAATCGGGTGCTTCTGAGGCTCACTAAAGTTTGAGAACCAGCGTCCTCAAGGCTCTGGCAGAAAAAGAACAATTAGCAACTTCACAAATGACACTTTGGTTAACAATCCTAGGACGGTTCTAATGAGTAGGTAAGAATGCTCCTGGACTTGATTAGGGCAGGACCAATGACAGCATTTCTACCTTTAATAAGCACATTTACATTTTACAAGCTTATAAACCAGGAAGTCAGGTTTGCCGGATGCTTTTATGTTCTCACAAGGCAAGGCAAAGCGAGGAAGTGTGAACTCTTGGAAAGGTCTTGTCCACTGCTGCCTCCAACATTTAATTCAGTGCCCACCACTTGCAAGTTCCTAAATGTCAGTCGAACGAATGCACAACCGCAAATGACGTGAGACCCAGAGGGAGTCTCTGCTTTGTGCCAGATCACACAGCGTCAGGACCGTGAAACTACTCAGCTTACTCTTGTGTTAAGAAAACAGGTATGGAAAATATGCGGATGAATGAGTGTGGCTGGGTTCCGATAAAACCTCATTCGGAAACCAGGTGGCAGGCCAAATTTGGCCCCTAGGCCATAGTTTGATGAACTTGGATCTAGATTGTCAAGTGACAGAGAAATAAAATGACATTTTATTTGAATCACTCCATTTTGGGGTTTCATTGGTGCAACAGCTTTGCCTATAATCCTCAACCAATACACCCTATCGTCTTCTAAAACCTCAATTCAAAGACCATCTCCTTCCAGGAAGCCACCTAGACGGACAGCATCCCCTAGTCCTACTACTGTATCTTCAGGTCACTTCAAATAGGAAGGAAATTGCTGGCATCTTTAGGTCACTGAGCAACAGTCACCTGTTGACTGCTCTCTGCAGAGCCTGGTGGTAACTTGGGAGTCCTTTGTTCTCCTCTTCCAACACATCCATGACACAACACGGCCGATCATACCCTCCTTGCTGCTTAAACTATGGAATCGTAACTTACCTCAGGCATAAAAAATGGGTCACTTTGGAGGAGGAGCACAGCTAATTCCTCTTTGTTCAGTCCAGAGAGCTCATGGTTTTTCAAGACCTTGAAGTTCTCTTCCGAGAGAACGTTGTGAGAATATTTGCACAAATTCCTGGAAGAAGACAACAGTCGTCAGTGTTTCCACGACACAGAAGTAAAGAAAAACAAGTCATCCAGGGAAATTTCAGTTATCAGTGCCCACATCCTTTGGTAACTAATCCTGCTTAGAGAATACATTTTAAAATTATAAATTGATGACCCTGAAGTGGGGGTACAGGGGATGTATTTCTAAAAGAGTTTATTTATTTATTCATTCATTCATTTATTTATTTGAGAGAGAGAGAGTATGTGCACATTCTGGGGGAGGAGGACATGGGGGCTCGATCCCACAACCCCAAGATCACAACCTGAGCAGAAACCAAGAGTCCGACGCTCAACTGAATGAGCCACCCAGGTTCCCCAGCACTGTGTGTTTTCCACAAATTATATTCATCTCTATTTTAAATTGTTGCAATGCTTCTTTAAACAGTATCTCCTCTAGTATACATTACTAGGGGGGAAAATTGACAAAGAAACTAAAATCAATTTATTGGAAACGATTGCCCACTGAGGGACAAAGAAGAATTAGGAGAATATCTATGGACTTGGGGCACCTGGGCTAGTTCAGTCCATAGGGCCTATGACTCTTGATCTCAGGGCTGTGAGTCTGAGTCCCACGTTGGCTGCAGAGATTACTTAAAAATAGAATCTTTAAGAAAAAAATGCGTGTATGGACTGACAATAAAAGTCAATGAGAAAAGAGATTCCATTTATCAATTTTTTAAGATTTTATTTATTTGAGAGAGAGAGAGCATGAATGGGGAGGGTGGACAGAGGGAGAGGGAGAAGCAGACTCCCCATTGAAGAAGCCCAACGCGGGGCTTGATCTGACCTGAGCTCAAGACAGATCTTTTAAAGATTTTATTTATTTATGTGTTTGTTTGTTTATTTATTTATTTAACAGAGAGACAGAGAGCGCGCGAGAGCGAGCATGAGGGGGGAAGGGTCAGAGGGAGCAGACTCCCCAAGTACTTGAAACACAGCTAGCAAGACTTCAGAACTAAATTTTCCATTTTACCTTATTTTAATTAATTTAAATTTGAAGAGCCACCTGAAACTAGTGACTACCATCCCGATGGCAGAGACCTAGGTCTTCAGTGTTCAAAGTGTAGTGGGAGAACCAGCAGCATCACCATTGCCACAGAGCTTGTCAGAAATTCAGTTTCAGGCCCCACCCTAGTTATACTGAATCAAAATCTGCCTTTCAACAACATCCCCAAATGACTTAATGACATTAAGGTCCTTAGATCATTGAGAACCCCTGACGGTAATGTTGTTTTCATTAGACAAAAGTAATTGGGAAGTTATCTGTGTCCACATAACAAACTCATTCCACTTTTTGACTTACATACGCTACCCACCATTATAGCCAAAGTCCTCAGATTTATGGTTTTAATAGTTATTAATACGATGGCTATTAATATTTTCTAGTTTGTACAACCGTCATCAAATTATCAGGTGGTTAAGTAATGGCTGGTTTTCACTATATAAATAACATGGCTACAATTACCTTTGTACAAATAACCTCCCATCTTCTACAATATTCTCCTGGGATTTATTCCTTTGGGACTATTGCCTCAAAGGACACAATAATTTTCTTGGCAGCTTGTCTCACTTTGATCTACTGCTCTCCAGGAAACATACCAGCAATCTATGAGTGTGTCTATTTCCTGCAAGCACATTAACAAGGAGTTTTATCACTTTTGCTACTTCAGTAGGTATAAAACAGACTTGTGCTTTTAATTTGCAATGTATTTATTAAAAAGACTGAAATATTACCAAATGTTGGCTTGATGTTTATAGTTCCTTTCCTTACTTGCCTTACTATATGTTCATATTTTTTAACTGTTTATAGTAGAGAACGGTTACTGACCTACAGATTTATAGCCGCTCTTTATACTTTTAAAAATTATTACCAGCTTGTTTATTTCAAATAGTTTTGCATTTTTTCCCTTTTTACCAAGAACTTTAATTAAGGTTGCTGTTGCTAAATTTTTATATGATCAGACCCTTCCAATTTGCCTTTCATAATTTTAATAATTTTTAAAAGAATTTTTATTTATTTATTTGACAGAGAGAGAGACAGAGAAGGAACACAAGCAGAGGGAGTGGGAGAGGGAGAAGCAGGCTTCCCACTGAGCAGGGAGCCCAATACAGGACTCAACCACAGGACCCTGGGATCATGACCCAAGCTGAAGGCAGATGCTTAACAACTGAGCCACCCAAGCACCCCTCCCTTTCATAATTTTAATACTTGAGGTCTTAATTCCTCCACTATAGTAGAATAACTATAGTAAACCATTTTGTTTCACTTATAAAAGAGATATCTTAAACTATAATTCTGTAAAACATCTGGAGCTTATTATGACAAATTATGTCAGAAAGGGAGAGAAATGCTTTACATCAACTTTTCTCAATAATAAGCCTATTCTTTTTTTTAAGAGAAGGAGGGAGGAAGGAAGTGACAGAGGGAGAAAGAGAGAGAAAATCTTAAGCAGGCGCCATGCCCAGCACAGAGCCCCATTCGGGGCTCGATCTCACAACCCTAAGATCATGGCCTGAAACAAAATCAAGAATCAGACACTTAACAGACTGAGCCATTGAGGTGTCTCTCAATAATAATCCTATTAAATAGGATTCCTCTCTTATTATTCTGTAATTCTGGACTATTTTGTGTTAATCCTATTATTCTGCAATTCTGGACTATTTTGTGTTAATCTTGTAACTTACTTAGAACTGTTGGAATCTCTATTGGGATTTTATCAATATATAGTTTTGCTTTAAATCTAATACAACTTAAATCTCCTTTGTGCCATATTTTAAATATTAACGGAATAATTCATCACATCATTGGCTTACTCCTTTTCCAAAAACTCTTTAGTGTGCTCGCCTGTTATTTTCTCTATAGAAATTTTATTAAGGTTTTGTCAATTTCCATACAAATATCATATTGAGAATCTCATTTGTGTTAACTCCATAAATTAGATCAGATATTATGTCATCTTAACTACATTAATCTTCTGATTCCGAAACAGAAACACTCTCTCCATTTATTCAAGTTTTACTTTTCTTGTGGAGAATTAAAAGCTTTCTTTTAATAGTTTTCTTTCATTTCCCAAATATTAAACATTTATCTATTGCCACTATTTTTTAGTTGTTTGTCACCCATAAGCAGAAATGCAAACGACTTTGCAAAACCATCTTACTGAAGCTGATAATTTTTTTTTTTTTTTTTGACAGACAGAGATCACAAGTAGGCAGAGAGGCAGGCAGAGACAGAGAGAGGGGGAAGCAGGCTCCCCGCTGAGCAGAGAGCCCGATATGATACGGGGCTCGATCCCAGGACCCTGGGATCATGACCTGAGCTGAAGGCAGAGGCTTTAACCCACTGAGCCACCCAGGCGCCCCATGAAGCTGATAATTTTTTTAATGTGACCATCTAGATAAAAGTTATTCTCTAAAAAATTAATCTTTAAAAGCACTTATTCTGGGGTGCCTGGCTGGGGCACTCAATCAGTAGAGCACGTGAATCTTGATCTCAGGGTCTTCACTTTGAGCCCATGTTGAGTATAGAGATTACTAAAAAGTGGGGGGGGGCACTATTCAAATGCTGCAGTCTGGGTGTAAGGCATTTCTGAAACACTCTGGAACTGCCTTCAGAAAAAAAAAAAAATCACAGAATCAATGACTGTGTCTGCTACCATCTGAGCCCTCAGAACCCAACCGGCCCTCCCAAGCACTTTGCTTCATAGAGAAGTCAAGGGCAGCTGAGCAGGCTCCGGTGACAGCCTCTATTCTAGCCATTTCCTCGGGCGGGCCTTCTGCGTCTCTGGCACCCCTTGATAAAGCTGACTTCAGCTCTCTCAGCTTGCTTTGGGGTTCTGTGGTTTCCGATAAAACTGCTCCCAGCTGTCCCCACCAGGACCCTCTGCAGCTGGGCTACGACTCCACCTTATCACTCCTCCCACCCCCACATGGGAGGGGGGCATCTGGAGAGAATCGACATTGAGGGGGAGGGGGTCCTCAGCCTCCAGCCCAGGCAGAAAACCGCTCTATCACCAGATGAATGGGAGACTCCTTAGCTAGAAGGTCCCTCACTCCACTGGCCAGAGCCATTATGATCCCCCCTTGCTACTGATGAATCGAAAAACTCTACCTCTGAAACTAATAATACACTGTATGTTAATTAATTGAATTTAATTTTTTAAAAAAATGATCCCCTTGCTGTGGAGCTGAAAATGATCTCCGTGAAATAAACACCCCACCACTAGACAGCTTCCGCCTTCTGTCTCTGAGATACATGAGTCTCTGACCAGCAGCCTCCTCCCGGGGAGGCCTGCTCCATTTTCCCACATTCCCTAGGCTGCTCCCCACTTGTCAGAGGCTTTTCTCTTTGCCTAATTTTCCCTTTGCCTAATTTCATACTGGTCTGCCATGAGGGTGGGGCAGTTCGTGCTCATCTCTTCCGGAGTCAGCCAGGGAGGACGAAACCGACATTTATTCCATGTTTACTAAGTGACAGGAACTCGCCATCTGATATTTAATAAGTAACATGGTACGCCTATGAGGAAGCAGTTTACTTTTTACTTTGGGAAACTGAGGCTGATAAAACGAGAAATCAAAAATGAAATAAAATGAGGAACTCCAAGGTAACTCAAATAAGAGGAAGATCTGACGAATGAACCCCCATCTCAAAACAAAACAAAACAAAAACACCTAATCTGGAAAAACAAAACCAGATCAAAACTTTTCCAAACCAAAAAGGTGGGGGAGGAGAAGGAAAAAAAAAAAAAAAGCCCTCCTGGATTATTTAAAGCACTGTTCCCAACGCACATGAATCTGCGAAGGGTGGGACCAGGCACACAGCCCGACAGAAACTACTTCTTAGGACAGGCGTTGGGGAGACAAGTTCAGCAGAACCGGCCACTATTAGGGCTTGACCAAGGTCGTGACCTAGGTTGACGGTGGCAGAAGCTTCCTTCCCACATCCTGCTCGTCACTCTGCCCCAGGTCCACGTCCTTAATACTGACCAGGAGGCTTCAGCCTGGAAACAGCGTGAAAGTCGGCCATGGCTTCCTCAGGTTCACTAAGCCAGTGGTTCTCCAAGTGAGGTCTCCAGACTAGCATCACTGGGAGGTTGTCAAAAATCAAATTCTCAGGCCCCATCTCAGACCTACTGGCTGGGTCTCAAACTCTTGGCGTGCATCAGAATCTTCTAGAAGGTTTGCCAGGACACAGATTGCTGGGCTCCACCCCCAGAGTTTCTGATAGGTGGGTCTGGGGTGGGGACTGCGGATGTGCATTTCTGACAAGCGCCCAGGTGATGCTGCTGCCTGCCGGGACCATGACTCCACCTGGGAAGATGGAGACTTGAGCTGCCTTCTGGGGGGGGGGGGGGGGAGGCAAGTGAGCGCACAGTGGCAGGGGTTCCCCCCTTCCCAATCCCCTCCCAACACCCGCCCCCAGCCTCGCACAGAGAAGAGCTCTCCTACAAACCACTATGAACTGCCCAGGGGAAAACAAGTGTTTGCAGAATTCTGCCTGCACTTGGAGCAGATAAACTTCAAACAGCATGAGCTGGGATAGGAGATGATAACTTTAAAAAAAAAAAAAAATGAGCAAAGATGGCCTTGGAAGAACATAATCGTCTCAGTTTCAAGAATCTCTGGCCAAAACCTAAAAACAAATGACCTTTTTTACTTTTCTCTTCCAGCCACAGAACAAAATGTTATTTTAACCCAGGCAATAAATCCTCCCCCACACCTTGGATGAGGGCTGGGCGGCAGAGTGGCTCTCATCCCTGGCTACACATAATAATCAAGTGGGGAGTGTTTAGAAACACCTAAGCCTAACCCTCGAAGACTGATTTAATCGGACATGGGCTGACACGTGATTCTACAATGCAGCTGGAGCTGAGAATTGCTAGTTGGACTCGTCCGATCAGAGTCTAAGCTCAGTTCCTGAGCTAGAAGGTCACCTCGGAGCCCTTGTGCTTCCCACGCTGGTCAACACAGAGCCAGCTCTGGGCTCCATACCCAGACCAACTGGGAAAAGATAACAATCTTGGGGGGTGGATTTGACAGTAATTTGTCTCAAAATACCCCTCCCCTTCTCCACTCACTCCCTCTGCTCCCCAACACCTTGTGGGCAGGGGCTGATAAAAACAAAGATAGAGTTGATTTGTACAGAAAACAGGAAACAGCTCACCATGCTATAAACCAGGGGGGAAAGGAACCAGGACGTGTAAAAGATAAAATCTAGCGAATGCTGGCCTAAAGAGGAAAATGTCACCGATCAAAAACAACCGTAATGAAGTATTATTTCAAAGCCATGAGACTCCCGTTCCCTGTGTTTGTACTGCTGATGTTCAAGCTTAAACCGCCAGGCTACAAGAGATAGGGGTGGCTCTGTGAATCTGGGAATCATGGGGAGAATCGGAGTGGGCCAATAGAGAGCACCGGAAGCAGGATAAGGGACCGTGTGGAGAAAGAGAAAGCGTGGAGCTGAAGAAAGGAGCCGACTCTAGCCACGACTGTACTATCCAGAACCTACAAGGTGCAAAGAAGAGAAGGCCGGCCAACTGCGGCCACAGGGTGAACTCCAGGTGCACCTGCTACGGACAGGAATGCACCTTATTGGCTGCAAGACTCTGGGCAGCAGAGGGCAACAGGAGAGGACCACGCCTGCAGAGAATGGGGGGGGGGGCGGTGTGCCAAGGACCTGCATGTAGTCTACTGCACCAAGAGTGGGGCAACCAGAAATCATCTCTCTGTCACTGCAGACAATGCCTCCCATCCCCAGAACTCCAAGTTAGTGTTGCCCATTAGAATCACCTAGGGAGGGGCGCCTGGGTGGCTCAGTGGGTTAAGGCCTCTGCCTTCGGCTCAGGTCATGATCTCAGGGTCCTGGGTTAGAGCCCCACATCGGACTCTCTGCTCAGCAGGGAGCCTGCTTCCTCCTCTCTCTCTGCCTGTCTCTCTGCCTGCTTGTGATCTCTGTCTGTCAAATAAATAAAAAAAATCTTAAAAAAAAAAAAAAGAATCACCTAGGGACTTCTAAAAAAGCTCAGTGCCCTAGCCATACTCCAGACCCAATAAATCGGAACCTATAGGGAGAGGAGCCAGGCTTCAGGGTTCTTTTTAAAGACTCCTCAAGTCATTCCAATGGGCAGCAGAGTCTGGGAACCATCCCCCTAAGTCTACATCAGGACTGAGAAAAGGCGTAGGAAGCGAAGAGTAAAGAGTTCAGGGGTGGTGATGGTTTTGCCAGAATCTTGACGATTAGAAAAAGGGAGCCCCCAAGATCCTCTCCTCACAAAGGTCCCTTCCCTTCTCCCCCTGTCGTACTCCTCAACATGAATCCCTTTGGAAGTAAAGAGAAAGATTCAAATAGACTAGAGAGAAAGACTAATAAACTGCTTAATAGTGGTTTGAAGATTCCTTTAGTGGGAAAGAAAGGGGCAGAAGCCTCTAGAACAGGCTGTTTGCCACAGAAAGCATGTGCTCAATAAATATTTGTTGAGGGAGTGGCAAGAATGCCCCACATTCCCTGTGTGTCTTGCAGTTCTATCACAGAAAAGTAACAGGTCACCCTAACCTTGGAGAAAGCAATCCTTTTTTTCAACTTCTGTTCACTCTGCACTAAAGAATCCATCCCACTTCTCTTTTATGCCCTCAGAGTCCGAAGCCACATAAAACCCCACTTTTGCGGGGCGCCTGGGTGGCTCAGTGGGTTAAAGCCTCTGCCTTCCGCTCGGGTCATGATCCCAGAGTCCTGGGATCGAGCCCCACGTGGGGCTCTCTGCTCAGCAGGGAGCCTGCTTCCTCCTCTCTCTCTGCCTGCCTCTCTGCCTGCTTTGTGATCTCTGTCTATCAAATAAATAAATAAAATCCTAAAAAAAAACAAAACACTTTTGCAATCTGCCAGGAAGCACACCCCTGCAAAAGAATCCTAGGCGAGGGCAAAAATGCAGATCCTCAGGCCCAATCCACCCTCTGCCGCCCCACCCGCCACCGCCGTAAAACCGGAATCTTTGATGTGGGACATGGAAATCAGCGTTGAGTAAACTCTCCCCAAGTGATTCAGATATATATCAAAGTTTGAGACGTACTGCTCCAAAGCTGGTAACCTAGCACACCCTAGGAGCTACCCAAAACTGATACCTCAGGGTACAGCCAAAAAAAAAAAAAAAAAGTTACAACTCTTTATATACATTTTTACTTAAAAAAAGTAAAAAATTATTGCCTGGGCTATAAGAGGCAGAGAAGTAGGGAGGATCATTGGTTAACTCAGAAGGTGCACAAGATGACCTTCAGAACAGAAATTTTCTTTTTTCTTTTTCTAATAGAAATTGCCTGTATCCATTGGTGTATATCCTATGGGGTATATCCATTTATCAAAACTCTTCAGCCTGGAGATGCCGGGGTGGCTCAGCTGGTTAAGTGGCTGCCTTCGGCTCGGGTCATGATCTCAGCATCCTCAGATCAAGTCCCACATCGGGCTGGGAGCCAGCTTCTCCCTCTGCCTCTGCCTGTCACTCTGCCTGCCTGTACTCTCTCTATCTCTCAGACAAATAACTAAATAAAATCTTCAAAAAAAAAAAGACTCTTCAGCCTGGATACTTTAAATGGGTACATTTTACTGTATGTAAATCATAGAAAGTTGATTTTAAATTTTTTTAAAAGATGGAAACAAGTGAGTCAATATTTAATATCCAAATTAAGAGTTAACATTAGTTATATGATTTTTAAGTAAATATATACATAGTAAGAGTACATGCTCAAAATGTTCTCGACTGAGAGGGCTGAAGAATCAAAATGTTTGAAAACTATTCCCCTAGGTGACCTGATGCTCTGAGTGGGTCTGAAACGGATGAAAAACTTTCTCAGGGTGGAGGAGCGAAAAAGACGGCAAAACAGGGCTCTGCTCTCTCCTCAAAACCCACGTCCAGCTCCTCTGCTCTGACTTATTCAAACTGACTCCTCACTGGGCCTGAAATCCTAAGTCCTCCTGGATCCTTTTACTCCTTTTCACCCTCATTCTGGGGCCTTGCCAACCCCAGAGTAGCCTATAGGTAAAGATCAAAGACACCTGTTTGGAAGTAAATATGGTCAGGAACTGTAAGCAAATTAGAACCCTTTTACAGAAGGAAAACAACCCTGCATTTGTCTTCTCTGTTCACTTCGGCCATCTCTCCATTACGTAAAAAGTAGAAAGTATTTTGTTGGCAGATGCTTCTTTGTCCCTTACTCAACATTTCATCAAGATTCACACTATCACTCATAATGTCCTTACGTCCCTCAGCTTAATTTCTGCAGAAAGCGGCAGGAATTGAAAGTCAGAATCAGCCAAGTGAAAATAAACATGAAGCAAATCTAAAAAGAGAATAGAAGTTCCCAAATGATTCTGATGGGGCACACCCTCCTCTGGGCCCTGATACCACCATCAACCTGACAGCTAGACTCGGCGGACGGAGCACACTCAGCAACTGAAGGGGCTTCCAGAAAGACTCCAGCACCGCAAATACACCACACAGATGACATGTGACATGCAAAAGTAAAAGGCAAACCTTCAAAACAAGTGAAAGGAGCTAGACACAGTAGGACAAACACTGTATGATTCCATTTGCAAGAAACATCCAGAATAAGGCAAATCCATGGAGACGACAGGTAGACTAGAAAGGGGTGGGCAGGGACAGGGGAGAACAGGATGACTGCTGATTGGTGTAGGGTTTCTGTGTGGGCTGAGGAGAATGTTCTGGAACCAGAATATGGCAATGATTGCACAACATCATGAACATACTTATCGCCATTGAACTGTATTCTCCCCCCGCCCCCCGCCACCTCCCCCCCAGTCTGGAGGTCATTCCTCTTTTTTTTTTTTTAATTTTAATTTAAGCATAGTTAATACACAGGGCTATATTAATTTCAGGTGTCTGTTTAGTGATTCAGCAGTTCTATCCATTTACTCAGTGCTCATCAAGATTAAGTATGAACTATGCACTTGGAAATGGTAAAAAAAAAAAAAAAAAAAAAAGAGAGACTATCCCAAGGATAAAGAAATAGAGCAGTAAGACGACAAAAAAAAATTCAAAAATGGAAATAAGAGGCAATTGCTAAGAATCAGATGCCAAGGAAGACAAACCAAAAATATGAGCATTGGGTCTTAAAACGGCCAGACGCAGAAATACATAAATTAAAACCACAGTGAGGTACGATACCGCATTGCTTGTACTGGCACAAATTTTAAAGGGCTGACGATGTCCCCTCCAGGCAAGCTTGCAGACCTTTGCTGCAGTCTCCTTTGCCCGGCCAAGCAATAAAGCTACTGTACCTCTTCCCCCCCTCCTCACCTACCCCCTACCCCCCTACCCCCCAAAAAGGCCGATGTTCAAATGGAAAGGATATGAAGCAAGGGAAGGCTTGTATTCTTCTGATGGGAGTAAAACCCGGTATGCACACTTGGAAAACAATCTGGTATTATCTCAGAAAATTAAAGATGAATCTACTGGTAGGTACCTAGGGAGCTCTTGCACACGTACACAAAGAGAGACATACCTTAACATTGAATACATCACGGTTTCTAATGTCAAAAAATTCGAAACACTTTCTATTTTGATAAGAAAAACTGGTATATAAATCTCACAATCCCTATAAAAGAAAGCTATACATTTGAAAGAGCTAAAGCAGTCCCTTTCCTAAAACGTCTGGGACTCGGGGCAAGATAAAATTGAGGTCCATGCACCAAGCGCCTAAACATTTAAAGTACAAAATCAAGCTACGAAACAGTTCAATAAAATATATTGTCTTCGGGGCGCCTGGGTGGCTCAGTGGGTTAAGCGTCTGCCTTTGGCTCAGGTTGTGATCCTGAGGCCCTGGGATTGAGCCTTGAAGGGGAGCCTGCTTCTCCCTCCGCCCACTGCTTCCCCTGCTTGTGCTCTCGCTCTCTCTGTCAAATAAATAAATAAAATCTTGGGGGGGAAATTTTTTGTTCATCTTCCTATCTTGTAAACAGACTTGCAAAATGACCTGGAAAGCCACGTGAGAATTCTTCTCAGACTCCTCCCAGTCCTCTGATAAGGTGCATAGGGATGAAGTAAGTTGGCCCTGGCTTCCAACTCTGGCTCACCCCTTCTCTCTTCCCACCTCAGACTGTGTCCCACACTGCTCGAGCCAACATTCACAGGCAACGAGCATGCCAGCCACACGTAGGAGGTCCTGGAAAAGAAGTCCTCCCAGGCCTGGAAGTGGGCCTGGGAAACCAGGATCCCCGGAACCTAGAGCATGGTCTAGTATGAAAGTGGGTGCTACAGGTGCTAGATAGGCTTTGTACATTAGGAGTGAGTCTCAGAATCATGATATCTTACACAGAAAAGTAAATAAATCAAGTATTTGCACACTTAGTATCGATATCATTTATAGGCTTGAAAACAGGCAAAACAATACTAAATATTGCTTAGAAGTGCATGCATATAGTAAAAAACAATAAATGTCTGGGGAAAATAAAAAACACATTCAGAGTAGCATCGGCAGGATTATAAATTGGTATACCCCCATAGGAAACAGTACGAGATTCCTCAAAAAATTTAAAACAGAACTACTGTATCATCAGCAATCCCACTTCTAGGTATATATTCAAAAGAAATGACCTCATTATCTCAAGGGATATCTGCACTCCTATGTTCAATGCAGCATTGTTCACAACAGCCAAGAAATGGAAACATCCTACATGTCCATCAGCAGATGGATGGATAAGGAAAATGTGGGATACAGACAAGAGACAGAGATACATAGATATGCAAAGGAATCTGTAGGGGATGCCTGGGTGGCTCCGTAGTTAAGCATCTGCCTTTAGCTCAGGTCATGATGCCAAGGTTTTGGGATCAAGTCCTACATCGGGCTCCCTGCTCAGGAGGGAGCCTGTGTGTCCCTCTGCCTGCCTCTCCCCCTCCTTGTGCTCTCTCTCTCTGACAAATAAATAAATAAAATCTTTTTTTTTTTAAAGGGGTATGTATGATTCAGCCATAAAAGAAATCCTGCAATTTGCAACAACATGGATAAAGCTAGAAGACATTATACTAAGTGACATAAGCCAGAGAGACAAATAGTGTATGATCTCTTTAGTACGTGGAATCTAAAAAGCCAAACTCACAGAAAGTAGAATGGTGGTTGCCGGGGACGGGGGGTGGGGGTGTGGAGGGGGGAGTAATACGGGGATACTGGTCAAAGGATGCAAATCTTCAGTTAGAAAATGAATATATTCTAGAGACCTAAGGTACACCATGGTGGCTATAGATGATAATACTGTATACTTGAAATCTGCTAAGAAAGTTGATCTTAAGTGTTTTCATCGTCCCCCCCCCCAAAAAAAAGTCGTAAACAGATGAGGAGATAGGGTAATTAGCTTGACTGAGGAAATTATTTCACAATGTATGCATATATCAAAATATCAGAGGGGCACCTGGCTGGCTCAGTCCATGCAGCATGAGGCTCTCGATCTCAAGATCTGGAGTTTGAGTCTCACTTTGGGGTACAGATTACTTTAAAAAATAAAAACAAAATACCACATTGTATACCTAAGTATATACAATGTTTCTTAGTCAATGGTGCCTTACTGAAGCTGAAGAGAAAAAAAGAACCGTATTTATCTCTATCACCTCTAAGACGGGGGAGATGATCAAGAAAGGGAATTCAGGGGTGTCTGGGTAGCTTAGTCAGTTAAACGTTGGACTCTTGATATCGGGGCTCAAGCCCCATGGTAGGCTGGGCATGGAGTCTACTTAAAAAAGAGAGAGAATTCGGGAGACGGTTAAATGAGTAATATTGTATTTCTGAAGCTGATTCATGCGTACACAGATAACTCATTGGATGTTTTATATATTTTCATAAGACTTAAGTATCACATAATAAAAACTTTAAAGAGGAAATCCTTTTAAAAACTGGGACATTAAGGTATCATTTCATGCCCTTGGAATTGGCATAAACTAAAAAAAAGTCTGATAATGCCAAGTGCCAGCCGGCCATAAGATGGGGAAACTGGGACTCTAAACCAGGAAACTCTTTTGTCAGAATCTGGAAAAGCTGAAGCTGTGCGACCATTCAGCCCAGCAATTCCATTTCCTCATGATCTAGCTACTCTGGGGAAGCACCAAGAGACATGTATATTCTTTTTTTTTTTTTTTAAGATTGTATTTATTTATTTGACTCAGAGAGAGAGATCACAAGTAGGCAGAGAGGCAGGCAGAGAGAAAGAGAGGGAAGCAGGCTCCCGACTGAGCAGAGAGCTCGATGTGGGGCTCGATCCCAGGACTCTGGGATCATGACCCGAGCCGAAGGCATAGGCTTTAACCCACTGAGCCACCCAGGCGCCCCAAGACATGTATATTCTTGACAGCAGGGTTTGCTAGAGCAAAAAACTGGAAATATCCCAAATGACTGTTCCTGGGGCCACAGGTACTGAACTGTGCCAGAAATCACAGAATGAAATACTATACAGCCATTAAGATGAATAAATTAGATCCTTATGTATCACTAGGAATTTATCTCCAAAGCATAACATTGAAAAAAAATTCTCAAATATATAAAATACTACATTTTGCACAAGGATACAAACATGTACATGAGGAAATTATAGAATTCACGGAGGGGCAGAAGACACACCATAAATCCCGACAGAGGTTGCTTCTGGGGAGAGAAAGGAACGACACTAGGAAATAGAAAATAATGTTTGGCCTGTTATGGCTTTTATTATATCTTAAAAGAAAAGCAAAATGAAATGCATAAGTATTTCTTATTCTGGGAGGTGAGCTGTAAGCTTATTTATCTTGTATTTTCTTTTATATAACTTTTGTTATATTTTTAGAATATAGATAAATACTCTGATGCTTGTAGTATTGTTCTTTGCAGGGCACCTAGGCGGCTCAGTCAGTTAAGCGTCTGCCTTTGGCTCAGGTCATGATCTCAAGGTCCTGGGATCAAGCCTGCATCGGTCTCCCTGCTCAGCAGGAAGCCTGCTTCCTCCCTCTCTCTCTGCCATTCCCTCAGCCTGTGCTCTCTGGCTCACTCTCTCTCTCTCTCTGTCAAATACATAAATAATTTTTTTAAAAGAATATTATTCTTTGCAATCTGCTTTCCCCCCCCAATCTATTAAATAGTCAATTAAACCTCTTCCATCTAACTACCCCACCCAAAGTTACAATTAACCAAACAGGAAAGGCATACAAACAGGAAAGAGCCCAAAGGAAACACCCACATTGGCAAAAACCGCAAAGCTAGTTGAAAACACTAGAGAGCCTGCTTCACACAGTTAAACAGTCATGCTTGGAAAGAAAAAACAAAAAACACAAACAAACAAAAAAACCCAGAAAACAAAAAACCCACTCAACTTGAATTAATGAAAGATCCTACTTCACAGAGTTACTTCCCCACGTAAGTAGCTCGTTAAGTAATTAATCGTGCTGATGGATCTGGGTTCAACAACTCTGCCAGCTATCTGCTCTGTGGCTTTCTGGAAATTTCAAACAGCTCTGGGTCTTGAGTCGACTTCTATTAAGAAAGGATTTATAATATCCACCTCCGGAGCCATGGTAAAGACCATCTTGGATACCATCTCTAAACTGCTTGCCATCGTGCCTGAAACGTAGTTATTTGCTCAATAAATGGTAGTTAACTGTTTGCATCACAACTGGGATCAGAACTCCATGTGTGGGCATATATTTCGGCAAAGCAAATGGAAACATCCAAACTGATGTACCAAAACAAGGAAATACCCAACACTGAAGCAAGCATGTTGACTAAGGTGTACAGCTAAAAGCAATGTGAGAGGGGCGCCTGGGTGGCTCAGGTCATGCACGATCCCAGGGTCCTGGGATCAAGCCCCCGCTTTGGGCTCCCTGCTCAGCAGGGAGCCTGCTTCTCCCTCTCCCTCGGCCTGCTGCTCCTCGTGCTTGTGCTCTCTCTCTATCAAATGAATAAATAAAATCTTTTTTAAAGTTTTTAAAAAAAAAAAACCCATGTAAGAAAGACTAGAACTGCAGGATAGATAGGAGAAGTCCTATCTATGAATATATAGGAATTTTTATAGAAAGCAGTATAAAGAAGATTTTATAAGTCCAGCAAAATGCAAACTGTCCTCAGGCAACTGATATGAGTATCACTTAGTCAACAGATCCCACTAACCTGCAGGAAGTCCTTAGACTCCTACATGTCAAGTTTTAGATTTTATAAATTTCTAAGAAGGGGGGAATATTTCTAAAACACGCTTGGGGAAAAAACATATTTTTAAGTTTCGAGTAAAAAAAAAAGTTCTCCCAAGGGCCCTATTATGACGACAAAATACACTTTAATGGATTAAAAATGTTTAATTCTCTCTAATTTGAAAGTGATGAAAAAGGAAATTAAAAAATACAACTAGACGAAAATATGTAAGAAGTGAAAATTTATCGCTTCACTAAAAGAAAAAAAAAAACAAACCCTTAATGAATTCCCCAGAGGACCCATCCAAACTTGAAAGACCAAATTATCCCTGTATCCTATCTCTCCTTTTAAAATACATAAAAGTCCTGGTTAACAACCCAATATAGGAGTTTAAAATGGTTTTGATGTTTCAAGCCACACACACAAAAATACCATAATAAAATTCATAAAACAAAAAACTAAAGTTTCTTTAAAAAAAACTAAAGTGTCTAAACATATTGTGTATAAGAAATTTCAAGTTTCTTTACATATGGGTATGTAACATATTTAAACAATTATGGATTATGTGTTTGCAGGTTTCTTCCTGAAAATGCAAGTCCTATCATAAGACCATCAGGGAAATCTGAATGCCAACCACATATCAGATTATATTAAAATTGTAATTGTAAAAAATTGTGATTGTTGTACTATAGTTATGTTAATAATAAAACAGAGTCCTTACCCTCTAGCGATACTAAAGAATTTAGGGAACACATAATCTCCGGGATTTGGTTTAAGATAACGCATTAGGTGCTGGGGACAGGGATGGGGAGGGAGAAATAAATGAAACAAGACTGACCATATTTTGAAAACTGTTGAATTGAAATGATGGGTACATAGCAGGTCATCCTTCTCTTTTCTCTAGTATATTTTGAAACTATCTAGAGTAAAAAATTAAAATATAACGGATATATATATATATATATATATATATTTAAAACTAAAAGCCAACACTCATTGAATTTTTAGTAAGAGATCAGAAAAGCACCAAAAAAAAAAAAAAAGGAAGAAGATAAATCCCTTCAACTCTGTTGTTATTCAGGATAGTACTAGAATGTTCCTTCCCTTTCTATCCTCCACCCCCTGCCCTTCCTCCTCCTCCCACATTTCCTGGGTGGCTGTGACTTGGAGGATTCCCTCTATACTCATTCATAATTTACCAAAACTTAGAAGCCAACTTTCATTTTGGTGCTTCCCAACATATTCAATAAATATATATTTTTAAATAATGGAACACATTCAGCACTTTTTAAGAAGTTTTACCATTTTGTCCTAAAAAAAATTGTTTTATCTCATCTACCTCATCCATTTAAAACACCGGTCTTGGGGCACCTGGATGGCTCAGTGTGTTAAAGCCTATGCTTTAGGCTCGGGTCATGATCTCAGGGTCCTGGGGTGGAGCCCCATATCAGGCTCTCTGCTCAACAGGGAGCCTGCCTCCCCCTCTCTCTCTGCCTGCCTCTCTGCCTACTTGTGATTTCTGTCTGTTGGATAAATAAATAAAATCTTTTAAAAAAATAAAATAAAATAAAACACCGGTCTTTTGTATGCTTTCCTACACACATACTGGGGGTGAGTAATCCAAAGGTTTTTGCTAACAAGCACAAGATCAAAAGATTGACGGCCACCATTTTGGACACCAAGACACCACTTAAAGTTTTTAAGGAGGGGCCAAGTGTAAAAAGTAGTATATCAAGAAAAATAATTGAGCAAGAGTGCACAGGGACAGAAAAGATGGGGGAGAACGACTATGGTCAGAGAGAATCATTCACTAACTGAACAAGCATTCAATCAGAAGTGGGATGGGATGAGGGAAACCAAGCTGGAAGGGGACAGGAGTCCTCAAGAAAAGGGCTTGGTGATGAAGGTATTGTGAAGGGTGAAGAAGGGCTTGGGGCAGTGCCAGAGACCCTGCCCTGGAGGAAAGAGGATGAGTGTGACTGACTGGCAGCATATCCAGGTACAGATGTTGCTCGGACACTGGGGAAGGAAGAACCCAGATGTAGCAGGAAGGCGGAGGCAGCCGATATACACATGGAAGCCATCTTTGTAGATGTGACAGCTGAACCCAAGGGAGTGAGCGCTCTTCGGGAGAGACTGGGAAGACAGGTCAAAAGGCTTATCCCAAACTTCGGGGCACACTATAGTAAAGAGGCAAAAAATGAACAAGTGGAAACCCAGAAGCAGCTGCCCGAGAGATACACCGCCCTCTTTCAAAGTGGTCCCAAGAGCGGGCAGTCACCCGCTCAGGCCACCACGGGGAACTTGGGGCAGGAGCGCTGGGAGAAGACACTACTTCATCGGTTACCTTGACGAGGACCATTCTGGCCAGGTGGTGCGGACTAGCCTCAGAGATCAGGGAGGTGATAATGAGGGGCATGGAGGGGGCTGGGAAAGGAGGGCCAAGCGCAGGGCCATCTCGCTGCGGCACAGACAATCCGAGCGCGGACAGGGACGACGGTAGCACAGAGGGAAAGACTCAAGACTCCACACAGGGGAGGCGTTTCCCTTCCTTATCAAACCTGCCTCTAAATGCTCCAGACCCAGGCTGACCCAAAAGTACTGTATTCCTCTGGGGGTGGGGAGATGAGCGTGGTCTTCCCCTGGGCGATGGGGAGTTAGCCAAATCGAGGACAGGTGCGGAGGCGCTGGGCGCGAGGGAACAGCCAAGTGCAGAAGCGCGGGCGGGGCCGGGGAAGCAGAGGCGCGAGACTGGAGGTACCAGGTCCCCACGAGGGCGCGCCCCTCGCGGAGCAGCACCCCTGAGAGTGCTCCCAGACCGCAGCCCCGCGAAGCCGCCACCTCCGCCCCCTCCTGCACTCACCGCTCCGACTGCGAATAGTTGCACCGACCCAGCAGGTTGAGCTTACAGAGGTGCAGGTCTTCGCAGGGTCTCTGGCAAAACTTGCGACGGCAGACCCGGGCTCGGGTGGTGGCCACCACGGACCGGGTGATCCCTTCCCTGTCGCCCGTCTCCAACAGCACGAAGCGGTCGGGCCCAGCCTCCTCCAGCACCTCGCGGAGCTGCCCCTCGGGGAGCCTTATCTCTTCGAGCAGCGCGTCCAGGGCCATGCGGCCCCCGTGGGCGCACAGGATTTTGGTGATGAAGCAGCACACCTCCGGGTCCGCCATGGCGCGCTCCGCTCTCCGGCCGAGACGCGGGACTCTGCTCCGGGGAGAATCGAAACTTATAGGAGTCCGGGGGCGGGCGCAGGCGGTGCTCAGGCGGGCGCGCCCCGGGCCAGCGAGCGCGCGCTCCTCGCCGCCGTTAGCCGAACCAGGCGCTTTCGCTTTCCCGCTCGGCCCCGGGTCGAGAGGCCAGAACTCACTGACCCGAGCCCGGTGGCAGGCTGCAAGTCACCCGCGACTGCTGCCGAATGGGAAGAGAGCGGACGGCGCGCGCCGATCTGCGGGCCACCGCCGCGACCGAGCGACCCCTCGCTCGCTTCTGGGCTCCGCGAGAGTGACGTTCCCCAGCTGGGCCCCGCGAGGCTCCTTCCGAAAGAAGAGAAACTAAAACTGATCTGGGGCTCTGGTGGAGTTTTTATAAGCCAGCCCAAGTGACGAATGACGCGCGTCTGGGGAGCCCCCTTGAGGAGGTTTCTGTTCTCCACCCCACCCATTCCCGGAAAGCACAGACCTAGCGCGCAGGGCTGAGCGCCCTACCTCCGCTAGAAGCCAGTCTTCTCCACGACTGCAAGGCTTCGATGCTACGATCCTCGATCTGTACTCGGCTTCGATGCTACGATCCTCGATCTGTACTCGGCTTCGATGCTACGATCCTCGATCTGTACTCGGCTTCGATGTTACGATCCTCGATCTGTACTCGGCTTCGATGCTACGATCCTCGATCTGTACTCGGCTTCGATGCTACGATCCTCGATCTGTACTCGGCTTCGATGCTACGATCCTCGATCTGTACTCGGCTTCGATGTTACGATCCTCGATCTGTACTCGGCTTCGATGCTACGATCCTCGATCTGTACTCGGCTTCGATGCTACGATCCTCGATCTGTACTCGGCTTCGATGCTACGATCCTCGATCTGTACTCGGCTTCGATGCTACGATCCTCGATCTGTACTCGGCTTCGATGCTACGATCCTCGATCTGTACTTGGGGAAGTAACTTGAGCAAACACGGTCATCAGGGTGGAACCTGCATGCTACCCGAAGTTCCCCATATCGGGCCCCCACACCCCAGATCGTGGTCTACCCAGCCAGGACCGATGTGCTCTTTCTCCCCCAGCACCATGCCCTCTTAAAGAACAGCGACGAGTGCTCGTCCTTTTTTTTTTTTTTTTTTTTTTTCCTTTTCAAGGGCTTTTAGAAGAAACACTTATTGATGTTTTCTTGCCTGCCGTCGATCGGTAACAGGGGTATCGCGGGCACCGCTTAATTCCCAACAGCAAATGGTCACAGGCGTGCTTAGACGTATGCCAAGATCTCAGGTAGGTTCCTCTCTTCAGAAATTTGGACAAGGCCTTATCCCTTGCGGAGACCTTCTTGGACCCCCAGGGTGGGTATAAAGATTATTTTAAAAAGAAGACATTCGAGCTACAGAAGTCGCAAAAAGAAATTTTATCTGCAATTCTCTTAATCTGAAAGCGGAGCCTCCCGAAAATACAGCTACCGTCAACCCCCTTCAAAGGGAGCTTCCTGCTAATTCAGCTGCCCAGGAGAGACAGACCGACCCTTTCCATTAGCATCAGAAAGCCCAATAGAACCTTCTATACTCTCCCATCGAAGCCCTAAAATAAACTCTTTTGTTAAATTGAGGTACATAAACTTTGGCTATTCCAGGACTTTTCCATTACTGGGAGCTCCCCTCCAGCTCCCAAAGTGAAAATAAACCTCGTCCTTTTGCTGTTGATCTGTCTATTGTTAGTTAATTTGCAGATCCCCAACCACCGTATCCAAGTTGGAAGAGGAAAAAGGTTTTCCTCCCAACACTCTCCCAGGTAAAATAAATGGGTCATTGATCACGTAGTTGGTTTTTTTTTAATGATACATTTGATTGTCAACTTAGAAATTCTTCAAAATGGGAGTGCCTGGCTGGCTCAGTTGCGGGAACATACGACTTTCTTTTCTTTTTTTCTTTTAAGATTTTATTTATTTATTTGAGACAGAGAGAGCACAAGTGGGGAGGAGGGTCAGAGGGAGACGGAGAAGCAGACTCCTCACTGAGCAGGGAGCCCAGTGGGGCCTTGGCTCTTGTCCTGGGATCATGACCCGAGCCAAAGGCAGATGCTTAACCGACTGAGTCACCAAGGTACCCCAAGCATGCAACTCTTTTTTTTTTTTTTTTTTTACATATAATGTATTATTTGCTTCAGGGGTACAGGTCTGTGACTCATCAGTCTTACACAGTCTTACACAATTCACAGCACTCATAGCAAATACCATCTCCAATGTCCATAACCCAGCCACCCTATCCCTGCCCCCCACCCCCAGCAATCCTCAGTTTGTTTTGTGAGATTAAGAGTCTCTTATGGTTTGTCTCCTTCCTGATCCCATCTTGTTTCATTTTTCCATCCCTACCCCCCACGACCCACCCACCCTGCCTCTCAAATTCCTCATATCAGGGAGATCATATGATAATTGTCTTCTCTGATTGACTCATTTCACTTAGCATAACACCCTCTAGTTCCATCCATGTCATTGTAAATGGCAGGATGTCAAGTTTTTGATGGCTGCATAGTATTCCATTATGTGAGATAGATAGATAGATTTTTTATATATATATACACATATATATAAAATGGATAAAGAAGTGATACATATATATGTATATATGTGTGTATATATATGTATATATGTATATATGTGTATCATATATATCATATATATGTATATATGATATATGTATATCACACACACACACACACACACACACACACATATATATATATATATATATATATATATATATATATCACTTCTTTATCCATTCATCTGTTGATGGACATCTAGGTTCTTTCAATAGTTTGGCTATTGTGGACATTGCTGCTATAAACATTCAGGTGCACATGCCCCTTAGGATCACCGCATTTTTATCTTTAAGGTAAATACCCAGTAGTGTGATTGCTGGGTGGTAGGGTAACTCTATTTTCAACTTTTTGAAGACCCTCCATACTGTTTTCCAGAGTGGCTGCACCAGCTTGCATTCCCACCTACAAAATAGGAGACTTCCTCTTTCTCCACATCCTTGCCAACAGCTGTCATTTCTTGACTTGTTAATTTTAGCCATTCTGACTGGTGTGAGGTGGTATCTCACTGTGGTTTTGATTTGTATTTCCCTGATGCCAAGTGATGTGGAGCACTTTTTCATGTGTCTGTTGGCCATTTGGATGTCTTCTTTGCAGAAATGTCTGTTCATGTCTTCTGCCCATTTCTTGATTGGATTATTTGTTCTTTGGGTGTTGAGTTTGATAAGTTCTTTGTAGATTCCGGATACTAGGCATTATCTGATATGTCATTTGCAAATATCTTCTCCCATTCTGTCGGTTATCTTTTGGTTTTGTTGACTGTTTCCTTTGATGTGAAAAGCTTTTGATCTTGATGAAGTCCCAACAGTTCATTTTTGCCCTTGTTTCCCTTGCCTTTGGTGATGTTTCTAGGAAGAAGTTGCTGCGCTTGAGGTCAAAGAGGTTGTGCTGCCTGTGTTCTCCTCAAGGATTTTGATGGATTCATATCTCACATTGAGGTCTTTCATCCATTTTGAGTCTATTTTTGTGTGTGGTGTAAGGAAATGGTCCAGTTTCATTCTTCTGCAAGGGGCTGTCCAATTTTCCCAACACCATTTGTTGAAGAGACTGTCTTTTTTCCATTAGACATTCTTTCCAGCTTTGTCAAAGATTAGTTGACTGTAGAGTTGAGGGTCGATTTCTGGGCTCTCTACTCTGTTCCATTGATCCATGTGTCTGTTTTTCCAGTACCATACTGTCTTGATTATTACAGCTTTGCAATAGAGCTTGAAGTCTGGAATTGTGATGCCGCCAACTTTGGTTTTCTTTGTCAACATTCCTCTGGCTATTTGGGGTCTTTCCTGGTTCCATATAAATTTTAGGATTATTTGTTGCATTTCTTTGAAAATAATTGATGGTATTTTGATAGAGATTGCATTAAATGTGTAGATTGCTTAAGGTAGCATAGACATTTTCACAATATTTGTTCTTCCAATCCATGAGCATGGAACATTTTTCCATTTCTTTGTGACTTCCTCAATTTCTTTCATGAGTACTTCATAGTTTTTTGAGTACAGATTCTTTGCCTATTTGGTTAGGTTTATTCCTAGATATCTTATGGTTTTGGGTGCAACTGTAAATGGGATCGACTCCTTAATTTCTCTTTCTTCTGTCTTGTTGTTGGTGTATAGAAATGCAACTGATTTCTGTGCATTGATTTTATATCCTGACACTTTACCAAATTTCTATATGAGTTCTAGCAGTTTTGAAGTGGAGTCTTTTGGGTTTTCCATATAAACTCTCATATCATCTGCAAAGAACCAAGCACATAACTCTTGATCTCTGGTGGTGAGTCTGATTCCCACGATGGGTGTAAAGATTACATAAATAAATAAAATCTTAAAAAGAAGAAATTCTTGAAAATGATCAACAGAAACTCTGCTTGGTAATTCATGGTAGATGAACAGTGTCTCTCAGGAATAGAATACTTTGACATGAAAGTCAGCCAAACATGTGGCCCTCACAGGATAATCTGACATTTTGTTCCCTCTAGCTATAACTTCCATAATTGCCTTTAATCCACTTGGCCTTATTTGTGTTCTTTTTTTTTTTTTTTAAGATTTTTATTTATTTATTTATTTGACAGAGAAATCACAAGTAGGCAGAGAAGCAGGCGGGGGGGTGGGGATCCCAGGACCCTGAGATCATGACTGGAGCTGAAGGCAGAGGCTTAGCCCACTGAGCCACCCAGGTGCCCCCCTTATTTATGTTCTAACAGGTTCCCAGGCCTGGGCTTTCATTATCAAATAAGTTCAACATAGCATTTTCCATATGGTCCCTACATTAGGTAGTCGCTCTGAACATGCAGAAGTTAAATTTTATATATATATATATATATGAAATTTCAGTTAAACACGTAAAAGTTCTTGGGGGGCAGGATATATATATATCCCCAAGAACTTTTATTTGGGAAGATATGAAAATAGTAAAACATAAGGGAATCAGTGGTTAAATGCTGCCGTGGGTATATAGGAGAATGGAGAAGGGAGATTTTGGAAGAATGGAGAAGGAAGGTTTGGCTCAAATGTTTGGGAAGAGAAGTCTAAAATTTTCCTGAATTTGAATCCATGAAAAACAATATAAAGGATCATGGGAAGGGACAAGGGAGACTTCTGGGGAAATTTGAAAATGCGTGCTGTCACAGTTTGGGTTCCCCAGAAGCAAGATACTGATAAGGAATTAAGAGTACAGATGATTCCTGGGATGTAACACTGGAGAAAGTCAAGGGGGAAAGCAGAATTTGTCCCAGAGAGCAGTCAGCCAAGGATACAGACCTGACAAAGTTGGCCAGCCCGCCTGGGAGCAGGAGTCTACCCCCGGGGCAGAGAAGCCTACAGCCTTGTACCACAACCCTGCTCAGTCATGGCCGGGGGCCACTGAAAAGTGCATGACTTGAGCTCAAACCCTGGAGCAGATCCTGAAGGAGCTAAAACTGGAGGCTTTCAGTTAAACACATCTTCTGGCAGTTGGGCAACAAGCCCTGACTTGACGGGGGCATCTGAATGACACACCATGTCCACTCTAGTCCACCCTGCGCACTGCGTGGATCTATTTCTCTGTCCGTATTAGGGAACATCTCCGTCAGGGCTCTCAGAGGCCACCCTTCCTGAGAGAGAACTTAGAAGAGGGAACTTCATGGGATGAACCCTAGCCTCTGTCTCTGCGGTTGGCTACAAGGCCACAACTGGTCTTCATCATAGCTCTCCACAACTATCCATTCTAATTCTCCTCATCCTCCGCTCCCACCTTAGCTTCCCTGGGCGAGTACCCCAAGTCCCAGTGCCTAAGGGGTCCAAGCACCTTCTCAGGCCATGGTTACTATTTTTGTCCTCAATCACAGTCACAGTTGGGCCAACAAGTGCCAACTGACACCCAGAAAATTCACCAGAGTCCTCTCTGTTCCCACTGTCTAATAGCTGCCCTAACTCCTCCCGCTGATGGGGTCAATGACGTCTGATGAGGCAGGGATTCTTTGTCTTACCTGCTAGTCTCTGACCATTAGGAGGCCAAAGTACTTGGTAGCAGCCATAACTTGTAGTCCAATGGGAACTTGCTGTGCCCCGGGTAAGAACATGCCCCTTTTGGCGACCAAGTCCTCTAACTTTGCAGAACCCAGAGTTGTAGGGACAGAGAAGCCCACTGGGTCACTGGAATGATGCTAACTGGGGCCACTCATGGATTCCATTTCTTGTTTCCCAACCTATGCATTCTTTCTGTTGAAGACGCAGCAACATACTAAGTTGTCTGATGGAAGGCACACACCATGATGTCCTGGGGGTAACGTCGTCATTGCAGCTGGAGCTGTGACTACATCTTTAATTGGCCATTCCAATACTTTATCTATCCAGCAGCTTCTGGGTTGGTAAGGGATGTAATATGACCAGCGGACTCCATGTACATGGGCCCACTCCCCGAACTCCTGTGCCGTGAAGAGTGTCCTCTGGTCAGATGCGAAGCTATGTGGGATTGCACGTGTGTAGATCAGGTGATATTTAAGCCCCCAGAGAATGTTGCCAGTGAGTGCCTGCAGCCAGGAAAGGCAACCACATACCTAGAAGGAGTGTCTATTTCTGTGAGAGCTGGACCTTCCAGAAGAGAAGGGGCCCCATGTGTTCAGCCGGTCACCAAGCATCCTCTTGGTCTCCTGAAGGAATACAGCTTCGCATTGGTTTTTACGGCTGGCAAATTAGACATTCGATGGTAGCAATAGCTATATTTTGGTAAATGACCATCCATCCTGTTAGGTTTTTGTATCATCTCCATCTCTGCCATCATGGTTTCTTTGTTCAGGGGCCAATATGCGACAGTGGGAGTAGAGGGGCTCTGACAAAGGTGACCTAGATTATCTGGCCAAGTAATTTTGTCTAGTTGGCCCATCTTCTGTAATAGATACTTACCCGTGGGCCTCAACATGTGATACAAACAACTTCCCCTTTGTGTCCACTCCTACATGTTCATCCACATACCTCTATTCCAGATTTTCTTGTCTCAGATTTTTCCGATGTCTGTCTTTTTTTTTTTTTTAAGATTTTTTTATTCATTTGACAGCAAGAAAGGAAACACAAGCAGGGGGAGTGGGAAAGGAAGAAGCAGACTCCCCACGGAGCAGGAAGCCTGATGCAGGGCTCGATCCCAGGATCCTGAGACCATGACCCAAGCCGCAGGCAGATGCTTAAGGACTGAGCCACCCAGGCGTCCCTCCAATGTCTTTCATTGTGATGCTCCACCCGCCAGCCAGGTCCCTGCTCATGACCACACACCTGTTCTAACCTTGGACTATTTTCCTGCCGCACAGAGTGGATGACTGGGCACACATCTCAAAGTTCTTCCCACTGGGGAGATTTTCCTTCACCACTATTTCTCAAGACCTCCCCCCAAGTGAGACTACACCACAGCCACCATTTCCAGCTTGTACTGAATCCTGAGATGATTCATTCATAACCCCCAACTTGGGCTTTTTCCCTCTTCCTTTAGCTGGTTATGTGGGACCTCCTCATGTGATCACAGGTCTAAGCTAGGAGTGGGGTGCCGGGACAGGCACAGTGAGCAACTGGACAGGAGGGCTATGAGGGCTATGGACTCATGCAGCTCGCCTGTGCCCTCTGGTCCTGCTTGAGCTCAGTCCCAGAGAGGCCAGCTTTTTCTGATGATGGCTTCAATGCTAGGCCTGCCTGACTTTATGACTTGTCGTGTTCATTAGGACCTAGCTGGTGACAATGCACTCTGAACCCATGATCATTTCTTATCTCTTCCAGGGCCCAGTGCCAAACCAGGAGCTGCTTTTCTGAAGGAGTGTAATTCCTCATTGCAGTTGGTATGAGCTTGTTCCATAACCCAAGGGCTCTACCTGGTGATTCTTCTACTGGGACTTGCCTTAAATGCCACACTTACTCCATCACGGACCCCTCCAACATTACAGGCTATGCTAGATGATACAGTTCAAATGGAAGAGATGTTTGTATCACAGCCTGGATCTACTGTGGGGCTTCTTCCTGCTCTGGGTCCACTCAAAGCCAACAGCTTTCCATGGAACCCAGCATGTGGGCAGCAAGAGTTTTCTTAGGTGTGGAATGTGTTTCCTCAAGAATTCAAACATTCCTAAGAGGCTTTGGGCTTCCTCCCTTCCAGGAAGGGATAGGAGAGGCAGCAACTTGTCTTTGACTTAGAAGGACATGTCCCAGCATGCTGCTGACCGTCAGGCTTCTAGAATCTTTGGGGAAGTGGCAGGTCACCAAATCTTGTAGGATCGTCCTGCCTGAGCAGCACGGTATCACCCCTGTAGTGGGTCAACGTGATGTTACATGGAAGTCCAAATGCTCTAGTTCTCTTTAGACTGTGTCACGACAGCAGACTGAAGAGAGAACACAGCTCCGTGGCAAACCGCAAATGCTTATTAATCCATTCTGCGGGAATAGGAACTATTTTTTTAAAAAATATATATTATTTATTTATTTATTTGAGTGAGAGAGAAAACGCACGCGAGTAGGGGGAGGGGCAGAAGGAGAGAGAATCTTCAAGCAGATTCCATGCAGAGTGCAGAGCCCCACAAGGGGCTCGATCTCACCACCCTGAGATCACAACCTGAGCCGAAACCAGGCGTTGGAAGCTTAACTGACTGAGCCACCCAGGGGTCCTGGGAACAGGAACTATTACTGATCCTCTCTCCTGAATGGGATGGGAAGAACACATTTGCCAAATCAATGGCCACAAACCATATTCCTGAGGCTGCAAAGCTCTGCTCCAGTTAAGGACCCACATCTGGCACAACTGGTATGGACTGGGATTTCTTCCTCCCGGTAGCCTGCAGTGATTCTCTGGGGTCCGTCTGGTTGCTGCAGGATCAACACTGGGCAGCTAAACAGAGATAAGAGAGCAACATTTCTTCATCTTAGCAATATTTAAGAGTGGCCCTAATCTCTGCCACCCCCCAACTCCTGGAATGCAGTGCTATGTTGTGGATACCATATTGGCCTGGTGTGGGAGAGGGGGTGGGCAAGGTGTGGTGTCAGCCGCTTCCGCTTCGCCTTCCCTTCTGTGATAATTCTTAGGCTACATGACAGGGAAGTAATGTGAGGGTTAGTCCAACTTCCAGGAATGTCAATCCCAACTACACATTTAGGGCTGAGGGAAATGGCAACCAATGAGTCCAGGGGCCCAGAGGACTCATCATGAGTTGTTCTTTTCAGGAATCCATTTGCTCCCATTCTAACAGGGGGGCCTTCAGGTCTCCAGCTATCAGTCGACCTCTGATCTTGCACACAAAGGTCATCCCAGTGTCTGCTATGGCCAGAGTGACTCTACCTTTGGCCTGTGATCTTAACTAGGCCAGCTCAATGGCCACTCCAGCACCCCTTGTTTCTGAACCCCTAAAGAATGATGTACATTATGTGATCACACCCTGCCGGAGAGCACTGGGAGATCTGTCACGGTCCCCAGCTCACTAACAGAGATACAAACTTCAATAACATAATTTCCCCCTCTTGAAGCACAGAAGATGCCAGGAGCATAATCACTGTGAGCAATTAATCGTATTCATGTATTCACTTTGATCTTACCGCTATGCTCTCCCTCACATCCACTCTCTTTATAAAACCTGTGAATTAAATCTCAGCTTTACAGAGAGTAGCTGCTCAGCCTCGGATCCTCAGCAGCCCAACCCCCATCCACAAGTTAGCCTGCATGCAACTCTGTGAACCGTACGGGGTTGCCTGCTTTATGTTTTGGTCTCAAAGTTTGGAGGTCACTTTAGGGTTCCTCCACTCTTCACAGTCCCTTCCCCCAGTGTTCTGTCACCCACATAAATGTTGAGATCTCTTTGGGGAAGGATTGGAGCAATTATTATAGTTCATTCTTGCCACAGTGTTTAGGTTCTTCTCCCTGGAGACCGGGCCACGTCTTTAGTCATTGGCTCCTTTGTGTGAACACCGTTCCGGGACGGAAACTGGGCAAGGAATTGTTACCTTTCATTGGGGCGACTGTCTTCCTCCCTGTCTTGCTTATTAATCCTTGTCGTTTTTGGATTATACATGGGAAGCAGTATTTTGCTGGCTACCCATCTCGTTTCCTCCTAGGGAAATTCCATTCTGTTCAAAGTCTCTGAAAATCTCCACTAGTTGGGGCCACTGGCTGCCACTCTCAATTTATAAACCTTTGGCTTCTGCCATTAAAGGCCATCAAGTGGGGTATTTTATATCAAGGTCGTGTCATCCCCATTACTATCAGTGAGCCAAGTCGTAGAACAGCCCCTCCTTCCATCACTCATATCCTATGGGAAAAGCACCACTGAGCTTCTTAGTGACGTTAGTGACCCTCTTACCAGTGCATTCCCAGGAGCCCTGATAAATGGGATTCCTCCGCGCTGTCCTCTGAGCCTAATTCTCTGCTGGGTCTTCTGCTGACCTAACACAATGGATCTATTCTGGCATGTCTATTTCTCTGAATTTTTTAAAAAGATTTTATTTAAAGTAATCTTTACTTTTATTTAAGTAATCATTTAAGTAATCTTTACATCCAACGTGGGGCTCTAACTCACAACCCTGAGATCAAGAGTCACATGCTTCACCAACCAAGCCAGCCAGGTGCCCCACTTTTCTGACTCTTTCAATCCTTCCATCTACTGTATGCCACAAAAATTTAGGCATGTCAACATCACTCTTCGTGGGCATCACCTTCCTCCCCGCAAGCTTGCAAGCGCATGCTCTCTCTCTCTAAAAAGAGAGAGAGAGAGCTCTCATTTTATTAGTTGTTTAAAGATTTATTTATTTGCTTATTTATTTAGAGTGCAAGTGGGTGGAGGGGCAGAGGGAGAGGGAGAGAAAATCTCTGGCAGACCATGCTAAGCACAGAGCCCACTACAGGGCTTGATCCCAGGAACCTGAGCAGAAACCAAGAGTCAGACACTCCACCAACTGAGCCACCCAGGCACCCCTAGATAGCTCGTTTTAGAGGATTGACAGTAAAGAAGAGAGAAATGGGGAGGAGATGGGGGATGGCGGGGGGAAGGGGTGAGAAATCACTCAGGTAGCCAGAGAGAGAGATATTTTGTTTGTCTGTTTACTTGTTTATTGCTGCTGTCTTACTGGAAGATCTAGGTAAATGTGAACATTTCAAAGAACTAAATCTGGGGAGAGTGCAAAGCTGCAGTTGCTGGGGCGTATCAGCGTGATATCAGGCTACATGAAGCATTTGAACCACCAAGCAGAGAGGGAAGCAAAACATGCACCGGGCAGCGATGAGTCAGCTGTGCTAAGTCATAGAAATGAAAAGTGTATAAACATCAGAGGGCTGAGTCAGATGGAATGTCCAAAGTCCATGGCAAACAGATGTTCTCTAGGAGATGTTGGAAGTCACGGGAGGCATTCGTCAGCCAGCCGGGGGAGGGCAAAGGTATGGAGCAAGCAGAGGGGACTTCCCTCAACTGGGAAGGGATGGGGCTGTAGGTACAGGTGGACGCGTCAACCTGAGCTTGAGAAGGACCATTTTCCTCCATGAGGATGAATTTACAGAATTTACAGACTCTGCTTTGGTGGTATTCAAATGAGGATCTGCAGGCTGCAAACCCTCAGGCTGGCTGCAAACCAGCGTCAGACTGGTGATGCTAGTCTGAAAGCAGAGGCGATAGGCAGTGGTAATCCAGAGGTGGAGTGGATTTGGTGACAATGGCCTGCTGTGGTAGGCTGACTCCCAGTGAGTCTCGCCTCCCGCATTTGCATCTGTATGTAGTCCCCTCCCACAGTAAACAGGACTGATCTGTGTAATCAACAAGATATTACAGAAATGACGGTCTGAGTTCCAAGGGTACACCATAAAAAACATTGTGACTTCCTCCTTGTTTGCGCTTCCATCGCTCCCTCTGGGGAAGCCAGTCATGCTGTTGTGTGGACAATCAAGCAGCCCTTGGCAGAGGTCCATGTGGCAGGTAACAAGGCCTCCCACCAACAACCAAGCAGGGGGGTGAGCCACTTGGGATGGGACCCTTCGGCTCCCGTCAAGATGTCAGGTGACTACAGTCCCAGTTGACAGTCTGACTTCAACCTCGGGAAAAACTCTGAGCCACAACCACCCAGCTGAGCTGCTCAGCAGAAATCACATGTGATAGGAATATTGATTATATGGATGCCTGGGTGGCTCAGTCCCTTGAGCATTTGATGCTTGGTTTTGGCTCAGGTCATGATCTCAGGGTCATGAGATGGAGCCCCACATCAGGCTCTGCGCTCAGTGGGGAGTCTGCCTCTTTCCCTCTCCCTCTGCCCCTCCCCCTGCTCTCTCTCTCTCTCTAACATAAATAAATCAATCTTTAAAAAAAGAATAGTGATTACAAAGCTGTTTGGCAGTAAGTTGTTATGCAGTAATGGATAGTTAATGTAATAATAGTTAATATAATATACACAAACCCAGGCAGTAACAAGGGTCTAAAACACAAAGTGATGTGGACTGCTTAAGGACATCAGGTCCACAGGAGGACTGAAACAATGGAGCCAGAAAAGAGCAGATGAAAGGAGCTGGGAACTAGAGCAGCTTCCCAGGTTATGTGTGGCTGGAGAGAGAGAACAGGGAACCTGAGGTTTCTGAGACCCATGTACAGAAGTTCAAGGCAGGACTGTGCATGGCAGGCAAAGAGAGGCCCAGCACTAGGCTGTATGTGGGTACCTTTAATGGCCTGGCTTCTTCCTTGGGTACAAGTCCACCAGGGATGGAACATGATTGAGGCAGTGCCCTGAATCCCAAGGCACTGGGTGACAAGACCACCAGGTTCTAAGCCTTTACTATGTGTTATGTGCTTGAAATAATATGAAGGCTTAAACAAATGTGGCATGTCCATACAAAGGAATATTATTCAGCTGTCAAAAGGAGTGAAGTACTACTACATGTTATAATATGGATGAGCCTTGAAAACATGCTACATGAAAGGGCGCCTGGCTGGCTCAGTTGCTAGAGCATGTAGTTCTTGATCTTGGGGTCATGAGTTCAAGCCCCATGTTGGGTGCAGAGTTTAATTTAAAAATAAAAAGTAAAAGGTGGGGCGCCTGGGTGACTCAGTGGGTTGGGGCCTCTGCCTTCGGCTCAGGTCATGATCCCAGGGTCCTGGGATCGAGCCCCACCTGGGGCTCTCTGCTCAGTGGGGAGCCTGCTTCCCTTCCTCTCTCTCTGCCTACTTGTGATCTCTGTCAAATAAATGAATAAAATCTTTAAACAATAAAATAAATTTTAAAAAAAAGTAAAAGGTAAAAACAGACTTTAAAAAAAAAGTGCTAAATGAAAGAAGCCAAACATAAAAGACTCCATGCTGCATGATTCCATTTATATGAAATGTCTAGAATAGGCAAATCCATAAAGACAGAAAATAGATTAATGGTTGCCAGGGGCTAGGGGGGAAAGGGGAATGGGGAGTGACTGCTAATGGGTACAGGTTTCTTTTGGGGGTGATGAGAATGTTTAAAAATTAGACAATGGTGATGCACAATTTTGTGAATATACTAAAAAAAACACTAAATTGTATACTTTAAAATAGTATCATCGCACTCAAACTGTATCTCAATAAATAAAAGCAATATGAAGACTGAAGCACATATAATGGCATTGACAGTGCACCTAACACTAGTCGTTTGGGGGGGAGGGGAGGGGCAGAGAGAGAATGCCAAGCAGGCTCCACACACTGGCACACCCAGAGTGGAGCCCGGTGTGGGGCTCAATCCCACAACCCTGAGATCATAACCTGAGCCCAAATCAAGAGTCAGATGCTGTAACCAACTGAGCCACCCAGGTGCCCCCACCCAGCACTATTCTAAATGCTTTCACAACCAATGAACCTAGGAGGTAAGTACTACTATCATTTTCTTTTCACAAGTGAGAAATTGAGGCCCAAAGACGTTAAGTTACCTGCCCGGGTCACAAAGCTAAAGCAAGTGACAGAGCCAAGAACTGAACCCAGGCAGTCCGCCACCTGAGGCTACGCATTTATCCACTAAATTCTACGGCGGTTTGCTTATTTTCTTTTACTTATTTATTTGACAGAGAGATTGAGAGAGAGCACAAGTAGGCAGAGTGGCAAGCAGAGGGAGAGGGAGAAACAGACTCCCTGCTGAGCAGGGAGCCCTATGTGGGGCTCAATCCCAGGACTCTGGGATCGTGACCTGAGTGGAAGGCAGAGGCTTAACCGACTGAGCCACCTAGGTGTCCCCTGCGTTTTGCTTATAAATGACCTCAAGTGAGTCTTAAGCAAATCCGTGAGGTGGATTTTACTTCCTTTATTTACAGAGGAATAAAAACACATAGCGGTTAAGTAACCTGCTCAAGGTCACAAAGATAGGAAGCAGGGGACACAGAGTTTATATCTAGGTTCTGCTGATTCAAAAGTGCACAATCCAAAAGAAAAAAAAGAAGAAAAGAAAAAGGAAAAGGAAAAGAAAAGAAAAAAATCAAGTACACAATCCTATGTTACCTTCAACTCTTGTTTTTGGCTGCCTTCGGCACTGGCAGATGAACCGAAAGGGACCTTCCCAGGATCCCACACCTCAGGAACCGGTTGACACAGGGAGTCCCTTGTCTCAGAGTTCACTAGATTGCAACCCCTGGTATTTTTCCCGTTTACATGTTATTATGTTTATATTGTTTTCTAATTTACCAATGATCTCTCCACCAAATAAATAATTACACTAACAATCAGAGGTTGAAAATTATTTTTCTCAGTATTCTCACATAGAAAACGGCACTTGGTTTTAGTGGGTATAAATGCATGTTACTTTGTATGTGGAAATAAATATGGACTCCCATGTCTTTAACTCATACCAGTTAAAAATTTGGCCACCCAGGGGCACCTGGGTGGCTCAGTGGGTTAAGGCCTCTGCCTTCGCCTCGGGTCGTGATCCCAGAGTCCTGGGATCGAGCCCCACATCGGGCTCTCTGCTCAGCGGGGAGCCTGCTTCTTCCTCTCTCTCTGCCTGCTTCTCTGCCTACTTGTGATCTCCATCTGTCAAATAAATAAATAAAATCTTTAAAAAAAATTTTTTTTTAAAAATTTGGCCACCCAGAAGTATTTGGGAGTTTTCAAATAAATGTCTCTGAACATTTAGATTATGGGGGCACCTGGGTGGCACAGTCAGTTAAGTGTCTGAGTCCTAATGTTGGCTCAGGTCATGATTTCAAGGTCATGTGATGGAGCCCCACATTGGGCTCTGCACTCAGTGCAGAGTCTACTTGTTTCTCTTCCTCTGCACCCTTTCCCCCACCTCCCCACGCACTCTCTCCCTCTCCTTCCCTCTCAAATAAATAAAATCTTTTTAAAAAATGAATAAAATTTAGATTATGGGAATTTTCTATATAAAAATGGAATGGTCAATAACACATACTCATCACTTAATTTCAACAATTATTACCCACAGATTTCCTATTATCTAGTTCTCCAATTTTCAGCAGTTCAACTATGACTATAAAACCTGTTTGTACTGGTTAAATCACTTTTTTCTTTTTCTTTCTTTTTTTTTTGTAACTAGGGTCTACCTCCAACTCATGACCCCAAAATCAAGAGTCTCCCATTCCACTGACTGAGCCAACCAAGCATCCCTAAACCACTTTTAAAAAAGCAAAATGTTAGAAGGTGTCATTTCTTCGTTATAAGTGTATAGATAATTTATTTTCTTAATTTTAATTCTCAATATGTTCCAAATTTTCCATGGTGAGTAGGGAGTACTTTTGCAATAGGAAAAATGTTATTTTAAAATAATTGAAAAACTATTTCTTTAAAGAGTGTATTTTCAAATGCATAATCCCAGAGTCCTCTTGCTCTTACTTAGAACAGTCAAAAAAGGTCCTTTCTCTATGAGCCCATCTAACCTAGGGGAAGGAGTGGAATAAAATTTGGGTTTCTTTTTTTTTTTTTTTTAAAGATTTTATTTATTTATTTGACAGACAGATCACAAGTAGGCAGAGAGGCAGGCAGAGAGAGAAGGGAGGAAGCAGGCTCCCCGGTGAGCAGAGAGCCCGATGCGGGGCTCGATCCCAGGACGCTGGGATCATGACCTGAGCCGAAGGCAGCGGCTTTAACCCACTGAGCCACCCAGGCGCCCCTGGGTTTCTTTTTTTAAAAGATTTTATTTTTAAGTAATTCCTACACCCAACAGGGGTGTAGATCACACTCACACTCACAACCCTGAGATCAAGAATCAGCTTGCCCCACTGACTGAGCCAGGCAGATGCCCCTAAAATTTGATTTTTAAAAATAACTCTTTTTGGTGGTAAGGTAGACTATTTGTGAAACTAGTGAACAGAAGAACAAAATAATAGCACTCAGTAGAGCTGATGAATATTTAGAGTCTCTGCGGTTCTGTAACAAATGCTGAGGGTTCTTCTTTTTTACCATTTGATTTTTAATGATTTATCCCTCCAGCTTTTTATTTTTTATTTATTTGTTTAAAAGTGGGCTCCATGCCCAGTGTGGAGCCCAATGCAGGACTCTCTCATTCTCTCTCCAAAATAAACAAATACATTTTTTCTAAAAACCTATAGATCTAGCAAGGTGCAATCTACATATCATAAAATGCACCTGCTTTAAGTGTACAATTCATTGTTTTTTAGTAAATTTACGTAGTCATACAACCACCACCACAGTGTGGATTATTTTTTTATAGTCTCTCCAAAACTGCTTTTCTATTGCAACTGCAATAAAGTTGCCATTCCAACTCTGCCTCTTACCCGTGCAACCAGCTTTTGTGTGTTTATCTTATCATAGGTTTGGTAACACCTTCGATTCAATTGTAGTTAGGAATAATAGCTTCTTCTCAAGAACACTCAATATGCTATATTCTGTCCTTCGTAAACAGAGCTACGGTTCAAACAGCCTCTACAGGGATTTGGAGGCTTCAAGAAGTATCCCAAACTACTGGAAATCAGAGATCAATTCAATGGATTTAGCAATATCTACAAGTTTGTTTGCACCATTATTGGCAATGCTGCCCTCAGCCCCTGGCAAGAGCAGCTCTGGGCTATGCGTTCTCTCGCCACACTGCCATCTCCAGCAATAGAATTCTGGGAAGTCTGAGATTCCTAAATTGCAGCCTGACCTTCCTCATGATGGTATATTTGTCAAGATAGGATAAAAACACTTTACCTAACAGTTTGCTAGACTGACTAAAATTTTTCAATATTTCGAAATATGGTATGTGGAAATCTGTATGACTTCATTTACATGAAACGTTCAGAAGAGGCAAATCCATTGAGACAAAAAATAGATTAGCAGTTGCCAGAGGCTAAAGGCAGGAGGGGGCAGATGAATGAGTGCTGATGGATGTGGGGTTTCTTTTATAGATGATGAATGTGTTCCAGAAGTTCACACTGGTGATGGATACACAACTCTGAACACAGGTTCCCCCACTATTTGAAAGCAGAGTGTTCCTAAGAAACCTTTCCTAAGCTAAAATGTCCTAAAGCAAAGAAGCAATTATCCTTGGGGCACCTGGGTGGTTCTGTCAGTTGAGCGACCAACTCTTGATTTTGGCTCAGGTCATGATCTCAGTGTCATGGGATCCAGCCCTGAATCAACTCCATGCTCAACATGGAATCTGCTTGTATTTCCCTCCCTCTGCCCCTTTTCCTGCTTGTGCACTCTTTTTCTTCCTCTAAAATAAATAAATCTAAAAAATAAAAAAGCAATTACTATTAATTTATATGGGAAATTTTTGAGTTCTGCCAGATCCAAATAATCACCTCTCTTAAGCTTTTCTGATACCTTGCTAACAGATGCACAGAATAAATCTAGATAAAGCACAGATACTTAGAGACACAATTCAAAGCTCAGATGGCTTATTGCTGGGATGCTGAGTGTGGTTCCCAGGAAAGGAGCCTGGCAGTGCCACTTTTCACTGCTCTAACGTGAGCTGCCCCTCTAGATGCAAAATAAATGCTGCGAGCTATTTTCCCTTTTCTTTGTAAAAGTGAAAACCCTCTTCAGATTTCTTTCAGTTGGCAAAAGCAGCTACTAATGCAGCTTTTCCATAAAAGCAAAGGAGCCAAACTTCAACTTCCAAAAAGCAGGGGATACTTGTACTTAAAGTCAGGGAATTATGTGCTTTAAAAGGATGAGTTCAATATTTGAATGAGAGTGGAATAAAGCAATTACAAAAATATGTAGACTTCTTTAAAGAAGAGCTTAAAAATAATTTTGCTTTAGGTGCGCCTGGGTGGCTCAGTGGGTTAAAGCCTCTGTCTTCAGCTGAGGTCATGATCCCAGGGTTCTGGGATCGAGTCCCACATCGGGCTCTCTGCTGGGCAGTGAGCCTGCTTCCCCCTCTCTGTCTACTTGTGATCTCTGTCTGTCAAATAAATAAAATCTTAAAAAAATAATTAAAAAATAATAATTTTGCTTTAAATCAACCAAAAGTAGACGTATTTCTAGCATTTGGAACCAAAAGAAATATAAGTATGGTGCTGGTGAATTTGTGCATTCTTAAGTCTATGCATGTTCCTATCTCTGAATATAAGGACCTATACAAAAGTGTATGTATCAGTGAATTATGGCATGTAGTCATTTACGTATTCTCCAAGTGATGAGTGGTAGGAGACAAGGGCTGGAGCATGAGGAGGATGCAAAAAAATCTAGGAAACCACATGTGGCCTTTTTGAGCATACGGTATACAGGAGTCTCTACAGGGCTAGTTGTATAGAGTGGTCTGTGATGTAATTCAACTATGCCACAACTACCTATACACTTGGGAGAATATTCCAGATGTTACTTCCTTAGTCTGCTAATTCTCAGGGTGAAACTGGGGATGCAAGCGCTGACAGACCCCACAGTTCAGACGTATTGCTCCCAGCTGCCTCTGACTAGAGGCATGTAGTGCTTAGTTACTGTTAAAGAAACCTGTAAAATTGCTTCAGGAAATAATATAAAGTTGCCTCCCAAAAGGTCAGTGGGATACTGTTCTGCCTGAGATAACAAACATAATGTGACATGTATGCAAGAAGAAAAACAATAATTTGCAGCTTAGCCATAGTTACAGGATGTAGAACTTTCGCCTTTGTACTCTAGAGATGACATCACCAAGGCAATCTGCTCAGAATGTTTCGCAGTTCCAAGCCCCTAAAGCAGAACGACCAGGCTCCTGAAGCAGAACGACCACCTTGCTACAATCACACCGAAACCAGACTGGGAGACGCCAGAAGGGATAAGACGATCAAGAAGGGAAATATTATAGCTGGCCTGACCCGTAATCAACCACCATGACCCAAGGCCCTGAGACCCTTACCCTGGATTCTCGCCCTTTAAAAAACCCCTGCTTGTAAGCCACTGTGGAGTTTGGGACTTTTGAACATCAATTCCCTCCTTCTCCGGGGTGGTGCCCCATCAATAAATAGCCTTTCTTCACTTTTGCAGAAGCTCCGTGTCGGTTGTTACTGGCTCGCTGCCCGTCGGGTGGACGGACTCTCGTTCGGTTGGGCTGCATGTCCTTAAGATTCCTTCCAGCTCTAACATTCCACGATGCGATGGTTTCATCCTCCTGCAGCCGTACAAACTCGGTTCAGGAATAAAGTGGGTAAATTAAGTCGTCCAATCAACATATATTTACTACAGTTCCTTATTATGTTTATGTATGTAGATAAGGAATTGTATTTTGGTGAACTCCCGCCCATAAACGCCAACTGCTCGGTTCAGCGATGCTTTCTAAGCTTCCCGGAGTCCCGAGGCCCAGGATCACGTGCCAGTCAGCGCCGGGTGTTGCTATGGAGCCCAACACGGTCCAAATCGGAAGTGGTCCTTCAAAATGACTTTCCCCGGGAACTCGTGTTTGAAAAAGAATGCCGTTCGAATTCGTTTTTTCTTAAAGTAAACCCGTAAGTAGAGAAACAAACTTTCACTCCCAGAACCCAGAACGACGCCTCTCCTCCTTAAAGAGAAGAACTTCCACTGCTTCAGCGACGGAGGCGGGCGGAACCAAATAGCCTCGGGCACCGGTTCTCCTGAGAGCGCTTCTCGTTGACGAACCAGACCCCACCCCCGCAGGGTTGCCGTGGAGACGAAGAGAGCTGTGTGCATGCCGTGAGGCGCTGAGGCTGGGCCTTGCCTGTCCCTCGATCCCGGGAAGGGGCTCACCGAACCAACGCCAAGATGGTTAGTGGGTCTGAACAGTGAGGGAGAACCTTGAGTGGAACCTAGGACCGGAGATCGGAGGTTCCCAGCACACTTCTGGGCGAAGTCTAGGAGTGTCAGCGGAGGATGCTTTCCCCGCCTTACCCCGTTCTCACGGGAGACAGGGATGCAACTGTAAACACCTCGAAGCTTTCTTCCGACTGCTTCTCCGTTTCTCCGCACGGGGGTGGAAAGCAGATCAAGGAAAGGCGGAGATGACAGAAGCTGCGCGAAAGCATCGCTTAGCCCGCTCGAATGAATCGATAAAGAAGATTAGGTGTGGTAGCCGTTGGGTTCAGCTCAAGTGCAGGGTGATGGCCCTTTCAGTAAAATACGTGATACCGAGAGCTTGAACGGGTTTCCCTGAGGTTCGTTGGTAAAAATTTGACTTGCAGATTCTGGAGCTGTCGCTCCGAGTTTAAAACTGACAGTCGGAGTTCGATCACACAGCTGTCTTTGTTGCTTCCTTCACAGATGCTATCAAGGGCCAAACCTGCTGTAGGCGGGGACCTACCGCACACAGACAAAAGAAAGAAGAAAGGTAGGAAGATTCCGAAACTAGAGGAGCTACTTTCGCAGAGAGATTTTACTGGAGCTATTACCCTACTGGAGGTAATGTGCTAAGAAGGTTGCTTCTTAAAGGGGGTGAATGCTCGGGTGAATGCTGGTTGTTGTGCTCTTGGAACAGGTGGGCGCTTTGGCGGGGGTGGGGGTGGGGTGGGGTGGGGCTTCCTGTAAATCTAGTCAGGCACAGTCTGCTGATTCCGTCTTAACGATAGACCTGGTTAAAGATGAACTAAGAAGACAGACTTACTTCTTCACTTGATCTTAGCCAAAAGGCCGAGAAGCGATGAGACAGACTTACTTCTTGAAGGACACTTGGGGTTATGTCTAGTCCCACTACGGTGAATTCAGCTAAAACTATGGAGGGACATTTAAAATAACATCAGTTCACACAGTGTTTATCCCGAGCGCTGACCAATTTATGTTTATTCCTATTATATGTTATAAAGTCTGGATTATTTATATAATACCACCATGCTTCATGCTTATTGTCTAGAGCACTGTATCTTCAGAAAATACCTCAAATCTCTATGGCAGTTCTCAACTTCTGATACACATCAGGATCACCTAGGGTGCTTATTAAAATGTATACTCCTGGACTCCTGCCTTAGGGATTCTGATTCTTTCCAAATCGGTCTGCGGTGGTCCTCAGGAACCTGCATTTTTGACAAGTGGCCCAAGTGCTTCTGGTGTAGGTGGTCCAAGGATACTGTGCTTTGAGAAGCTGCCTTGTGGGAATCACATGTTGTAGGAGATGAAGGGGCACACCAAAGAACCAGCACAGTCTGGTTGTGTGGTGCCAGTCATTTCTCCAAAGTACTACTCTGGCTATATGTAATCTATCAGTACTTGTAATCTATCAATAGTAATTGTTTTAATTAGTTTTATATATTTCTCAGTCTTCCATGTACAGTCTTCTGTTTCTCATTAGCTCTGCTATCAAGAACTTTGTTTGACTTTTTTGGTGTCAGCATTCTCATCTTCAAAGTGAGGAAGTTGGGGACGCCTGGGTGGCTCAGTTGGTTAAGTATTTGCCTTTGGCTCAGGTCATGATCTCAGGGTCATGGGATCGAGCCCCATGTCAGACTTCCTGCTTGACGGGGAGTCTTCTTCTCCCTCTCCCTCTTTCCCCTCCTTTGCCCCCTCCCAACTCATGCTCTCTCTCTCTCAAATAAATAAATAATAAATAAAATCTTAAAGAAATAAATAAAGTGGGGAAGTTGACCTGGAAAGACCTTCTAGCTCTGTAAATCAGTGGACTAAGTGGTAGTTATATGTCTAATTTGTATCAGTCCCCTTTCTCTTCTCTCTTTTCTTTAAGACGATGACCACATTTTCCTTACTGTGTAATCCCACACTGCTTTTAAGTTATCAGGGAGGCTCTGTTCTATGCTTATTCTTAGGTGGGTGGTTAAAGTGCCATGGTGTACGGGAATAGGAATGGGTACTGCTGTGCTTTGGGGGGGGGCGGGTCTCATGAGCTTTCCTGTGGTTCCAGGCAATTCCTGAAGCAAATTCAGGGAGACTTCAAATAGGAATTTCTTCAGACTTAAGGCACTGTCCTCAGATCCACAGCGTTTTGTGAAAGGAAGACTTGTAATGTTATGGTGTTAACTACAAGAGTAATTCTTATCCTAGACCAGGAAGTATTAATGGTTGTCTTCATCTTGTAACAGTCAAGGCGCCAGTGTTCTGTAGGAATGATCTATATAAATAGGTGTTCGCTCCCTATTTAATTTTTTCTAAAGATTTTATTTATTTATTTGACAGAGAGAGACACAGCAAGAGAGGAAACACAAGCAAGGGGAGAGGGAGAGGGAGAAGCAGGCTTCCCGCCAAGCAGGGAGCCTGAAGTGGGGCTCGATCCCAGGACCCTGGGCTCATGACCTGAGCTGAAGGCAGACGCTTAACAACTGAGCCACCCAGGCAACCCCCCTACTTAATTTTTTTTTTTAACCAGTTTTTTTTGTATATCAGCCTGTAGAATGGAAAACTCTCACCTAATCATGGGAGTTCAAACTCCTTCAAGGCCTCATTGCTTTCCTCCAAAGCAGGACTTCTGTTGGCTGGGATATTTTTTCACAATGGACATAAACGAGGCCAGTCTTCTCAATATCCTTAATTCTTATAGGCCCTGGTAAGCCTATTTAAGAGTAACAGAATGATTTAATGGCTTATTCTCAGTGAAAGGTATCTATGAATAAATGTATGTGTGCGCTAATGGGACAGGTTTGATGTGTGCATTGGAAGGCAGTAGAGCATGGAGGGTGAGAACACAGGTGATGGAGTCAGTGGACTGTGGCGGTCCCTGCTACTGCCCTCCCTGGCTGTGGTGGTCTTGAGTTCATTGCTTAATCTCTCTAACCTTCAGGTGTTTAGCATTAGAAACTTTGTATAAATCTTATATTTCTTAATTGCCCCCAGAATTGTTATGGGGATAACTCTTAAATACTTTCTGGAATAAGATGTCCATTAATACAGAAAAACAAAGGTGAAATATTTGAAAATACATGTTTCTTCCAACTGGAAATATTAAGTGAACTAGATTTTTCATTTTGTGAATGTCTAAGAAATAATCTATCTGTGCTATCGTTTTCTTGAGTAATGTATAAAGCAAACATTAAAATTCTTTTCATTCCTAACATTGGAAAGAATTGAGACCATCGTACAGTTACACACATTGTTTCAATATAGCCTGTTTCAGTTGCTCTGCAGCAACCATTCTTCCAGCATTTGATGATGCTTCCTGGAATAAGTGGAATGTATATTCTGTTAGTTGTTGCAGCATGCAAAAAAAAATAAACATTTCTGTGACGATTAGAAGGAAATTGTGCTGGGGTGCCTGGATGGCTCAGTCAGTTAAACGTCAGACTCGATCTCAGGCCAGGTCTTGAATGCAGGGTCATGAGTTCAAGCCCCATGAGTTCAAGTTGGGCTCAATACTGCGTGTGGAGTCTACTTAAAAAAAAGTTAGTGGGGGAGTAATTGTGCTGAGTTCCCTAGGTATAGGCTTAATTAAACAGTATTGTCTGTCTTCTGTTACTTGCAATTTCCTTGCTGATTTGTTTATTGATAGTTTAACATAGCAGTGTTGTTTGTTTGTTTTTAATTTTTTTAAAGATTTTATTTTTAAGTAATCTCTACACCCAGTGTGGCATGCAGACTCACAACTTCAAGATCAAGAGTCACACACTCCACTGACTGAGCCAACCAGGCGCCCCAACATAGCAGTTTTTTAAATAGATGGTTTATTCAAAGTCTGTCTTTCTTTCCCTCCCTCCCTTCCTCCCTCCCTCCTCCTTTCTTTTTTCCATCCTTCCTTCTTTCTTTCTTTCTTCCTTTCCTCCCTCCCTCCCTCCCTTCCGCCCTCCCTTTCTACCCCCCTTCTTTCTTTCTTTTTTTCCTTCTCTCTCACACTTTCTTTCTTTCTGAAATTTTAACCTGAAGTTCAAACGTCACGTTGGGGAACAAGAAGAGGATACTAATCTGTGGATTGGATACTGTGCTTTTCACCTCGGTGACTACAAGAGAGCTTTGGAGGTTAGTTTAAAAAAAAAAATTGCAACACAAGGATTTTGAAAAAGTTATTAAGCTTTGTATTATAATGATATGTGCTCCTGGTAAAATTCAAACGATGCAGAAGGGAACAAAGTAAAAAGTAAAACATCACCTCTTTGCCTTCCACAATCCTATTTCTTTGTTAACAGAGACAACCACTGGCTCTTGTTTGATGTATTGCTTCAGAGATCTTCTATAGAAGTTCAAATATATATATAGATATATACAGATATATCTATATTATATATATCTTGTTTATTCTTTGCTTTTAGATATATACTAATGAGATTGTTCAAAATATTAATATTAGCATTTCTTAGGGAAATTTTCAGAAGAAGAGAAATAAACCCTTTTGATAAAATTTCCATGATGCTTTTCTCAAAAGAAGTTCATTTTTATTTTGCTTGATTAATTTTTAGACATAGGAAATGTTATCTTTATATTTGTGCAAGTTGAGTTTTGAAAGTTGTTTTTCTTGGTTGTTGTAAACAGCACCTATGTAATGAGCAATCTATAGGAATATGAATCTAGATAAAATTATAGTTCACTTTTGTCAAACAGTTTTTAAAGCATAGATGAAGTTGCTTAAACATTTTCTACATATCCTTACCCCCCAACTGTAATCCAAGGATATTTATAGAACATGCATAACCAAAATGAAAGTGTCTAAGATCACGTAATGAGGAGGTATGACGAAGAACAAAAACAGCAAAATCAGTGAGGGCAAAGAGAAGATATGAGGACAGAATAGAAGCTGGTAGAATTTGTGAAAGATATAGAGGAGAGAGCCCAAATGTAGTAAGAAGAAGAAACAAAGCTATCTGCTATAGTAGACTGGTAAATAGTAAGAGTATATGTAAACGTAGTTGACAAAGGGAATCTCAGAAGGTGTTCTTGGCAGGAAGAAAATGTCTTTTTAAAATGTAAAGCCAACAAAAAAAATGTAAAGCCAAATAAATAAAGCCAGAAAAACAATTAGAATGAAGTGATATTTGTAGTATATTAAGGTTATTAGATTTTAAGTTAACTGAACCTATGCATTTCTTGTAAGTTATCTTGTTTTCCTTTAATTAAAAAACATTTTTTTAAAGATTTTGTTTATGGGGTGCTTGGGTGGCTCAGTCACTTAAGCATCTATCTTCAGCTCAGGTCATGGTCCTGGGGTCCTGGGATGGAGCCCCACGTCGGGCTCCTGGCTCCATAGGGAGCCTGCTTCTCCCTCTTCTTCTGCCTGCACACTCACTCTCTTTGTCAAATAAATAAATAAAATCTTTTTTTAAAATTTAAGAAGTAAAGATTTTATTTATTTATCTGAGAGAGAGAGAAATAGCGAGAGAAAGCACAAACAGGGAGGACAGGGAGAAGGAAGCAGGCTCCCTGTGAGCAGGGAGCCCAACTTGGGGCTTGATCCTAGGATCCTGGGATCATGACCCCAGCCAAAGGCAGACGCTTAACGACTGAGCCACCCAAGCATCCCTCCTTTTTTTTTTTTTTTAAGATTTTATTTATTTATTTGAGGGGATGGGGTGGAGAGGGAGAAGGAGAGAGAATCCAAAGCAGGCTCCATACTGAGCTCAAAGCCAGATGCGGGGCTCCATCCCAAAACCAAAAATTGGAGGTTTAACTGAGCCACTCAGGCACCCCTTGTTTATCTTTTTAAGTTAGCAAAAATAAAATATTTCAGTTACTTTTCATTTCTGCAGTTTATTAGCCCATATCAGTGTTAAAAGGAGGGGGCGGGGAAAAAGTTTAACGTGGAAAACAGGTGCCCGGGTGGCGCAGTCAGTTAAGGGTCAGACTCTGTTTCAGGTCATGATCTCAGGGTTGTGAGATCGAGCCCAGCGTCCGCCTCTTCATTCAGCTTGCAATCTGCTTGATTCTCTTCTCCTTTTGCCCCTCCCCCTGGGTGTGCATCGCTCCCTCTCTCTCTCTCTCTCTCTTTCTCAAATAAATAAGTAAATCATAAAAAAAAAAAAAAAGGTTTTGTGGACAACAGCCCCACTCCCCCACCCACCATGGGTAAGATTGAGTTGTAACTTCAGTATTTAACCTTGAAGGTACAGTATAGTGGAGCATATAGGATTCCCTAAATGTGAAGTTGCCCAATCTCAGTAAGAAATCCTATTCCATTATAGAGGAATGGGTCATTGATTGCTTTACTGCTGAAGTGAGATCCCTGCTTAATATATATTTCAGGAATATGAAAATGCAACAAAAGAGGAAAATTGCAATCCTGAAGTCTGGGTGAACCTAGCCTGTACCTACTTTTTTCTTGGAATGTATAAACAAGCTGAAGCCGCTGGATTTAAAGGTAAAATGGCCCCTTTAATATCCAGTATTCATCACGAATGGTATGAGTTATTTTGGAGATTTTATTTTATTTTTTATTTTTTTTAAAGATTTTATTTATTTATTTGACAGACAGAGATCACAAGTAGGCAGAGAGGCAGGCAGAGAGAGAGGAGGAAGCAGGCTCCCTGTTGAGCAGAGAGCCCGATGCGGAACTCGATCCCAGGACCCTGGGATCATGACCTGAGCCGAAAGCAGAGGCTTTAACCCACTGAGCCACCCAGGTTCCTTATTTTGGAGATTTTAAAACATATTTAATTCCTTTTTTTATTGAGGAAAAACCAAATACAATTAGAAAATAGGGGCGCCTGGCTGGCTCACTCGGTAGAGCATGTGACTCTTGATCTTGGGGTTGTAAGTTCAAGCCCCATGTTGGGTGTAGAAATTACTTTAAAATAAAATTTAAAAAAAACTAAAAAATAGATTTAATCTTCAAAGAACATTGAATCTGAGCAATTTTATGTTTAAAGAGAGCGTTAATCTCTGTGCTGCTTCCTGTCCCCACCCCACCTTCCCAGAAGCTACGGCAGATAAGCAGAATGAAAGAAGCAGAAGAGCAAGTTCTCTTTCTTAGGCCCCCTTATGGTGTAGGATATTCATGCTATTGTAGAAGTTGGAGGTAGCTGTCTAAGCCCTAGGGATGTGGATTTTATAGCTGTTTTCCCTGCTTCTGAATGAGAAGCCAAGTAATTTCTGCTTGAAAAATCCAGACTAGTTGCTGTTTGCTTTACTTGTCCTGACAGCTGTCTAAGAACTGGACATCAACATGCAAATAAGAACAGGGCAAAGAGAAACAGGGGAAGAAGGATTAAGAATAATGAGAGTATGCATCAAATTAAATTCAAAGAAATGTAAGAAACTGGGCAAGGGAATGTTTGTTAGGAAATTTGTTAGGGAAGAATATATTCCAGGATAGAATTCTTAGAGAATTAACAGATTCATACATATTTAGGAACTGTTCCAGTTCAAATTCAGGGATCACATGGAACTTGGAACCTTTCTTGATTTGTACCCAAACTGTGTCCTGTATTCTGATAAAGTTTTTCTTAATATAGTTATATAGGCCTATAAGTTACTTATTTTTCTTGTGTTTCTAGACTGTATCTGTGCCTAGAATAGTGTCAGACACATAGAAAGTGATCAGGGTAGCTATCTATCTCGCCATATAATTTTTTCTTTTTTATGCTTTGAAGTATGGGTTTTTTTCTGTAAAAAAAAAAAAAAAATGGGGGCGCCTGGGTGGCTCAGTGGGTTAATAGCCTCTGCCTTCGGCTCAGGTCATGATCCCAGGGTCTTGGGATCGAGCCCCGTGTCGGGCTCTCTGCTCAGCGGGGGGGCCTGCTTCCTCCTCTCTCTCTGCCTGCCTCTCTGCCTGCTTGTGATCTCTGTCTCTCAAATAAATAAATAAATAAATAAAATCTTTTTTTAAAAATGTAGGGTTAGGCATCCAGAATTAGGAAAATTCTTCAGCAGAGCAAACGGGATTTGGAACTTGAAAAGTGTTAACCTTTTCACCTGGTTGAGTGTTTAAGTGTGGCTGATGATCATGCTCGAAGATTTATGGAGTAGAGATTGAGCTAGTATTTAAGGAAATATGGCTGTATAACTGTAGAAAAGGAGATTTCGGAAGGAATTGACAAAGAATACTTGGAAGAACAGCTGAATGACGTGGATTTCTACATGAATTGGGATAAACATAACTTTATTTCCAGTGTTTGGTCAGTGTGTGAGCAGCGTGGTGGTGGGCCGCTACCGGAACTGTGTGTGTGGCATCCTGTGCTGTGGGTCACCGTGATAGAAGCTAGTAGAACAAGTGCTGGGGAAGAAGAGAACTTTTTTTTTCTGGTTCCTGATGCAGTTGCTGCTTCTGCAGGTAGAGACCAGATGAAAATAATATGTATTATAGTCGGGACATATCAGGGTCACAGAGATAAGGATTTGGGAAGATTATCTGAGTCTCATGTCATTCTTGCAAAGGACTAAGTGCCATAGACAATTAATAAGCAGTTTGAACGTCTTTTTTACAGCTCCAAAAAGCCGACTTCAAAACCGCCTCCTTTTCCACTTGGCTCATAAGGTATTTATGTTCTCATATCACATTTTTTGTTTTAAAGTATTTTTTCTTCTTATTAAAAACAGTGGTGAAAGATAATGAACTAGAAATGCTTATTAATGGTATTTCTAGAACAAGTAGAATATAGATATTGATTTTATAGGATTTTCTTTTCTTAGTGTTCTTTACTAATAAGAGATGTTAGATTTTTGTTCTTTTTAAGTAGTAGTCATTAAAATTAGTTTGTTTCAACTCTCCTATTGTCTCTCGGAAGCAGACTCTAAGACACCTTATCTTAACTCCTAGAAACACACACTTTTCAGAATTGCCTTATAGCAGTAAGTTTTGTTTTGTTTTGTTTTTAAGAGGGAGAGCACACTAGAGTAGGGTGGGAGAGTGAGAGAGAGTACCTCGAGCAGGCTCCATATCCGGTGTGGAGCCTGATGCAGGGCTCGGTCTCACAACCCTGAGATCATGACCTGAGCTGAAATCAAGAGTCAGATGCTTAACTGACTGAGCCACTCAGGTACCCCCCTTTTTAAGTTTTTGTTTATTCATTTAAGTAAATCTCTATACCCAGCATGGGACTCGAACTCACAATCCTGAGGTCAGGAGTCACAGTCTCTTCCAACTGAGCCAGCAAGGCACCCCAGATTTTCTTTTCTTTTTTAATAGTAAGCTCTACACTCAAAATGGGGCTTGAACTCATGACCCCAAGATCAAGAGTCACATTCTCTACCTTCTGAACCAACCAGGCACCCCTGGCTTATAGCAGTAATTTTGGTCATCATCATAAAATGGTTTTTTAAAAATAATTTTCCATATTATAGAAGTTTACATTAATCCTATTAAACAAAATATAAGTAAGCAAAAGTTGAAAGAGAAAATAAAATCTACACCCACTAAAAAGGAGAATTACAGGCCAATAGCCCTAATGAACATAGATGCAAAAATTCTCAATAAAATACTAGCAAATTGAATTCAATAGTACTTTAAAAGAATTATTCACCACCATCAAGTGGGATTTATTCCTGGGCTACAAGGGTGGTTCAATATTTGTAAATCAATCAATGTGATACACTATATTAATAAAAGGATAAAAACCATATGATCCTATCAGTACATGCAGAAAAAGCATTTGACAAAATATAGCATCCTTTCCTGATTAAAAAAAAGGCCTCAACAAAGTAGGAGTAGATAGAACATACCTCAGCATCATAAAGGCCATATACAAAAGACCCATAGCTAATACTATCCTCAGTGGGGAAAAACTGAGAGCCTTTCCCCTATGGTCAGGAACAAGACAAGGATGTCCACTCTTACCATTACTAATTAACATGGTACTGGAAGTCTTAGCCTCAGCAGTCAGACAACAAAAAGAAATAAAAGACATCCAAATTGGCAAGGGAGAAGTGAAACTTTCACTATTTGCAGATGACATGGTACTCTGCATAAAAAAAACCCTGAAAGACTCTGCCAAACAATTGCTAGAACTGATACATGAGTTTAGCAAAATCGTAGGATATAAAATCAATATGCAAAAATCTGTTGGCATTTCTATACCCCAAAGAAATTAAGGAATCAATCCCATTTGCAATTGTGTCAAAAACAGTAAGATACCTTGGAATAAATCTAACTAAAGAAATAAAACATCTATACTCTGAAAACTATAGAGCACTTATGAAAGAAATTGAAGAGGACACAAAGAAATGGAAAAGCATTCCATGCTCATGGATTGGAAGAACAAACTTTGTTAAAGTGTTTGTACTACCCAAAGCCATCTACACATTTGATGCAATCCCCATCAAAATACCACCAGCATTTTTCACAGAGCTAGAACAAATAATCCTAAAATTAGTATGGAACCACAAAAGACCCAGAATAGCCAAAGCAATTCTGAAAAAGAAACAAAACTTGAAGGCATCATGATTCCGGACTTCAAGCTTTATTACAAAGCTGTGGTGATCAAGACCCTATGGTACTGGCACAAAAACAGACGCATAGATCAGTGGAACAGAATAGAGAACCCAGAAATGGACCCATAACTGTATGGTCAACTAATATTTGACAAAGCAGGAAAGAATATCCAATGGAAAAAAGTCATTCTCTTCAAATGGTGTTGGAAAAACTGGACAGCATCATGTGAAAGAATGAAACCAGCCCACTTTCTTACACCATACACAAAAATAAATTCAAAATGGATGAAAGACCTTCATGTGAGACAGGAAACCATCATGATCCTTGAGGAGAACATAGGCAGCAACCTTTTTTACCTCAGCCATAGCAACTTCTTACTAGATTCCTCTCCTGAGGCAAGGAAAACAAAAGCCGAAGTGAACTATTGGGACTTCCTCAAGATAAAAAAGTTCTCCACAGCAAAGAAAACAGTCAACAAAACTAAAAGGCAGCCTACATTTTGGGAGAAAATATTTGCAAATGACATATCTGATAAAGGGTTAGTATCCAAAATCTACAAAGAGCTTAATCAAACTCCATACCCAAAAAACAAATAACCCAATTGAGAAATGGGCAGAAGACATGAATAGACACTTTTCCAGAAAAGATACCCAAATGGCTAACAGACACATGAAAAGATGTTCAACATAACTCATCATCAAGGAAATATAAATCAAAACCATGATGAGATACCATCTCACATGTCAGGATGGCTTAAACTAACAATTAAGAAACAACAGGGGTTGGTGAGAATGCAGAGAAAGGGGAATTCTCTTGCACTGTTGGTGGAAATGCAAACTGGTGCAACCACTCTGGAGAATGGCATGCTGGTTCCTCAAAATGTTACAAATAGAACTGCCCAGGGGCACCTGGGTGGCTCAGTTGCTTAGGCATCTGACTTTGGCTCAGGTCATGATCTCATGATCTCAGGGTCCTGGGATAGAGCCCAGAGTCAGGCCCCTCCCTTAGTGGAGAGTCTGCTTTTCCCCCTCTTGCTGCCCCTCTCCCCGCTCATGCTCTCTCTCTCCCTCTCAAATCAATACATAAAATCTTTTTAAAACTACAAAGAGAGGGGCGCCTGGGTGGCTCAGTGGTTAAGCCTCTGCCTTCGGCTCAGGTCATGATCTCAAGGTCCTGGGATCGAGCCCCTCATCGGGCTCTCTGCTCTGCAGGAAGCCTGCTTCCCCCTCTCTCTCTGCCTGCCTCTCTGCCTGCTTGTGATCTCTGTCTGTCAAATAAATAAATAAAATCTTTTTAAAAAATACAGATACAAATAGAACTACCCTGTGATCCAGTAACTGCACCACTAGATATTTACCCAAAGGATACAAAAATACAGATTCAAAGGAATACGTGCACCCCAGTGTTTATAGCAGCATTATCAAGAGTAGCCAAACTATGGAGAGAACGCAAATGTCCATCGACTGATGCATGGATAAAGAATATGTGGTATATATACGCAATGGGCTATAACTCAGCCATAAAAAAAAAAAAAGAAATCTTGCCATTTGCAATGACGTGGATGGAGCTAGAGTGTATTATGCTAAGTGAAATAGAGAAAGATAAATACCATATGATCTCACTCATATGTGGAATTTAAGAAAGAAAACAGATGAATGTATGGGAAGGGGGAAGAGGGAGAAGAAGGAGAGAGGGAAATAAGCCATAAGAAACTCTTAACGATAATGAACGAACGGGGTTGATGGAGGGAGGTGGGTGGGGATAGGCTAGATGGGTAATGGACATCAAAGGGGGCACTTGTTACGATGAGCACTGGGTGTTGTAAGTAAGTGATGAATCACTGAATTCTACTTCAGAAACCAATATTGCACTGTATGTTAGCTACTTAAAATTTAAATTAAAAAAATAAATAATAAAGGAAACTGCATTTCAGCCTTTTGTTATCTTATATCTCCATTTAAGATAATTATTTTTAAGGGGTGCTTGGGTAGCTCCATTGGTTAAACATTTGCCTTCAGCTCAGGTCGTGATCCCGGGGTCCTGGGATCGAGCCCCATATCAAGTTCTCTGTTCAGCAGGGAGTCTGCTTCTCCTTCTGCCTCTCCCCCTGCTTGTGCTCTCTCTCTCTCTCTCAAATAAATAAAGATAATTATTTTTATACACATATTTATATTTTGTTCATTTTTTTTGTTTTGAAGAATGAGCCTCATGCCAAACATATGTTTTTGTATTCTGCCTTTTTTTTTTAAACTTACCTTTATACAATGAGCATATCTCTGAGTCACTAAATAGTCTTTAAGACTGTGACTTTTTTTTTTTTAGATTTTATTTATTTTTTTGACAGAGAGATCACAAGTAGGCAGTGAGGCAGGCAGAGGGGGGAGGGGAAGCAGGCTCCCTGCCAAGTAGAGAGCCCGATGCGGGGCTCCATCCCAGGACCCTGAGATCATGACCTGAGCTGAAGGCAGAGGCTTAACCCACTGAGCCATCCAGATGCCCCAAGACTTTTAAAATGGTGCTTATAACATTTCATTGTATGCGTATATCATAATTTAATGTTTCCTAGTTATTTGACTTTCAGATTGTACATATGTATGTATATGTCTATTTGTTTATTTTTAATTTTTTAATACTTACTAATCCCTGTCACCTATTTATTAATCCATCCCCCTACCCACCTCCCCTCTGGTACCATCATTAAGAGTCTGTTTCTTGGTTTGCCTGTTTCTCTCTTCTCATTTGTTTTATTTCTTAAATTCCACATATGAGTGGGCACCTGGGTGGCTCAGTGGGTTAAGCCTCTGCTTTCGGCTCAGGTCATAATCCGGGGGTCCTGGGATCAAGGCCTGCATCAGGTTCTCTGCTCAGCAGGGAGCTTGCTTCCTCCTTTCTCTCTGCCTGCCTCTCTGCCTACTTGTGATCTCTCTGTGTCTCTGTCAAATAAATAAATAAAATCTTAAAAAAAGATTTTGAAAAAAAATTCCACATATGAGTGAAATCATGTGGTATTTGACTTTCTCTAACTGATTTATTTCACTTGGCATTATACTCTCTAGATCCATCCTTTTGTCCCAGATGGCAAGATTTCATTATTTTTCATGGCTGAGTTATATTCCGTATATATAACATATATATATATATACACACACACACATATCCATACATATACATACACATGTATACACGTGCGCAGATTCCCTCTCGCTCTAAAATAAATAAATATTTTTTTAAAAATTAAGCTTTTAATTGATATTTCTAAACTATTTTATGGAAACTTTATCAAATCATCCATAGGCAGTATATGAAAACAATTATTCTTAGTACATTTAAAAGTTTCATAGTGTAATTATCCGTCTCTGTTTAGTTCTTTCAGTTTTTGTGTTACATGTTTTTCAGACTCTATCATTAAGTACATACAAATTTAGAATTGTTCTGTCCATCAGTGGATTGAAACATCATTGTGCAATGTCTCTATCTCTAAAAATTTCTCTTCACGTAAAGGCTGCTTCGTCATGTTCGTATATCTACACCACTCTCTTTTGTTTAGTGTTTGTCTATTATATCTCCTTATATACTTAAGATGAGACACCCTGGTGCCCCTGTCTTTACATACTTTTAAACTTTCTGCTTTACTGTGTCTTCATATTTTAAAATGTCTCTCTTATAAACAGCATATAAAAATGATAAAAAGACATAGGGGAAAAAATAGAAAGAAAGGAGGAGGGGGGGTCAAGTAATTAATATTAGCTGTGACTCAAAGGCTTTGCCTCCAGAGGCTGTTTTCATTCTTACTCTGAAGGAGAGACAGGAGAGAAGACAAGGAACTGAAGGGAAATGGGGGGGAACTGAGAGACCAAAATGGCTGAAGGAGAAGGAGTTAAAATCTCTGTACCGTAGGTGGTGATTAACTGTACACTGTCACGAATCTTTACATGTCTTTTTCCCTCTGACAATTTTAGTTTAATGATGAGAAGAAGTTGATGAACTTTCATCAGAATCTTCAGGATATCACAGAAGATCAACTCAGTTTGGCCTCAATCCACTATATGCGATCTCACTACCAAGAAGCTATTGATATTTATAAGCGAATACTGCTAGATAACAGGTCTGTGTCCTTTCATGTCTACTCTAAATCTCATTTTGTTAGCTTTTTTGTAACCGATTTGGCTGAGGACCTAGTGTTCTTTCGACCTATTATCACCATGTGTTCAAATCTGTTTAGCTAATAATGTGGTCTGATTAAGAACTCCTTATTCTCCAGATCAGGATTTCTCCACTTTTATTTCACTGTCACCCTTCCAAGGAGTCTTTTTGGTCTTCCCCTCACCCCATCACCTTCTCGTGAAATTTTAGAACCACAGACACACTGTATGTCCATGTGTAGACTGAACGTATATCTATGCTTTGTACTTAAAATGAGTACAATTTTCCACTTCTTCATAAGGATCTTTACCCTTTTGGAGATGATATGGCCCCTGTTGAAAATGCATGGTCTAAATTTATCATTTCAGCATTGTATTAGGTTGTAGGGAACTTGCCGACAAAATTAGAAATAAAACATTCTGAAGAACGAACATTCCAACTTTATCACTGACCACTGGGTATCTCTCCCACTTCCCCAAAATATCTCATCCACCTGCCTTCTCCCCTTTTGCTTACCTGCACCCCACCCATTCCCCTTCCCAGTCATTGAGTCTGCTTGCTTTGTGTGTCCGTCCTTTGTCCAGTCCATGCTTATTTACAGTTTAGCCCAGTTAGAGCATGGGTTAGTTTGGTCTTTTTAACATGAACTGGTAGGAGTTGAATGCTTCCCTTTCTCCTTCAGTTGTCATCTCTCTGTCTACTTAAATCACAACATCCACATACTACAATACAAAAGAAAAATATTGCAGTGATGATACCTTGCCTTCTTTACTCAAAAGGCAAGTTCATGTCCTCCTCACCTGGCTGTCACTTTGAGCCATTAAAGAAGTCTTTGTAGTTTGACAACCTTACTATGAAGTAGACTTAAACTGTTAACCTTAATTCTTTCATCTAATAGGGAATACCTTGCCCTCAATGTATACGTGGCCCTATGTTACTACAAGTTGGATTACTATGATGTGTCTCAAGAAGTTCTGGCAGTTTACCTTCAGCAAATTCCTGATAGCACCATCGCACTCAATCTTAAGGCCTGTAATCATTTTCGCCTTTACAATGGCAAAGCAGCTGAGGTAGTGATGGAAATGTGTTTTTAATTTACTTAATTCCACTTTGAATAACCCTATACTTTTTGGGTTATTCATAAGACTCTATCATTTGTAACTCCTAATTAATATAATATCCCTTTGTTATTGCCAGGGTGATTCTGTAAGAACCAATTATATATAAATATTTATATTGATTAGATATTCTAAAAAAAATGTTGATTTCTGAATTCTGTGTGTCTAATGTATTGTAGACAATCTTTACCTAGATGCTTTACATTACCTTAAATATGTCGAAACTGGACAGTTGTTCTTTTTCCTCTAAAATAGGTTTGTGGCTCTGTGGTTCATTGTCACCAGCATGTAAATCCCATCACAAACCTAAGATTTCCATCTGTCTTTTCTTCAGCGCCCCATCTAAACATCTACCAGTTCCTATCAGTTCTGCATCTTAGCTATCTCTTCTCCTCTACCACTGCTCTAGTCTGGGCACTCCTCATCTTTTATTTCGGTTCTTTAAATTCCCTGCCCTAGCCTGTCCTCTACCATCTAGCCATTGATGTTATTCCACACACCATGCTTTCCTACTATCATGGCTTTGCGTATAACATTCTTATTTCCTGGAATGCCTCATTCTGCTTGGTACAATTCAGCATCTCTTTCAGGGTTATCCCATGAGGCAATAGTGGTAAACATTTTATAAATACTTAGAAATTAGCTAACTTCTAGGCATATGCAGAATGGTTTGTATCTATTATTTAGTTTGTCTGGCAATTCTGTGGATAAACTCTGCTTCAGCTCTCTTTATATAGGAAACCGAGAGTGCATAGTAGGCCATACAAGGGACCCCCTTTTATTTAACGTTATACACACACACACATACATAAACATATACAGAGAGAGGAAAAAAAAGAGGGCATATTCTATACTATACCTCTTTATAGCTATTTATTTATTTATGTAATAAACAGGTGATTTTTAAAAAGATTTTATTAAGTATTGTCTGCACCCGACATGGGGCTCGATCTTATAACCCCAAGATCAAGAGTAACTCATACCACCAACTGAGCCAACCAGGTGCCCCATGCAGGCTATTTTTAGATTAACAGTGTGAGAGGGGCCATGGAAATTACTTTCTCAACCATTATTTTAGTTGATGTCAGAAGCCATCAAAATTCAATGTAAAATTTGTGCATGTGTCAAAATTTTAAAATCCCACCCTTGTCCAAAAAACAGTTCCAGCTGGTATCATGCCACTGGGGGAGGAGGGAAGGGTACTGAAACCAGCAAACTAACTCTATCAAAGCAAAATTCACTGTGTAAATGTCATAGCAAGGGACATTATTTCCATATTTTAGCTGACAGCAGACTCAGCTCCTGAGTGAAACAGAGTTTAGTAATTGTGGGGGAGGGGTGGAATGGAAAGCATGTGCCCTTAGCATAGGCCCAGATTAACTTTTTGTGGCTTACGTTGATAAAAGTGGTCTGTTGTGGCAATACAAATGCCCACCACTTCAATTGCTTAGTATGCAATCGAGCAGTCCATTTACATGTTATGTACAATACATTCTTGGGTGTACTCACTGCAACTACAAAGTCCCCCGGGTCTGCCTAATTGGCTAGTTTCCAGCTCCAGCAGTTTAATGGTAAACTGGTAGAGTTTATGGCCTTTGATAAGAACAAATAAAAGAAATATATTCTTCCCTTTCTATCTTGAGTTAATCTTGGGAGTTTTTCCAAATTTTTTCCAGTCTATTAAATGTTTACATTTTGTCCGCACATGTTCTTTCCATAGTCTGACATGGGTAGCATGGTTAACCAATATTCTGGAGGTCTAGCATGATGCAAGTCAGGGCACCAAACTGTATTTCCTGTCACCCAAAAGACATGCTTTTTCATTTGAAATGGTGTCTGTGCAGGTTACATATTAATTTTATTATGTATTCCAGCAGTCTACGACAATGTCAAATGTACCCTGACAAACTTTTTTTTGGGGGGGGAGGGTGTTAGCAGTAGAATATAGTTTGTGTTTGCCCATAATTTTATTAAGCCACTTGAAAATCAGGCATTCCTCTAGGAATTTGTATAATACATCCAATATTCCATGGCTCATTCTCTCTACAAACACCAGTAGCATTCTGCCCTTCTGTAGTAGGCATGACATAATGTGTAATGATTCACTTAACTCTTGAGGTAATTTAGATAACTTGCCCAAAGCTTTACAACTAACAAGTGACAAATTCAGATCTCAAACCTTTGTCTATGTGACCCTAAAGTCCACAGACTTGACTGCAAATTTAGGGCTACTTTCTTCTTTTCTCTTATATGTGATTATATATAAATAGATAGATGAATGGATAGATAGATACATATAGGTATATTTATAGATATATATAGGTATATATACATACATAAAATAACATGCATACTATTTGGTAGTTGCCTAATTATCTTTCATCTAGACAAGCTCATTGAGCGTTGAAACTGTGTCTTTTGACATGTGTGTCCTGGTACCTGGCACAGTGCACACACAAAGCTCTCATTCTTTTCACAGATGTGTGCAATCACCAGCTCGGTTTTAGAGCATTTGCATTACCTCAAAAAGAAACCCCATGCTCCTTAGGAACTCCATCAACCCCTGGCCCCCCATCCCCCCAGCCCAAGCAATTACATATCTGCTTTCTGACTCTAGATTTGCCAATTCTGGATATTTCATATAAAAGTAATATACAATGTGTGAACTTTTATGACTGTCTTCTTTTACTTGGCATGTTTATAAATTTCGTCATGTTGTGGCCTATATTGTACTTCATTCGTTTTTATGACCAAATAATATTCTATTATGCGGATACAGTACATTTTATTTTTCCATTCATCAGCTGATGGACATTTGGGTTATTTTCACTTTTGGCCTATTATGAATAATGCTGTTATAAGTGTTGTGTACATGTTCTTGGGCATGTGTTGGACATGTTTCCATTTCTCTTGGTCTTATGCCTAGGAGTGGAATCAGTGGATTATATAGAGTTCTATATTTAATTGAGGAACTGCCAGGCTGTTTTACAGAGTAGCTACACCAGTTTACATTCCCACCAGCGGTGTATAAGAGTTTCGATTTCTCTACGTCCTTGCCAGCAGTTATTATCTGACATTTTTATTGTGGCCATCCTGTTGGATGTGCAGTGGAATCTCATTGTGGTTTTGATTTGCATTTCTCTGATGACTAATGATGTTGAACATCTTTTCATGTGCAGTGAGTGCTGCTTTCAGTTCTGTTTCCTAGGCATCTCACTTGGCCAGCCCTAGTTCCGGCTGGCCCTGCCTTAAATTAGAATTGTCCTTATGATATAAAAGATTTTCCCTCTTCACTTTCCTTTGCTCAAGTGTGCAGTGAAGCTTTCCAGAGACAGCTTATTACAAAATACATCAAATGCAGATAGAGACATGCTAATCTAGCTGTCCTCTTTTAAGCCAGACATTAAAGAGACTTGCAAAAATATAAAACAGTACTATTCTTCTAAGTTTTTGTTCCATAAATGCAGTTTTCTTAAATGAAAAATATTTATGTTAATGTGTAGTGGGCTTCTTTTTATGTTTGATTAATTGAATACTTTAAAATTTCTTTTTTAATTTCTAATACAATATATATTGTACTATGGGCTATTTATGTGGGCTATAACCCACGTAAACAAAAGCTCTTTGGGATCCTTAACAATTTTTAAGATTGTAAAAGATATCCTAAGATCAAAAAGCTTGCAAACTGCTGATCTAGCCTAATATTACCAAACACTTTAGAATTGCTGCTGTGGACAAGAGAAGGGATTAATAAAAATTTTGCTGAGGGGGCGCCTGGGTGGCTCAGTGGGTTAAGCCTCTGCCTTGAGCTCAGTTCATGATCTCAGGGTCCTGGAATCGAGCCCCACATCAGGCTCTCTGCTCAGTAGGGAGCCTGCTCCCCCCCACCCCCGCCTGCCTCTGCCTACTTGTGATCTCCCTCTCTGTCAAATAAATAAATAAAATCTTTTTAAAAAAGAAATTAAAAAAAATAAAAAGTTTGCTGAGGTAGATGCTCGATTCCATATGCGATCAAATAGAACATGTTTGTAGTGATTAGTGAGAACAACCAAGAATTTAATTATTTTATCCTGAGAAGCTCAGCTACCTAACTGATGGAAGTAGAAAAAGGAGGAAAGGAAGATAACTCAAAATTATAGATTGGCAAGGTAGGAATAACAAAAAGCTGGGGGAGGATAGGTGAATCCAGGGTATTAGTGAAGATGCTGGAAATGGCTGGCCATTTGTTCTACAGGGAGTGAAGGGGGTGAGAGAATACAGAAGAGATCCAATAGGTCCAATAAATAATAGAAGGTATTTTAATTGTGCTATATAACAGTGCAGCCGAAAGGAGGTACTAAGAGAATTTGGGATATAGGTGGAATGGTCAGATTGAAGAATCAACCCCAGTTTTTAAAAGTTTAGCTCCTTAATCACCTTTGACTCTGCAAGAAAAGATTAAGTAGGAGTCTTCAGACATGAGCTCACCCGTTTCAAACTTGCTGCTTAGTGTAAGTTTCAAGTCATTTATTGTTTATAAGCCTCAATGTTCTCATCTGTAAAATGAGGTTAACCATCACACTGACTCTTCGAGTCCTGAGGAACAAATGAAATAGGGATGAAATGGCATGTTAAATTCTGTGTAAACTATAAAACATTGTGCAAATATGTGGTATAAGAACGATACACTTGTCATTTTCCTAAGCCTTTCCTTTTTTAATTTCAGGCAGAACTCAAAAGCTTGATGGACAACGCTTCTTCTTCCTTTGAGTTTGCTAAAGAACTCATCAGGCACAATCTGGTGAATAGCAGTTTCCTGTCTTGACTGAATTGAGTCTTAGCGTATTTTGGTATATCTCAGCAGTTAGAAGGGGGAATGAAATACTTCTAACTGCTTCTCTTCTCCAAGTGAACTCTTGCTATGGAGGAAAGAAAAATAAGTTTCAGATATCGGGTTCTTACCTCAAGGAAACCCTTAACTGGGAGGGCAGTAACACATGCTTAACGTTTAGAAAGAAGTGCAAGGCAGTGTAGAGCCCAAGTGTTCATTTTGTTGGCAAAGACCAAGAAACATGTATCCTTGTGTGTTACAATAAATGGGAATGATTTTTCTGGTGAAAGTCCAACTCAGGTTCATCTTTGAAGGATGGCTGAGATTTAGAGGGTTCACTGAAGGCAAGGATATGGAATTAGAACAAAAATGACATAAATGAAAAGTCATGAGCAGGCTAAGTTTACTAGAACAGAAAGTGTGCCTGCAGCATAGTGAAAAGGAAAGTCTTAGTGGAGAAGTAAAAAGGCGGTCAGGTTAAAGGCTGGACTGTGATGACCATTGGTTAAAAAAAGTGTTCATATTCAGGTTCAGTTTAATTGATCATGCAATATTGTGGATACAACTAAACTCAGACACCTGGGGGCACTGGGAAAATTCCATGATATTGCTGAGTTTCAGATCCCTCATCTGAGAATGGCATCAATAATAGCCACACCTGCTCCTTCTGATTTCTCTGTTCTTTTTTTAGCACCAGTTCTGCTTTAGGCTCTCTCCTCCCCTTTCCCTCTGATTTCTGCTTGGTCACTTAATCCTGTTGATTCTTTCTTGGTAAAGTCTTATATTTATTCCATTCCTTCTCTAATTCAGGCCTCCATTACAGATAATTTTTTCCGGATAGTTTCTATTATGAGCTTCTGCCTCTTTTCACTTCTCATCTAGTTTATCAACTTAAATTTTTGTGGAGAATGATGTGCTGGAGTTAGTAGTCTGGAAATCAAGCTTGGAGAGAGATCAAGACTGGAGAGTAGATTTAGGAGTTTCATAAGAGAAATAATAGCTACAGTCCTGACAACTAAACATGGAAGAAAGAAAGTTCACTAGTGTGCTGGGAATAGGAGTTAAGCAGTGAGAGAATAATAAGGTTGAAGCATTAAGCCAGACAGTTTTGAAGTGTGGCCTTGAAAGGAAGGAGAAAAATAGGGCACTCTCCAGGGGGAACAGTGGCACCAAGAGAAAGATTTTTCAGGAAAGCAAAAACCCTTGTGTATGTTTAAAGCTAAGAAGTAGGACCGGGACTAATGAAGATAGAATAATTAATAGAGAAACAAGATCCAGATTGAGTAAAAGTTATGAGATCCATGGATTGGGAGAACAAACATTGTCAAAACGTTTGTACTACCCAAAGCAGTCTACAGATTTAATGCAATCCCTATTAAAATACCAACAGCATTTTTCACAGAACTAGAGCAAACATTCCTAAATTTGTATGGAATTATAAGAGACCCCAGATAGCCAAAGCAATTTTGAAAAAGAAAAAAGAACAAAACTGGAGATAGCACAATCCCAGATTTCAAGATATACTACAGAGCTATAGTAATCAAAATACTGTGGTTCTGGCATAAGAACAGACAGAACAGAATAGAGAACCCAGAAATAAACACACAATTATATGGTCAATTAGGAAGCAAGAATATGCAACGGGGAAAAGTCTCTTCAACAAATTGTGTTGGGCAGACTAGACAGCTACATGCAGAAGAATGAAACTGGACCACTTTCTTATAACATACACAAAAATAAAAGACCAAATGGATTAAGAACCTAAATGTGAGACCTGAACCATAAACATCCTAGAAGAGAGCGCAGGCAGTAATCTTTCTGACATCAGCCATGAAACATTTTTCTAGATATGTCTTCTGAGTCAAGCACAACAAAAGCAAAAATAATATTGGGACTACATCAAAATTAAAAACTTTTGGATGGCCAATGAAACAATCAACAAAACAAAAAGACAGCCTATTGAGTGGGAGAAGATATTTGCTAATGACAATAAGTGGTTAGTATCCAAAATGTATAAAGAACTTAAACAACTCGGGGTGCCTGGGTGGCTCAGCTGGTTAAGTGTCTGGCTCTTGATCTCAGTTCGGGTCTGGATCTCAGAGTTGTAAGTTCAATCCCTGCCCTGCGCTCCACACTGGGTGTGGAGGGAAAAAAAAAAGAAAAAGAAAAAGAAAAAAAGGAAAAAAAGAACTTCTACAACTCAACACCAAAAAACCCAAATAATCTAATTTAAAAATGAGCAGAAGACGTGAACATTCTCCAAAGAAGACAGACATACAGATAGCCAACAGACACATGTAAAAATGCTCAACATCACTTATCATCAGGGAAATGCAAATCAAAACCACAATGAGGTACACCTCACTCCTGTCAGAATGGCTAAAATCAAAAACATAAGAAACAACAAGTGTTGACAAGGATGTGGAGAAAAAGGAACACTTGTGCACAATTGGTGGTAATGTAAACTGGTACAGCCATTCTGGGAAACAGTAAGGTGGTTCCTCAGAAAATTAAAAATTGAATTACCGTGTGACATAGTAATTCCACTACTGGGTAATTACCTGAAGAACTTGAAAACACTAATGCAAAAAATTACATTGACCCTTATGTTTTTTGCAGCATTATTTACAATAGCCAAATATGGAAGCAACCCAGTGTCCATCAATAGATGAATGGATAAAGAAGAATGGATACAACGGATTCCAATGGCTACCATGGAATACTATTCACCCATAAAAATGGATGAAATCTTGCCGTTTGGGACAGCATGGATGGATCCATCCATGGGTGGATCTAGAGAGTATAATGCCAAGTGAAATAAGTCAGTTAGACAAAGACAAATACCATATGATTTCACTCATACATGGAATTTAAGAAACAAAATAAAAAAGACAAACCAAAAAACAGACTCTTAACTATAGAGAACAAACTGGTGATTAGCAGAAGGGAGGTGGACGGGGGAATGGGGGAAATAGGTAATGGGGATGAAGATTACACTTACCGTGATGAGCACTAAGTAATGGATAGGATTGTTGAATTACTATATTGTACATCTGAAATTAATACACCACTGTATATTAATTTATACTGGAATTAATTTTTTTAAAGTCTTGAGATCAAGAAGACCAAAAAAAATTAACCTTAGCAGAAGAAGGGAACATCTCAGACAAAGAAGAATCAAGAAAGCTGACCAAGTGGATATTTTTTAGTTAGAAAGGAGAGATTAGGTAGTTCATATCTGATGGCCTTGATTTTTGTATATTTATTTGTGAAACAACTTGGTGTGTGCTAGACACTGTCCTAGGCTCTGGGTATATAAGAGCACACAAACCTGCTTTCCCGAATGGTATTTTGTTTTAGCTTTTCTCTATAGCATTTACTGTCAAATGAAGTAATACTTATGTGTTTGCTGTTTGAGGCCGTCTCCCCACTTGAGTGTAGCCTATGTAGTGACGGGAGTGATCATTCCTGCTGTAACGCCAGTGCTTACTACAATCCCATGCGTGCAGTAGGTGCTAATGAGGGTTTACTTGTTAATTAAATATTACCTACTATGTACTACACATTTAGCCCACTTTAACTCATTCAACCCTCATAATAATCCTGATAGGTAGGCATTATTAATGCCATTTAGAGATGAGGAAACAGGCTCAGAAAGGTTATATAAATTCCTTCATAGAGTTTGTTCATTTGTCTTTAGAAAAAGAGAGACAGAGAGCAGGAAGCACCAGAGGGAGAGGGAGAGAGAGAATCCCACGCGGACTCCATGCCAGGCGGAGCCCGATGTGGGGCTTGATCCTACAACCCTGAAATCATGACCTGAGGCAAAATCAAGAGTTGGATACTTGGGGAGCCTGGGTGGTTCAGTTGGTTAAGCCTCTGCCTTTGGCTCAGGTCATGATCTCATGATGCTGGAATCAGGCGCTCTGCTCAGCAGGGAGTCTGTTTCTGCCTCTTCTTCTTCCTCTGCCTCCAACCCTGCTTGTGCATGCACGTGCACGCTCGCTGTCTCAGATGAAAGAAGCCATTTTAAAAAAAGAAGAATTAGATGTTTGACTGAGCCACCCAGGTGCCCCATTCTTGGAGCTTTTGATACAAAATATCTGTCTAGAAAAATGTTTTATTAATTTTGGGGTACTTTAAAGAGTTTTCTGCAGTTCTTATGAAGAGAAAAGGAACTGTATATGGTAGGCTTGTGCCTTTATTCTGTTTCTTACATTTACTATAATTTAGATAATAGCCTGCTTTTGATGGGGTCAAAGTGGTGTGTATACTGAGAGCTTCAAAAGTATATTGAAAGAATAACTGAGTACCCAGTTATAAGTGGCAACTCCTTAATTAAACATTTCCATCAATAAATATATTCATACTTATTGCCATAATAACTGACTTTCTCTATCTTTAGGTTGTTTTCCGAGGAGGTGAAGGGGCTTTGCAGGTTTTGCCTCCCCTGGTTGATGTCATTCCCGAAGCTCGGTTAAACTTAGTGATTTACTACCTTCGTCAAGGTACGACAAATTTGTCTTGGTCTTGCTTATAATGAGATATTTTAGAGCATTTAACCTCTAACTGAACTACTTGGCTTAACTTTTAAAATCCATAATACTTCCAAAAATATATTTGCAATAGGTTCATAGGAGAGAACAAATTTATTGGTGCTTATTTGTTGTGCCTTTTCTCTTTATCCTCTCTTTCCTCTTCTTTTGCTTCCAACCTTCCCCCTCATTGTTTTTCTTTCTTCCTCTTCTTTTTCTGTCCTTTGTTCTCTACCCATTCTGTTTCAGTTTTTCTACTGTTTTTCCTTCCCCTTCCTTGTGGTTCTTTTTCTATGTATAATGCACATCCACATTTTCTTGAGTTCTTTTTTTTTTTTTTTAAATGGTGTTTGCTCTAATTGCCTTTCTATTTCTTTGTACTTCTGGCTTCTTATGAGAAATACTCTGATTCAAAGAGACTGGGATATTTACTCCCCCAAAGTAAGGTTAAAATTGTTAGACATGCGCCTAAGCAATCTTGGATCTAACAGTGTTGAGTACAGGATAGGAGCTACCAGGCATTGGTGGTGGCACTGTGTTGTGGGCCCTGGACTAACAGTGTGGGCCTTTTTAGATGCATGGTAGAAACCAACCAGACAACATATTCCTCATCGAGGAAAATGTAAGTGTATATTAAAATAACATGAACTTGCAAAGAGTTCTATTTGATATGTAAGCACAAAGAAATAGGCAGTTGGACCAGAGTTAAATATCTTATATGTTTCAGAAATTAATTATTATAAAATTTTTCAAACTAAGCAATATAATATGAACACACAAAATAAACACCCAAAATATTCATTCCAGATTCAGCAGTCTTCAAAATATTGCCATTCTTTCATCCATTCTCTCTGTCCCTTTTTACTGCTGAAACGTCTTAAAGCAAATCCCAAACTTCATGTCATTTCATTTCTACATTCTTTTTTTTTTCACTTCTACATTCTTAATATATATTGTCTTTTTAAAAAATCGGTTGTTTTACTTGTATAACTACACCACCATTGCTTTATAATACTTAGTCCATATTCTTAGCTTACACATTTTTTTAGGTGCTTCATGACTTACAGGTTTCCTAAGATATTTGGTTATCTTTAGGATAATTACTCCACATTGAACTTGATGGAGAATTAGAGGACAGATAAAACAAATCATACTTCCCATGAATGTTTGAGTGCTGAAGGATCTCACCTTTTTGGGACTGTTTCAGAAGGGTTTGCTGTGGAATACAGACTAGTATAGCTACTTATTTCTTGGATTTCAGATGATGTACAAGAAGCTTATAACTTAATTAAGGATCTGGAACCTACTACTCCTCAGGTAATTGAAAATGTGTTACCATTTTGCTAACCAACTTCTGTTGAAAGTAGAATTTCAGGAGGGTATCAGGAAGGTATGTTAGAGAAGATTCTGACTTGTAGAATCTCAGGAAAGACCATATATATTAATTTAGGAATGTCCTGTGAGACTTTCGATATGAGAATGAACATTCTGGATTTTTTCATGTTTTTAAACTCCCTTATATGTGGTCATTTCCTCTGAAGGGTTGAGGTTTGGAAAAACTGAAATCTAAAACGCTGATGGAACCAACAAGATATAAAAGCTTATCTCACTAGTATAATTGCAGCTTCTCTTTCTCCCCTACTAGATTGTTAGCTCTTTGCAGTCAGGGCCTGTGTCTGTTTGTATTTCTAACACTGTGTACACTAAGCATGTAACAGACATTGCACTTACTGAATGAAAGACTGAAAATTTTCCAGACCCCATGAAATCTAAACAGATATATTTCTCAAGTGTATTAAAAGTTTCAGCATCTTTTGTACTGCTCTTTTTATGAAACCTCTTAAATAAAAATAGTACCTACATTAAAAATTTATAAAGCTGCTAAGGAAGGTGTCTGTTAAAGAATAGAGCCAAGTCTGAAAGCAATAAAGGTGAGACTCCAGGGCTCCAAAAGAGATAATATCTTACAAATGGAGATCAGAGGATACTTTTTTCTTTAGGAAAAGGATTATTAGCAAATAAAAGTTATTATATGATTAGAAATGGAAAATGATATATATGATGTGGTTATAAAGAATGGCAGTGGCTAATAAAGTGATAAAAATTATTACATAAATGTTTTATTGTTCATTTTTTCCATTGAGTTGAAATGAAACTTAACTTCTCGAGGTTTCCACTGAGTTTTTCTGCTTAAGACTTTACAAACTTACCAATATGGTGAATTTACAAAAATGGTGAATTCTGTTATATGGACACTTTCCTGAAAACCAAATGAAATTCTCCTAATTCTTTCATTCAAGCCAGGGATGAACAGAGAAAAGTGACGCTGGATAACTTTTGATAATATATGTAAAGCAGCACGTTGAAATTTATTTGAAAAAGATTTCATAGCTACACATTCTTTGGGAATTAATTAGTGTTATTCTATGTTGCCAGGAGTATATCCTCAAAGGAGTGGTCAATGCAGCCCTTGGCCAGGAAATGGGTTCGGTGAGTATGAAATCACTGGTAATCTATCGTTGCAGTTATAATGTATGGAAAATATCAAGATGAATGTTAAAGTTTAATCAGCAGTGAGCTTACAAATAGGCTTATCTGCAGTTCCTTTCCCTTCTCCGTATTCCCCAACCCAGGTTCCATTATAAAAAGAATTCTGTTATTTAAAGACAAAAAAAAAGAGAGAAAGCTTTAACCCTAAGAATTGCTGCTTCATCTTTTAAAAGCCCAAATTTTAAGCAGCATTTATATCTAATAATAATTGAAAATCGTTGCATAGCTTCATTCTTATTTTTAGTGAGTTTAGTTAACCTTGCAGACCCCTGAGCTATAATTTTGGCATCTGTAAAATGGAGATAATTGTGTCTTTGGCAAATACTTTTATAACACCAGTATTTATAAAATACTTTTATAAACACCAAAACACTGTTTAAAATTAAGTTCTTACTCATCTGAATATGGCACATTAAGTTCTTTTGGGAACAAAGTGGGTATAAATAAATATTTTTATGTCTAGCTCACTCTGCAGTGCCTCATATAATGGAGAGGCAGTAAATAGTTATTGAATAAGTGAATGAATGTATTGAATTAATAGTCCTTGTTACAACCATGGCTCCTACCACAAGATCTGATGTATGATAAAAGAGCAGTAAGTATCTGTTGAATGTGTGAATGAATGACTAAATGACTGAGTCCTTTAATGAAGTTACTTTTTAGGATGGAGTTTGGGGATCGGATATTTTTTTCTTCTTTTTTTATCTGACCCAGGGTAGGTTTTAATTTAGTTTCAGGTTATGATTCTCTAGTGCTTATGCTAATAAAAGTTTGTTTGGGAGAGGATGTAAGACAAGGATGTATCTTAAATCCTGGCACATATTTTAAAACTATCATTTGTGATACAAATAAAGCATTTTCAGCTTCTGTCAGCTATCTCAGCTCTGCTTTGTTTTTCAGAGGGACCATATGAAAATTGCCCAGCAGTTCTTCCAGCTGGTGGGAGGGTCAGCGAGTGAATGTGGTATGTCTGAAATCAATACTCATTTACATGTTTCATAATTGGAGTTTGTCATATATGGACTGGTGAAGTCTGAGTCTCTGTTCAGGGTTACATGTGTCAGCCTTGAAAGCAAAGTATCAAAGTATCAAGTAGGAAGTTCTGTGGGAGAGACAGAGGAGAGAATGTTGGGTTAGCTCTTCTCAACATCTCAGCTCAAGTGGGATGAGAGATTATATAAATAGAAGAGAATAAGTGTAATCTTTAGTTCATGCGGGTTTTTAAAATTTGATTCTGTTTTTTATTTGAAATGTTAACTTTCATTGATTTTTCAAGAGCTCTTTATATATTCAACATTCATCATGTCATGAATATTTTTTCGTGGGTCATTTGCCTTTTAATTTTGCCTTTGCTATCTTTTCAGATGTAAAATATTTAAATCTTATTGAAGCTTATCTTTTTAAAATGATATTTTACATGGGTATCTAGCTTAGAAAGTGCTTTCATGCCCCCACAGTTATATAATATTCACTTATATTTTCCATCAGTAGTTTGTTGCTTTATTTTATTATTAAAGTATTGATTTAATCAGTCAAGATTGAGTGTAAGATTTCAGAAAAGGCCATTAAAAGGGCTGATTGTTAGCCAGTATGAACTGGTATGACTGTTTTTACCAGTTGTCTAGGGCCAGCATCTATTCTGATGAACAGTATTTGTGGTGAACTAGTTGTGAAACATTTTTATCACCCCCGGATATTCATTTTCTTTCAGATGTTTCCCCAAAACCATTTATTGAATAATACTTCCTTTCTTCATTTGACTCATTCATACAACAAAAATTTATTGAAGTGTTGGGAATATAGTAGTAAACAAAATAAGTCTTCCATCCTTGTAGAGCATACAGTCCAGTTGGACAGACAATAAACACAATAAAGAAAGCGGTTATATAGTATATCTGACTGTGATAAGTGCTACGGGGGAAAAATTGAACAGAGCAAGAATGAATAGGAGTGCCAGTGCCAAGGGTGGGGGTTATACTCATTCTCTACTATCTGAAACAGGAATCTAATAACAGACAGAAAGTTGGACCAGATGGTCCCATGACAAATGATTTCTCCGTTTGAGACTGGAAGTGCTAGGTTGTCTTAGATGAGTGATGATGGAGACTAAGACATGATAGTTGAATGTGCACGTGTCGGAGTGGGTTAGAGACTCAAAGCCTTGGAAGAACATCTGAGGAATACTGTAGCCTGCATGGTGTGTGTTCGTTCTGGAGTCTGTGAGTTAGCCCCAAGGGAGATTATTGGTTACTCTCAAGTACAGTAACCTCCATTATACTGGGATTTTTGTCCCCCGAATAGAATCTGTAATTTCAGAATCTGGAAAGATGTCTTGTAGTACATTCCTATCTCTAAATTATGAAGTAACTAAAACTTCAGCCAAAGAGAACTTTCAGTTTCATGAATATATCTGAATAAGTTTAATAATAAGTTTCTTTTCCCATTCCATTTCAGATACAATACCTGGGAGGCAGTGCATGGCTTCCTGTTTCTTTCTGCTTAAGCAATTTGATGATGTCTTGATTTACCTCAACTCGTTTAAGGTCAGTATAGAATTTTTTAGATGAGTTTTTCTACAAAATACTATATATAATGTGTCAGAAGTAAGATATTTTTAGAGGGACGCCTGGGTGATTCAGTTGGTTAAGAGTCTGCCTTCGGCTCAGGTCATGATCAGTCCTGGGGTCAAGTCCCACATTTGGGATCCTTGCTTAGTCCCACATTTGGGATCCTTGCTTCTCCCTCTGCCTGCCGCTCCCCCTGCTTTGTACTCTTTCTCTCCCTCTGATAAATAAATAAAATCTTTAAAAAAAATAAATAGGGGTGCCTGGGTGGCTCAGTGGGTTAAAGCCTCTGCCTTCAGCTCGGGTCATGGTCCCAGGGTCCTGGGATCGAGCCCCACATCGGGCTCTCTGCTCAGTGGGGAGCCTGCTTCCCTTCCTCTCTCTCTGCCTGCCTCTCTGCCTACTTGTGATCTCTGTCAAATAAATAAATAAAATCTTTAAAATAAATAAATAAATAAATAAAATCTTAAACTTTTAGAGATGGCCCTTTTACTACAGTGGCATCGATGGTGTCAGCTAATTCCTTAAAATTATTTTTGAGTTTATCTAGTATAACTGATATGTTATATTGGTATGTTAATACTCAATGTGACCTATTCTTGGGATGTTTTTCAGAGTTACTTCTACAACGATGACATCTTTAACTTTAATTATGCCCAAGCCAAAGCTGCCACAGGCAATACAAGTGAGGGTGAAGAGGTGGGTACATGCTTTTGATGCATTCAAATGTTTCTATTTAAAAACATGGTTATCCTTTAACTTTTTGAGGAATTTCCATACTGTTTTCCAGAGTGAAACAAAATAGATGAACATAGAGGAAAGAAGAAAAAAGAGAGGCACACCATAAAACAGTCTTAACAATAAAGAACAAACGGGGGGTTGCTGGAGGGGAGGGGTGAGGGATGGGCTAAATGGGTGATGGGAATTATGGAGTGCACTTGTGCTGAGCACTGAGTGTTGTTAAGTGTTGAATCACTAAATTCTACAACTGAAAGTAATATACACCGTATATTAGCTAACTGGAATTTAAATAAAAACTTGAAAAAATATAAAAACATTTTTATCTTTTTCTCACTGAAATAAAATGTTCAGGGGCAAAGGATTATGAAAAGTTCCTTTGTCCTTAGGTTACATCAAGAAGTACAGTATGAAGGGACATAAAGATTTTTTTTTTTAATTTTATTTATTTATTTGACAGAGATCACAAGTAGGCAGAGAGGCAGGCAGAGAGAGGGTGGGGGAAGCAGGCTCCCTGCTGAGCAGAGAGCCCGATGCAGGGCTCCATCCCAGGACACTGGGATCATGACCTGAGCTGAAGGCAGAGGCTTTAACCCACTGAGCCACCCAGGCGCCCCCGTAAAGATTTTTTTAACCATATTACTATTTTCCTTTCCCTGCTCTATTTTATTAAAGCATAACATACATTGAGAAAAGTATCCAAATCAAAGTATACAGCTTGATGAATTTTTAAAGTGAACATACCCAAATAATCCGTCCTTAGATCATGAAACAGTATTACCTTAACCCTATAAAAACCCTGTCATCTCGTTGTTTGAGTCCGTCCCTTTCTCCCAGGGCTAACCACTATGACTTCTAACTCCATGAATTGATTTTCCTGAATCATTCAAAGCAATTCAGTTGAATTATTCAATTAGATTTTGTTATTATTTAGCAAATTGTTCCACTTAATATTCAAATTCTAATTATTTTTACCTTCCATTATGTGTTCTTTGTGAGTTATTTTAAAACGTGTGTCCTAATTTTCAAATGTGTCCCAGACTATTTCATTTTGATTTATAACTTAATCATATTGTGGTTATCCAGTGTGCTCTGTATTACACCAGTCCTTCAAAATTTGTTGAGACTTGCTTTACTGCCCAATAATTTGATTATGTGTCCTTGGACAAAATAGGTGTTATGTGGTTGTTAATTATTCTGTTCAAATCTTCTGTATCCTACCAAATTTCTTCGGCCAGCTTGTGAGATCAGTAACTGAGAGTAGTGTGTCAACATAACCACAGTTTTGTCCTTTTCTTAGTGGCGTGTAGAGAATTTGCCCATCTGGAAGTCAACACTAAGTATTAACCTAAGGCAAGCCAATAAGGTATTTTTACTACAAAAATATCTTCATATTTATTCCTTTTCTTTCCTCTTCTTGCAGGTTTTCCTTTTAATCCAAAGTGAGAAGATGAAAAATGATTACATTTACCTCAGTTGGTTGGCTCGGTGCTGTGAGTCTTCTTTTAAATGTTACAGAGGAATCCTCTTTTTCTTCTCTGTTGCATAATCTTCTGGATGGAAATCACAGTGAAGATTTCTAATTTTGTTTTGTACAATGAGTAAACACTGAAATTGAGCATCGTTAATGCTACTCTGTGAGGGTGGTCCTGTTCATGTATTATGTACATTTACCTTGTGATTAGTTCTACCATAGGATGTTGAACTAGCATGAACAGTCCTAAAAGATGCCAAGTTTTTCTATCAGCCCTGTTAAAGTTTCCAGAATGTCAGTTTACAGGGTTCTTTGTTAAGTGATACTGTTTTGCTAATTTTACCTTTTCATTATGAAGCAGGCCTGAAAAGTGATAAAATGTCAAAAACATAATATTTTGTATATTATGTAACCTACAATCTCTTTCCCTCTCCCTTCATTATCTTTTCTTGCTTCTTTTTTCCCCCTGCATTTCAAATGTTCACAGAGTGTTTAAAATCAGGAGAAATCAGCAATCGGTGTTCTAAGTGAGGCTGAAACTATATAAGTAGAATTGAGTGAATGATACATGACTTTTAAGCAGATGAGCAAAGGGACCAACTGGAAATCAACCCAGTCTAGAAAGATATAATTATGTGAATCCTAACTTGAGTATTGTACATATGGTAGAGTTCTGATGGAGAATCAGCTTAATGATAACATTGCAAACTTTCTACGTGAGTGATGTTTACCATTTCTTTGTCTGTTTGGAACCTAGAACCAAAGCCAAAGAATAGCAAGATGCAGAATTATATTTTCTATACATTTAAGAGGCAAAAATCTTTCCCTTTTTTTGTAGATATCATGAACAAGAAACCAAGACTAGCCTGGGAACTTTATCTTAAGATGGAAACCTCTGGCGAGTCATTTAGCCTCTTACAGCTCATTGCTAATGACTGCTACAAGGTGAGTCTGAGTGAGAGCTAAAGGGAAAACTGAAGATCAGTCTCATGTGCTACACTAATTAATTATTAGGGAGAAGTGTCCTAGAGATTAAATGGCCATTGGTAAGAGGATTCACATAGAACTACCAGAAATGTCATCCCTGGCCTCTAGCTGGCTCAGTTGGAAGAACATGGGACTCTTGATCTCAGCGTTTTGAGTTCAAACCCCACGTTGGGTGTAGAGATTACTTAAAAATAAAATCTTTGGGGATGGTTGAGTGGTTCAGTGGTTCAGTGGGTTAAAGCCTCTGTCTTCGGCTCAGGTCATGATCCCAGGGTCTTGGGATGGAGCTCCGAATCAGAGTCTCTGCTCAGTGGGGAGCCTGCTCCCCCTGTGATCTCTGTCTGTCAAATAAATAAAATCTTTTTTAAAAAGTATTTAAAAATAATAAAATAGGGGCGCCTGGGTGGCTCAGTGGGTTAAAGCCTCTGCCTTCGGCTCAGGTCATGATCTCAGGGTCCTGGGATCAAGCCCTGCATCGGGCTCTCTGCTCAGCAGGGAGTCTGCTTCCCCCTCTCTCTCTGCCTGCCTCTCTGCCTGCTTCTGATCTCTCTCTGTCAAATAAATAAAAATCTTTTAAAAAATTAATAATAATAAAATAAAATCTTTAGGGGCACCTGGGTGGTTCAGTTGGTTAGGTGGCTGACTCATGATCTCAGCTCAGGTCATGATCTCATGATCATGAGTTCAGGCCCCATGTTGGGCTCCGTGTTGGGAGCTTAAATAAATAAATAAATAAATAAATAAATAAATAAAATCTTTAAAAAAGAAAAAGGAATGTCATCCCTTTTATGAACAAACTGATCTCAGAGATAGACAGCATTTTAGGGTTTTATATGTATATCAAGTATGTATGCATATAAATGAAATATGAAACAATGTATATGAAACAATGGTTTAGAGAGGTGGTTTTAGATTTCTAAAGATCGTGTGTGAGACTTTAGATACCATCCAAGTAGAGATATTCATCTGGTAGTTGGAAACTTGGTTCTGAAGCTCAAGAAAGATGTCTTCTGACATCTAGAGACATAGATTTGGAGAACTCATCAGCATTTCAGTACTAATTAAAGCTCTGGAAAAAAGATTACCCAGGTAGGGAAGTAAAGTGAGAAGAGTAGAGAGTTGCAGACCAAACCTTGGGGAATACTCAAGTGCAAATTGTAGACAGGAGAGACAAAAGAACTAGAAAAAGAGAATAAAAAAGCAATCAGATTTAGTAAAGGACTGGGTCTCTATGTGTGTATATGGGAGCGGGTCTGTGTATGTGTGTGTGGTGGGGGTGGGGGGAGTTGGAAAGGAAGGGAGAAGGAGGGAGGACTTTTGGGTCCTATCCTATAGATAAAAAGCTTTCTTACAAATTAGGCTCAAAATCTAGAAATTCCTTTTTTTGGAATATTTCTTTCTGTCCAAAGACAGACAAATGTTAAGTAAAGAGAGTCTAGTGTTAAATTAATTAATAATAGCTCATTTTGAAGTGAATCATTACTAAAATAAAGCAAATCACCATCACTGGAAAAGGTTTTAAAACATAGGAAACTTAAAAATGCTTAACATGACTTAGTAGATGCAAATGACATTCAGTGGGTTAGAGGAGGCAGAGGGAAAGAAAACATTCAGAGAGGAATTTAGTTCAGTTGTAAATATATTAAATCTGAAGTGCATTTGTGGCTCCAGGGAGAGATAGTACATGTGGGAAATTATCAGGGCCAGCTGAGCTGGAGCTCAGGTGTTCATGTGAGAGGTCAGGATTAGAAATGTAGTTCTAGAAGTTAACAATAGGGGCACCTGAATTGCTGAGTCAGTTAAGCATCCAACTCTTGATTTTGTTACAGGTCATGATCCCGGGGTCGTGGAATTGGCTCCGTGTGCTGGGCGTGGATCCTGCTTAGGATCCTCTCTCTCCTCTCCTCCCTCCTCTCTGCCCCTCCCCTTTCCCCACCCATATGTATGCTCTCTCTCTTAAAAAAGAGAGAGAGAGAGAGGGAAAAAAAAGTTAGCAGTAGTTAATGGCGGAGGTGGTGATAGTACTAGGAGTAATAGGAGTAGCAGAAGCAGCAGAGGATGGGAGAGAATGAGGTTAACCAGTGAATGGGATGAGGAACCACATGGACACCAGTGTTTAAAGATAGAAGTAGAAGAATCTGTGACAGAGACAGAGGGTGAAGATGGACATAAAAGAAAGAAAAGAACCAGAAGGGGGAAAAAAGTACTCTTCATTCCTGTTTTTCTTGTTCCTGTTATATCAAAAGCCAAGGAAAGAGGATGTCAAATATGCAACCTGACGGAGCTGTATGAGACCTGAGAAAACAGTAGTGGGTAGAGAAGAGAATGAGATTAGAAAGCAGACTCAGTGAGTGTAGACCACAGTAAGGGAGAAATGTGTTGCTAACTTAAAGGGGAAAACAAGGTTATGGATTTGGGGTTGGGGAGTATTTTTGCAGGTGGAGGGAGCGTTTTTTTCTTTTAGAATAGAAGTAAGAGTGTATCTTTATGCAAAGGAGCTGTTGAACAGTGAGTTTAAAGATCCAAGAGAGTAGAACGTTTCTGATGGAGGAAGACCCTAAAAGAGATGAGAGGAAGATGAGGTAAAGATCAAAGGAAGATAATGACCTTGAAAAACAATTTAGCATAACCTACTGTCTCAGTGGTCCTATGGCCACCCACTGCTTTGGTGAGTCACTGTAAGGGTTCACAAATGACTCAAAGTTACACTTGTGGCTAAGACTTACTATAATACAGAAAAGGCAGGAAAAAGACATGTATAGGAGAAGACTGGAGAGGTCAGGCCCAAACTTTTTTGCCCTCCCTCTCTGTTAATTGCACAATCACATCTTTCTCCAGTTGCAAACTACAGAGACAACATGCAAGATATCCAGGAAAAACAGAAAAAGCATAGGGGGAAAAAATGGCAGAATTAAGTCCTAACATGGCAATAATTGCATTAAATGTAAATGGTCTAAATATACCAATTAAAAGACAGACATTGACAGAGTGGATAAAAAACCATAACTAAACTATGTGCTTTTTACCAGAAACTCACTTCAAATATAATGACATAGGTAGACTGAAAGTAAAAAGATAAAAAAGATAATATACTGTGAAATAGGTGGTTTTGTTAACAAACAAACATATGCTTAACATATGATCCAGCAATCACCTTCCTGGGCATTTATCTTAAAGAAATAAAACCCTGTGTGTACACAAATACCTATTCCCAATGTCAACAGCAGCTCTATTTGTAATACCAAAAACTGGAAGTAATCCAAGTGTCCTACAGTAGTGAATGGTTAAATAAACTGGTTTGGCATGGACTACTACTCATTAATAAACAGGAATGGTGATGATAAGCCTGACTCCATTTCTCGATGTTTGACTGTTGACAGCTTTTAAGCCTCACCCTTTCCTCTTCCCCTTGTGCCCCACATCTGGACAAAGTGATAAGAAATGCTAGTCCCTTCTCTGATGCCATCAGGTGGTTCAAACCACAGAAGCCCCTGTTTCTGCTTGGGAACCTCATCCCAGCCCCACCCCCAACCACAATAAAAACCCAGCCAGTCTTCTTGCTTGCTCTCCCAGGCCATTTTGAACCTGCTTGAGAGTCCTGGCCTACTTTACCCCACGGGCCTCAATTATATAAGTAATAAATCTTCCCATGCTCTCTGGGTGTGGCAATATCACTCTTGACATACAAACCACACTTTGGGTGGAGGTCCCACCTACTTTTTCAGAGTTTTATATAATAGAGGCAAACTATTGATACACACAGTAACTCAGATTTATTTTTTAAAGATTTTATTTATTTGACAGAGCACAAGTCGGGGAGCAGCAGAGGGAGATGGAGAAGCAGACTCCCCACTGAGCAGGGAGCCCAATGCGGGGCCTGATCCCAGGACCCCAGGACCATGACCTGACCCGAAGGCAGACACTTAACCAACTGAGCCACCGAGGCAACCCCAGCTATCTTTTTTTTTTTTTTAAAGACTTTATTTGTCAGAGAGAGAGAGCGCGCACAAGCAGGGGGAGCAGCGGGTGGAGGGAGAAGCAGGCTCCCCGCTGAGCAAGGAGCCTGATGTTGGACTCTATCCCAGGACCCTGGGATCATGACCTTAGCTGAAAGTAGACATTTAACTGACTGAGCCACCCAGGCATTCCATAACTCAGATTTTTTTTTACCTGAAGTATAGTTATATACAACATCACATTAGTTTCAGGTGTACAACATAGTGATTCGACAACTCTGTGTTATGCTATGCTCACAAGTGTAGCTACTATCTGTCACCATACACTATTATAAACCATTGACTATATTTCCTATGCTGTACCAAAATAACTTGGATTAACAAGGAAAAACAAGGACATTATGCTGAGTGAAAAAGCCAATCTCAAAGGGTCCTGTACTGCTTGATTTCATATATATACATATGTATGACATTTGTGAAATTGTAGAATTGTAGAGATGTAGAAAGAATTGGTGACTGCGGGGGGTTAGGGCTGGTGAGCAGGGAGGGGAGCGCACATGACTGACTATTAACAGGTAGCACAGCCTTGTGGTGATGGAATAGTTCTGTATCTTGATAGCAATGCTAGTTGCGTGAGTCTACACATTTGATAAAATGACAGAACTATACGCACGCATTGTAGCAATGTCAACTTCCTGGTTTCGATCCTGTGATATTGCACTAAGGTAAGCTGTAACTGGGGGAATTGGGTGAAAGGAACATGGGACTTCTTTGTACTATCTTCATAATTTCCTGCAAACCTAGGATTATTTCAAAATAAAATGTTCTAAAAAATGAACCAACCATAGTTATATCCCGCAATATAGATGTATCTTAACATATGCAAGACAAAAAAGAATATTTATGGTATTCATAGAGATAAAATTTTGAGAGGCAAAATTTAATTATATTGTCTAAAGGTATATACATACGTAATAAAATTGTAAAAAAAAAAAAAGCCAAAGACTTTGACAGTCAAAAACTGATGACCATAAAAGTTGGAATAGTAGTTGCTTCTGGAAGGAAGGAGAAGGTTGTGGTCTGGAAGGGAAACACAGAGCTTCTGTTTTGCTGTCAAAGTCTTGTTTCTTGACCTAGGTGATGGTTACATTTGCATTCAGGTTATAGGCATTAAACCATACATTTGTGTTCCATACACCGTTCACATTGTTATTTCACCAAAAGTAATTTGACTAGAACATAGGAAGGATTAACTTTGAAAAGTAGTAAGAAACTTCTTCCTGTAAAATGGGCAGAAATGAGGGAAGGATCAATGAAAGTACAAATATAATTTGAATTGAAGGGAGGAAAGTTCTGTTTTCCCTGAAAGACAGAAAAAAGCTAAGAGTGCAATAGAGATCTTAAGGAAATTGGCAAAGGTTTAGAACAACAGTTTACAGGAATGGAGAGGTAACTCGACCACCCTGAACAAGAGGGATGGCCCAGTAGTTTGAAGCCTTCAGCGAAATGGCAACACTACATTTATAATGGCCAGTGAATAAAACTCATCTAGGGGCGCCTGGGTGGCTCAGTCGATTAAGCATCTGGCTTCGGCTCAGGTTGTGATCCCAGAGTGATCCCAGAAACCTGGGATTGAACCCCGCATCAGGCTCCCTGCTCAGCAGGGAATCTGCTTCTCCCTCTCCCTCTGCCTGTCACTCCCCTTGCTTGTGCTCTCTCAATCTCTGTCAAATGAATAAATGAAAAGTTTTTTAAAAAAGAAAGAGAACTCATCTAAGGAGAATTTAGTGGTATTAGACATGCACTATGAGGCCAAGGAAATGTGTCATGTATTTGGGAAACAGGTCTGTCAAAATGAATTAAACATTTAGAAGATCTGGTGTTTAGAATAGTAGTATCCATCTAGGCATTTTGAGAATTTAGGAACAACGTCAGGGAAAATAATGTTCTCTTGGGTTGAACATGATCAGATTAGCATAAAATGAATGATAGTAGTTGTCTACAGAATGTATGAAGGAAACTGGAAAGATACCCTGCTCAAATCACAATCATCAGTTTATCAAGATTATACTATAATTAGAAGAAATGATAAATGTGTTGGTTACAGCATAATTTGACTATATGTAGAAAAAAATGTTATATTGTTGAAAACTGGATGAAGGTAAGTTGATGTAAATCGAACCATGTCTCAAATTGTGAGTTTCCCTTTTGTTTTAAAAAGAAATTGAAGTTCTATCTAGTTTGCTAACCTATAATGTTATCACTAACCATACACTTTTTTATACAGTTCTTTTTAACAGTATCTTTACATTTAGTTTCATTCTGTGCAATCTTTTGAATATAAGTATTATCACAATATTTTCTTTTAATCAGATGGGCCAGTTCTACTATTCAGCCAAAGCTTTTGATGTCCTAGAGAGGCTGGATCCCAACCCTGAATATTGGGAAGGCAAGAGGGGTGCCTGTGTGGGCATTTTCCAGATGATCTTAGCTGGAAGAGAACCCAAGTAAGTAATCAGACAAGAGACACTACCTCTGTTCTTTTGCTGGTTTGTGAGGGAAAAGAATTGCTTTCTTGGATGCCAGCTTCTAAAAACCCGAAACTATAATGATGTTTTATGATGAATAGAAGATTAAGATGTTTCATATTTCTATATGACCTTTTTCCTCCAGAAATTTTTCATGTTGTAAAATCAGGTCATTCTAAATCATATGTACTAGGGACATTGAGCATACTATAGCTCTCAAATTTAAAAGCAATATCTATATTTGGATCCAAATGAATTGTCATTTTCACAGAAGTCTTTTTCAGTCTCTTCTATTCTTTCCTTTGCCTATTGGCTTTTTCATGTCTTTTAGTTTAGGCTTCAAAGAATTAGGAATGGAGTGAGCATGGTTGATAATTCTTTTTTTTTTCTTTCACCTTCCCATATTCCAGGAAGTACCAAGACAGTAGATTATATAAAATTAAATAGCATACAGCTCCACTTTAACAAAAATGAAAATACTTACAACTAAATTTGGTTTTCTTTTTTTTTTTTTAAGATTTCATTTATTTATTTGACAGAGATCACAAGTAGGCAGAGACACAGGCAGAGAGAGATGGGGGAGAAGCAGGCTCCCCACTGAGCAGAGAGTCCAACGCGGGGCTCAATCCCAGAACCCTGAGATCATAACCCGAGCTGAAGGCAGAGGCTTAACCCACTGAGCCACCCAGGCGCCCTAAATTTGGTTTTCCAAAAATAACTTTGTGGAATGCATTTGTTACTGGTAAATGAATAGGAGATGTGATTATTTTTTGTATGTAAATAGTCTGTCAAAAATTACTTCCTGGGGGTGCCTGCGTGGCTCAGTGGGTTAAAGCCTCTGCCTTCAGCTCAGGTCATGATCTCAGGGTCCTGGGATTGAGCCCCGCATTGAGGTCTCTGCTCAGTGGGCAGCCTGCTTCTCTGTCTCTGTCTCTCTCTCTCTCTCTGCCTGCCTCTCTGCCTACTTGTGATCTCTGTCTGTCAAATAAATAAATAAATAAATAAAAATTTTAAAAAATTACTTCCTGCCTTGTATTTAATTCCAATCCTAAATACAAATTTAAAGAATTTGATTAGGTGAAAGAAGATGCTTGAGGGAAAAAAGAAATAGAAAATACAAATATACTCTTAGGGAAGAGGATCAATAGGCAGTCGCCTATACATTCGGCAATAGGGAAGTTTTAGTTTGCATTACTTAAAAGATGAGCCTTAATTTTAATTAAATTTAAATTACTTAAAATATAAATATCGGGCAGGGGCTTCTGGGTGATTCAGTCAGTTAAGCATCCGATTCTTTTTTTTATTTTAAAATTTTATTTATTTGAGAGACAGAGTGATCGAACTAGAGAGAGAGAGTACAAGCTGGGGAAGGGACAGAGGGAGAAAGAAAAGCAGATTCCCTCTGAGCAGGGAGCTCCATGCTGGCTCAGTCCCAAGACCCTGGGATCATGACTTGAGCCAAAGGCAGACGCTTAACTGACTGAGCCACCAGGAGCCCCAAGCATCTGAGTCTTTTTTTTTTTTTTTTCCCCAAGCATCCGATTCTTGATCTCAGCTCAGATCTTGAGCTCCGTGTCATGAGTTAAAGTCCCACATTGGGCACCATGCTGAGCTTAAACAAACAAACAAACAAAAACCCATAAATACTGGGTATTTGCCCAATGTTGGCCCGGAATGTTCCTTTCTTCCATATGTATTAATATATTAATTTTCTTAAAGAAATCATCCATTCCTCTGGCTTTTTAAAATTTTGCAAATATGACTGTGACACCCAGTTTATGGTGATTACCACCTTAAACAAAGTAGCACTCGAACTCAGAGAAGCAACTTGTTAGTACGGAGCTAGAATTTGAAACCAACTCTTTGAAGCCAGCTCCTTGATATATCCTCTTTCTACTTGGTTATACAGAATAGACATAGAAATAGAAATACTTATGTCATATTAGGACAGAAAACTTAATAGCATGTATATAGATAGTATAAGTAAATAAGGAAAACTTTGTTTAGTGAGAAGGATTTCATAGAATTTCCATTTTATGGAATATTATTCAGCCATCAGAAAGGATGAATATGGGAGCACCTGGGTGGCTCAGTGGGTTAAAGCCTCTGCCTTCGGCTCGGGACATGATCCCAGGGTCCTGGGATCAAGCCCCAAGTTGGGCTCTCTGCTCAGCAGGGAGCCTGCTTCCCTTCCTGTCTCTCTGCCTGCATCTCTGCCTACTTGTGATCTCTGTCTGTCAAATAAATAAATAAAATCTTTAAAAAAAAAAAAAAGAAAGGATGAGTACTTAACCATTTACATTGACATGGATGGAAATAGAGGGGATTTTGCTGGGCAAAACTAGTCAGTCAGAGAAAGTGATTATCATATGGGTTCACTCATATGTGGAATTTAAGAAACAACACAGAGGATTAGGGGAAAGGAAGGAAAACTGAATGGGAAGTCAACAGAGAGAGACAAAAACCATGAGAGACTTTTAACTCTAGGAAACAAATGAGGGTTGCTGGAGAGGAGGTGGGTGGAAGATGGGGTAACTGGATGACGGGCATTTAAGGAGGGCACGTGATGGGATGAGTACTGGGTGTTACACGCAACTGATGTATTATTGAACACTACATCTGAAACTAATGAGGTACTAATTGTTGGCTAATTGAATTTAAATTAAAGAAAGTATTCCCATTTTACTATGCCACCATACAAATGGAAGGCTTGGAAGTTCATAACTGGCTTGTAAATATGTAGTGACAGTCTATCACTGAAGACGTCCTACTGGAAATATGTGAGAAACAAGTACGAGTTCATTTTTCCTGTTAGCTCACGCACTGTATTGACACACTTTGTCCTTTCAAATCTATTCCTCAGAGAGACCCTTCGAGAAGTGCTCCATTTACTGAGAAGCACGGGTAACACCCAGGTGGAGTACATCATCCGGATCATGAAGAAATGGGCCAAAGAAAACAGAGTGCCTGTCTAAAATAGCTCCAGAGTCGGAGGGAACCAGTCACCACTTGGATGTGTAAATGGAAAGCATTTTCCTCAAGTTTAATGTGAAGCGCAGGGCTCTGTTCTTTGACATTTCCTTCCTTGCCCTTCGAGCCTCAAGATCAGTGACTGACTTGCTTAGAACTTGCCTCCTGGCTGAACTAAGTGCCATGGTCTGTGCTGTGGCCCTTTATGATCCGACTAGCAATAAGACTTTGGACTTGTCTGGTGCCTTTCTTCCAAAAATACTCAGAGAACTCTTACATAATTAACTGACTTTAAGGAGAATGGCATAATTTTTTTTAATATTGGCATTCCAGCATTTTTCCTCTGGCTGCAATGACAAATGCCTTTAATGCTCAAGAGTCACCATCATTCTGTCATCTTCATCTTAGCCACCTGTACATTATCGCATTTTACTGGGGAATTCCATAAGGAATTTCATAATGCATTTTTTAATTGGGAGAGCAAAGGTTATAAATAGCGCTATGATTCTAAGAGGGCCAGTAAGATCCTTTATCAAACTCATTAATAGGTAATGGATTCTGGGGATTACTCTTGCAGTAATTCTGATGATAGATAACATGTTACAGTGGTAACAGGAGTATTGGAGTTTTTTAAAAGGTGAGTACTATGAAAACAATCTGTGTGGTACATTGAAAGGTATTCAAGAAATAGTATACAAATTGCATTAGTCACTTCTCCATTATATTTTAGGGAACAAAATAGGTTAGGGATTTTTTTTTCATATATCATGCTGAATAAAAATCAATTTTGAAAGGAGGGCTACAAAGATTATATATATGCAGTGTGGCTATTTATTAATGTAATGATAACAAAGCGTGAACTGTGCAGAGCCCTTTGAGGAACGTCCTGATGGCCAAACTCTGTCCTAAGTCATGGCATATTCCAGCCCCATGTTTCTGAGCTCTCACAACATATACCTATTATACAGCTGAGCAGTTTTAGACTCACAACTGATTTTTCAGAAAATAGACATACATGATTTTCTGTACCAGATTACCTTTGTTTCTACACCATGTATTTTGCTCCTATGTGTTTAAGGTCCGCAGCGTTACAGGTGTACCAAGTGTAGAGCCATCCCTATCCACCACGAGAGCTGAAAGTCCATCCTAGTTCCTGGAGCACAACAGACAGCTTCGAGACCTCACGTAAGCATTGCCTCGGTTGTCGCACCCGCGCCGCTGGCATGCGCTGTGGCTGAGCTGTAGGGAATGGGGCAAGGGACAGAGCCAGGGGCGGCTCAGGAGAGATCAGTGACTGCAGGTAGCCTCTGCCTTCTGGACAGTTGCAAGGGGTCCTTTCACTTCCTGTCTTTTCTCTTAGACCCAGTTCTAATCAATTCAGAGCACAAGTCAAAACAAACTGGTGTGAATAACTGAATTTTAGAAAACAAAATTACATCATTTTTTGTATGCCAAAGCTTCTACTTTCTCATTAATGTTGTTCCTACTTTTTCAGTAGTTGGTTCTCAGCATCTAAGGTACTTGGTGGATCAGAGCTGGGCAGAACCTGCTCTAATTTTCAAATTAGCTTGTGATTCTTACTTAACGCTCACTTAAAATATTAGTAAACATAGTAGTGGAAAAAGACAGAACACCTCCATGGTTTTTGGCAATGAAATTTGCCTTCCAGTTAATTGCGAATATTTTCAAATCTCCTATACTTGATAAGCTTTTCTACTGATGGTGATTTACTTTTAAATGAGCTTTTGTTGAATTTAACACTCTAGCATCTCCCAGCCATTTCTTGGTCTTTTGGGAAAAGCAGATACTCCAAACAGCAATTCCTGGAATTTTAAACTGATTTTTAGAAAGTTTTTAATTTATAGAAGTGAGCCAAAAAAGCATAAGGACTAGTTTAAGAGGGATACCATCCAATTCTGTAGTAAGGATAGCTACTCCTGGAACATGTCGGCGGAGTCTCAAGATTGCAGAGCAGTGTTGTGTGGTGGTTTTATTCTTATGTGTGATAACCGGGGAGAGAAGAGGGTGAGGCTGAGGCATGTGGCGTCATGCGTACAGTTCAAGACATCCATGTACTATTTATAGTTGGTAGCAAAGATGACTTGCAAATGGAAAAACATTTTTAATTATTTTTGTACTTTAAAAGAATTATTATATTGTACTGTAATATACTCAAATTAAAGTTTATTATTTGGTCTTATTACGGTATCCTGTTGAGTGCATTGAATGCAGGTCCTGGGTATGTCATGTGCCTTCTCCTCTTTCTTGACCCCAGAGTGGAGGGAAAAAAAATAAAGTCTGGGGTTCCACAGGTACTCCATATGAGAGAGGAAAGTAGGTATTTTTTAAGAAGCTTTCCACTAAGGCTGTGGTTCCTGCTGGGTCATATTAGGTTTGGATCTCTGCTGAATCATAGCTCATTTCAAAAGTGTTATAGCCAGGGCATGGTACAACACCTCACACGAGAAAGCTCACTGATACTTGGTCACTGAATAATTAAGCATACTGTAGCTGGTAGAGCAAAGGACTTGTGAGACCTGACCTCATGTAATTCTGACTCATCTAATTATTGTTTTATTGTGTGCCAAGCATATCCTGGGAGTCAGGAATGCAAAGATAGAGAATGCAAGTCCTGACCCTTAAGGAACTCAGTCCAAGTGGACTGTATACAACTAAACACAATAGTGTGTGATTGTTGTCGGCAATAGGAACAAAGCTTTGAGAGAAAATAAGGCAGTGGCTTGGGGCGCCTGGGCGGGCCAGTCCGTTAAGCATCCAACTCTTGATTTCCCCTCAGGTCATAATCTGGGGGTTGTGGGGTTGAGCCCCACATCAAGCTCTGTGCTCAGTGCGGAGTCTGTCTCTCTTCCTCTGCTGTTCACTCTTGCTCGCTCTCTCTAAAATAAATAAATCTTGGGACATCTGGGTGGCTCAGTTGGTTAAGCAGCTGCCTTCGGCTCAGGTCATGATCCCAGCGTCCTGGGATTGAGTCCCACATTGGGCTCCTTGCCCCACAGGGAGCCTGCTTCTCCCTCTGCCACTCTGTCTGCCTGTGCTCGCTCGATCTCTCTCTGACAAATAAATAAATAAAATCTTTTAAAAAAATAAAATTAAAATAAAATAAAATAAAATAAATAAATCTTAAAAAAAAAAAGAAATCAATGGAATGTTTGTGTCCCTTGTAAATCAACACCTCCTGCCTCACTGGGGAGCAGCGATCAGAATGGATCCTGAAACACCATAACTAGCAGGATGCCCTGGCTTCCAGCATGTGTGCAGTGTGTGCGACATACATCCAAGCACATGGCAGCCCAAGGACCCGCTCTCCTCCGTTAAGGCTTGGCGCACTTAGGGGAGAGCAAGCGGGCATTACCGGATCACAGTATTTACATCTACTTTCTAGTGGCAAAATGAATTCGTGATCTACTACTTCCTCTATTTAGGATTCTCTCATTTTGATTTAGAGAAATGGTCATCTCTGCTTCTTCATCCTCTAAAATACTTCTGAGGTTTGTAGGTATCTGATTATAGTGTTCAAGCAGCGTTCTGCCTCTTTAGAGATGCCGTCAGAGAAGCAGCCGTAGAGACCTACTGACGTGCCTGGGTCCCGAACCCTGGGCTGCAGGACTAAGCGAAGAGTGGAAGACCCCACACAGTCACTGGACGAGTACGACCAGCTGATGCCTGTGTATTGAGTGTGTAGTGTACGGTCTGATTGATGCTTTTTGTTGCAACAAAACCCTTCCTTTAAATAAAATCTGGATGCCATATACAACTAGGAGGGACCACCTTGGTGGTTGGGGCAAAGCAGGGGAAAGAAGAAGATGTAGCAGGGCCCCCACTCAGGCTGCCCCTCTCAGGGCGACATACAGACCATATATAGAGTGAGTACACTGCTGGGTGAACCTAAACTGTGCCTAAACTATGGATACATCTAATTTTATTCATCATAGTTTTTGTATATCCATTCATGTATTCATGTATTTATTTGGTCAGTTACTTACATCCCACTGTGTTCCAGAAAAGATTTGTGATAAATTACCAAAATACATGCTACAAAGTAAAAAGAGAAGGCATTTGAGAGTAAAAGAAGCCAAAAGTAAAGTTCATACACAAAAGGACATACCAGAATCAATAGAGATGGGCCAGAAGTTCACCTTTAGGGTTACTACAAACTAAAGCAAAGAGTGAAATAAAACCACATAAAAAACTCACAGTCCCCCTATATGAATGAACTCCCTATTGGGAAGAAAAAGTTGGATTCTCAGTGATCTCTGATTGTTTACGGGATTCTAATTAGGGTTTCTGCACTCTAACTGAGACATGACTACATGCTTCACAAAAATTTCAAGGGAGTCTTATTGCTTCCTGAAATGGACGGGTCATTCCTACTATGTACAATTAAATAATTACACTTGCCCTTCTGTTTTTTATTTCCTCTAGAAACATATAATTATACTCTCCTTTGCCAGTTTTTTCACCAAGGAGTAGTTATTAATATGGTGGAGCTGAGACATGTTATTCACGTTTTTAAAATTACAAGTTGGAGTGCTTGGCTGGCTCAGTTGGTAGAACATGTAACTCTTGATCTCAGGGTCATGAGTTCAAGCCCCATGTTGGGTGTGGAGCCTACGCAAAAAAGAAGAAGAAGAAGAAATTACAAGGGTGTGTTGGGGTGAAAATGTGGGTAATAGTGACCTAAAGAATAATTGCAAGGTACTGCAGAAGCAGCGGAGTGATGGGATAGTGTAGTTTATACGTTTACTGAGGGGATTCAATGAAGAAATTTAGGGATATTTGTTTTCTCTCTTGTCGTGTAAATAGCTCCATAATATTCTCAACTTTGCCTCTTGGCCTGCAATGCCTAAAATATTTACGATCTAGGCCTTTTCAGAAAAGGTTTGTTGAGCTCTGCTCTAGAATATTGCCTTATGAGCCTCAAGTGAAACTTCCTGCAGTGGAACATTTAAGAAGACAAGTTGTTGGGACATGACTGAGCTGCCACACTGTATATGCCCACTGACGTGAAGTACCTAAAGTGTCGAATTCAGGGCGCCTGGGTGGCTCAGTGGGTTAAAGCCTTTGCCTTCGGCTCGGGTCATGATCCCAGGGTCCTGGGATCGAGCCCCGCATCGGGTTCTCTGCTCAGCGGGGAGCCTGCTTCCTCCTCTCTCTCTGCCTGCCTCTCTGCCTACTTGTGATCTCTCTCTCTGTCAAATGAATAAACAAAATCTTAAAAAAAAAAAATAAAGTTTCAGACTCACAGAAGCAAAAAAAGTAGAACGGTGCTCCCCAGGGACTGGAGAGAAAGGGAAAAGAGCAGTGGTTTAATGGGTTTAGTTTGAGTCCTCCAAGATGCAGAAGTTCTAGAAATCTGTTTCACAACAATATGAAGATTGACTAAAATATGATTAAGATGTCAAGTTTTATGTTATGGGGTTTTTTCGATCACAGTGAAAAAATAAAGTTATGTAAAAATCTATGCCATACAAATACTAGTTTTCCAGAACAAAGGTGGAGTGGCTGGTTAGCTGAAGAAGCAGACAAAGACCGCAGAGTGAAGAGCCCAGGAAACCACCTGAATCGTTCGCCTCGTTTTTCAAGTATCGATGTTACTCCCAATATCCCCGGCTCTTTGAACAACTGTTCTTGCCAAAGGCTAATTTATTTTCTTTGGATAGTTTCATCAGCTGCTGCAAGCCAACAGAATTTAATTAACTCGCCATTAGTAAAAGGCTTTCCTTGCTTGTTTAACAAAGGAACTACTCAGAACCGTACTTTGGTTGAAGCCTCGTTCTCATTTATTCTTGTGAAGCAATTCCGTGGTGATTTTTTTGGGCCTTTGTTTTCCTGTGAGTTGGGATGGTTGTAATGAATGCTTTGTCTAGTCACGTGGCCTATACTGCATTCTCTCCCCACTACCACGGTGTCATTACCTAGTAAGTATGATGGGTCGCCTCCTAATTTGATACAAAATACTTCACACCCCACAGTGCCTTAAAGGCTCTACTACCACAAGATGACTACTGGAGTTTCTCTAATCATCAAGTGTGTGGATCCTAATTATATATTAAATGAAAAGAAAATGACTACTAGATGGATCTGGGGACCAGTGGACCCATGGGGGGGTGACCTTTGGCCAGGACTATATTTATTACTTGGGGTCCCCACTCCAACAGTGGGGTCATGGCACATTCTTAGGACCCTGTGTCTCAGAGTTCTCAAAAGAGCTGGGGATTCCTTAGTGTCCTGTCATCTGAGTAAATGGCCATAGGTCCTTTTGGGGAAAGGATTGGAGAAATCATGAAATATACATGTATATATGAACTCCTCACAGTTCTATGAGTTTTAGCAAATGTTTACAGTCATGTAACAAGCACCAGATAGATAAATGACTTGGTGTCGTACAATAAAGTTATTTTTAATAAAGAAACCCAGATTTAAGTTTATGCTCACTCTCTATGGTCACAAACACTATTCGGAGACTGGGATTTGACCTGGGCATCTGTCCAGGGTGGCAGAGGAACTTAAAAGGAAAATTAAAGGAACACTGATGACAAAGAGAACGAAAGCTGGGGCAGGTGGGGGAGGTGGAGACAAGCTGCGAACAGTCAAAACTCCAATCGATTAAAAAAAAAATCTGATCGATAAATGGCATTGGACTTCTCAGCAGCAGCTCTGGAAGCTATGAAACAAAGCTGCAGTGCCTTAAGAATTCAGAGGGAAAATTATTTCCAACTAGAAATTGTCATTCAAATATGAAGCAGAACAAATTTCTTTTCAGACATGTGTCTAACATAAAATTATCTCCTGAATTATGTGCTAGACCAAGCACATGGGGAAGAAAAAAAAAAAAAAAAAACTAAGGAAACAAGAAGACACAGCGTATAAGAAGTGAGGACTCCAGGTTAAGAGCCGGTGAAGGGAATGCCCAGGATAACGACGGGGACATACTTCAAGATGCTGGGCAACAGTCTCAGAGATCAACCAGTACAGACTGGAGCAGGTCAGAGGCTCCAAGACTCATTCAGGATTAGGGGGTGCCCGGGTGGCTCAGAGGGTTGGGTGTCCACCTTCAGCTCAAGTCATGATCTCCAGGTCCTGGGCTCGAGCCCCACATCAGGCCCACCCACCCCATCAACCCCCCACCCCCCGACCCCCCACCACCCCGGCTGGCTCAGCGGGGAGCTTGTTTCTCTCTCTCCCTCAGCTTCTTCCCCTGCTTGTATGCTCTGTCAGTCTCTCTCTCAAACGAACAAATAAAGTCTTTAAAAAAAAAAAAAAAAGAATACCTCATTTATTACCATAGTGAGAAGAGAGTTTGGAGATAAGCTCCATAGAAAACAAAGCAAATGAGACAATCATTATTCAAATGTGCAGGGAAGGAAAAGTAATCATAACTGACTTCATGAGTCAGCTGTAAAAAGCATTTATAGGTCATAAAACTATAAGCACTGGGGGCGCCTGGGTGGCTCAGTGGGTTAAAGCCTCTGCCTTCGGCTCTGGTCATGATCCCAGGGTCCTGGGATCGAGCTCCGCATCGGGCTCTCTGCTCAGCGGGGAGCCTGCTTCCTCCTCTCTCTCTGCCTGCTTCTCTGACTATTTGTGATCTCCGTCTGTCAAATAAATAAATAAAATCTTAAAAAAAAAAAACAAAACTATAAGCACTGAACACCGATCCAACCAAAAAATAGATCCAACAGTTTTAGGAGGAGAGGGGATAGAAAGTGACCGTGTATGGGGAGGGGGGGCGCTGGCGTGAGGAAAAGCTGGCTTCATATCTCATTGCACAAAGATAAAAGGAAAAGGAAGGCTATAATTTAGATCTAACAAGCAGGGGAGGCCAAGCAAACCAAAGAATCGCAGAGATGAGCCATATTTGCAGGAAACACATTACCGTGTGGCTGAGAAGACATCATTGAGAACCGAGCCACAGCTGGTCATCAAGGAGAAGAGTAAATTCAAGCCTCCGAGTTATGTGCTTAATACCTGCCAGACGGACACATGGCCCTGGGATCCCCGAATATACGTACGTATTCACCAAAACAGTGGGCCCAGGAAAATGCATCTTCTTCAAAAACCAGTAACTCATTGGGCACCTGGATGGCTCAGTTGTTAAGCATCTGCCTGCGGCTCAGGTTATGGTCCCAGGGTCCTGGGAAAGAGCCCCGCATCGGGCTCCTGGCTCAGTGGGGCGTCTGCTTCTCCCTCTGTCTCTCCCCCCTGCTCATGCTCTCTATCTCTCTGTCCCAAATAAATAAAATCCTTTAAAAAATTGTTAAAAAGAAAAAAGATGAGTAATTCAAACAAATGAATGGACAACACAGCTAAGGGTCTACAGAAAAATAACACAAAAGAAAAGGAAGGAAGTCAAATGGTAAACAAAAAATATCACCAGAAAATTGGTGAAATGTACATGAAAGCTGTAACCAAATACTTCGCTCTGACAGAAAGGTAGAAAGTAGTGGTAATTCACTGATATATCATTTTTAAGGCATCATTAAAGGGAATAGATCAAATGTTACGTAAGTGTACTTTACAATTCCAAACCAAACAAAGTATAGGGGCGCCTGGGTGGCTCAGTCAGTTAAGCGTCTGCCTTTGGCTCAGGCTGTGATCCTAGGGTCCTGGGATCGAGCCCCCCGTCGGGCTCCCTGCTCAGTAGGGAAGTCTGCTTCTCCCTCTCCCTCTGTGATCTCTCTGGCTTTCACTCTCTCTCAAATAAATCAAGTCTTTAAAAAAAAAAATTAAAATAAACAAAGTGGAACAAAGAGAAAATGCTGGGGTACCTGGCTGGCTCAGCAGTTAGCCCACGTGACTCTTGATCTTGAATTCCATGTTGGATGTGGTGGTTACTTAAAAAGTAAAATCTTAAAAAAGGGAGAGAGTAGGGGTGCCTGGGTGGCTCAGTCGTTAAGCATCTGCCTTTGGCTCAGGCTATGATCCCAGGGTCCTGGGATTGAGTCCCACATCAGGCTCCCTGGTTGGCGCGAAGCGTGTTTCTTCCTCTCCGACTCCCCTGCCGAGTTCCCTCACTCTCTGTGCCTCTCTCTGTCAAATAAATAAATAAAATCTTTAAAAAGAGAGAGAGAGAGAAAATACTAAATTTCGTCATTGGTCATAGTATGGAATTAGAGATAATGTCAAAAAGAAATTGAGGATTAAGCATATTATAAAATGACCTTATTAGAATAAAAATACAAACCTTCCAAATTATCAGAAATAGCATACACTAAACAAAGCAAACAGACCACTTTAAGGGGGATTTTTAAAGAGGCTTAAAGGAGAAAGCATGATAGAAAATAATGTGTCAGATCTATGCTCAAACATACCTCTCGTGTGGAAAATGCTAATGGGCTGCCCTCACCTATTACAGGAAAAATGATTGGCAGATTAGATCACAAAGCAAAACCTAATGCTGCTGTTTACACAAAAACGTTGAAAATAAAAAGATGGGCAATAGCACAATTGGGCAAATGCAAATAAAAGAGAGCAGGTGTCACAGCCAAACAGGGTTGAATCCAGGTCAAAATCATTAAGCAAGTCAAAGAAACACACAAATACACTTTGAATGACAAAAGGTCCATTTCTCGACGAAGATATAACAGTTACGAATATGCAATGAAAGAAATAGCATCAAAAAAAAAAACAACAAAAATAAGGGGCTTCTGGGTGACTTCAGTCAGTTAAGCCTCTGATTCTTGGTTTCGGCTCAGGTCATGATCTCAGGGTCCTCATCTGAGCCCCAGAGCTGACTCCCCACCCCGCGGGGGGTCTGCTTGTCTCCCTCCCCCTCTGCCCTTCCACCTGTGCACGCACATGCTCTGTCTCTCTGTCTGTCTCTCGCTCGCTCGCTCGCTCGCTTAAATCAATCAATCTTTAAACAAACAAAAATGGTAAGAACTACAAGGACAGTTGTCGTACAAGATTCCATTTCACAGCAGTTGAAAAGAAAAAAAAATGTGAATAAAAGCATATAGGTGGGGCGCCTGGGTGGCTCAGTGTGTTAAAGCCTCTGCCTTTGGCTCAAGTCATGATCTCAGGGTCCTGGGATCGAGCCCTGCATCGGGCTCTCTGCTCAGCAGGGAGCCTGCTTCCTCCTCTCTCTCTGCCTGCCTCTCTGCCTACTTGTGATCTCTGTCTGTCAAAGAAATAAATAAAATCTTTTAAAAAAATAAAAAAATAAAAGCATATACGTAACTTAAGTGTCATAACTAATAAAGGATATTGTTAATATAGCTCATGCCTTGAAAACAGAACCACTTCCTTTTCAGGGAACCCTAGAACATTCAGTAAAGCTGACTGCAAATTAAGCCACAAAGCAAATAACATCCATCAGTTATGTAAGGGCTTACCATGTTCCAGTTACCCATCAAGTCACGTCACATATATTAACTCATGTAATTTCAAGAACTTTAAAAAGTGTGTGTATCATCGTTTCCATTTTACAAACTACGGCATGCAATGCTGAAGTTGCTTGCACCAAAGTCATGGAGTTAGTAAGCACATGTCTCGAGAATAGAACCAATGCAGAGGTTTTAAATCACAATATCTTGAGTAGAAGTTACCCACAGAACTAAGAACCCTGCCACCTAAACATCAAAAAGGAAAAGAAAAAACAATTTAACCAACCAACTGGAAAAAAAAAAAAAAAAAACCCAAATAGCAAATTAAAAACCTAGACAAAAACCCTCTCTTCATTTTGGGGTGAAAGAGACTATCCAGACTGTTTTCACTAGAGATAAAACTCAGAGGACAGGTGAAGGTCTTGAATCCTTGTTATTAATAAACAGAAAAAAATAAAAACAAGTGACTTAAGCATCTTATCAAGGAGTAGGGGCATCTGGATGGCTCGGCCATTTTAGCATCAGGCTCTTGGTTTTGGCTCAGGTCATGATCTCAGGGTGCTGGGATGGAGACTCACATCTGGCTCCCTGCTCATTGGAGAGCCTATTTCTCCCCGCTCTGCCTGCCGCTCCCCCTGCTTGTGCTCTCTTTCTCTGTGTCAAATAAATAAAATCTTTTAAAAAGGGGGGGGCACATGGGTGGCTCAGTGGATTAAAGAGCCTCTGCCTTAGGCTTGGTTTGGGGTCCCAGGGTCCTGGGATTGAGCCCCACATCAGGCTCTCTGCTCGGCGGGGAGCCTGCTTCCCCCTACTCTCTCTGCCTACTTGTGATCTCTCTCTGTCAAATAAATAAATAAAATCTTTAAAAAAGAAGAAGAAAAAGAAGAAGCAACATTGAAGTAGACTTAAGGACTCCACAAGAAAAAACTAGTCAACTCTGAAATTAATTAATTTAAAACTAGAAAAATGGCTACCACTAATAAGTGAAGGACTTGGTTGGTTGAAAAAGAAAAAGATTTATGTTTATCTAATGAATCGAAGTGAGGGTTGGGGGTGGTGAACCACATACATACAAAATATTACAGGTCTTGGATAAACTCACAGAAGTGTAAACACGAGGTTGAAGAGAGTGCATACTAGTATTTTGTGACAGACGTTGCTGAATTGCCCTCTGTGGACGTTACCGGGACTCTGGTCTCCGCTAGCAGTGAGTGAAAGTGATCGTCTCCCCGTTCCACAGAAGTGCGGTTTGGTATTATCGATTCTGTTTCAAGTGTGCCATCCTGAGAGATGAAAGACTGTATCCCTGCTTAGGTTGTTAGTGTTTTTTTTCTTTTGCGGATTGGGTCTTTGCTGGATGTGGAATCAGTTTTGCTGCAGTCCTGAGAAGGAGCAGGAAGCTTTTCTCCTGTTCTCCACATTGTACCACTTTAAGTAACAGCAAACCTGTTGTTCTATAAACGCATGGTAGAATTTCCCGGGGAAACCGGCTGGTCCTAGGCTGTTTGTGTTTTTGAAGTGAGGGCTAGTTCTTTGGGGATGTTCTTGGATTCTCCTATGGCAATGGAAGTGTCTGGATTTTTGTCATTTCTGGAATTACTTTTGTTACACGTGACACATTTTTTTCTCTAGGAAGCCATCACTATGATTCATGGTGATTTTACCACAGAGCATCATCCACAGTTTTGGTCTGCTGCCTCATGACGTGGACATCAAGTGGACTCCTGACAGGCTCCTTACCCTTTCTCAGAGCAGTGTCCTGTCTCCCGTCTCCATCTCCAGCGACCTCATCGCGAGTTCCTGGTAACCGCACCTTCTTCACAGTTGATTGATCCGGGGGTGGGCACCTGACCCAAACTTGGCCAGTCAGAGAATCCTCTCTACGATTTTGGAATTGAGTGGAAAATTTTCCTGTCTTAGTCTGGGCTGGTCTCTCAAAAAACAACAACAACAACAACAACAACAAAACTGGGAGAAGTATAACGAGGCCATATTTTTAATCAGATAACTTGGGGAGCCAGGAAAGCTAGTCACAGAGAGAGGAAGGCAGAGTGAACAGATCTGAGAGGGAAGCAGAAAGGAGACAGAGTATTACCCAGGAGTCCATGCCCCTTTTCTAGTCCCTGGAACTAGCATCCTGGTTCCAGCTTCTTGGGGCCTGATGGCATTCCTTCCTGTGGGTTCTAGGAGATATTCTCCCATTTGCTTTACAAACTTCTCTGTGTATTCAGCTCACCTAGGCTGATTTCTTTCGTGATACTTTAAAATGAAAGTTCTCTTATTATTCAGTTCTGATCCCCAATGCCCTGCTTTTAAGTTTGTGGGGGCAAGACAGCTCGTTCCATCCTCCCAGGTCATTATAGTCCGTCTTGAAGGCTATGGTCATGCCTTCCCTTGTCCTATGTATCCACATCCTCATCATCCTTAAGAAGTAAGTCCCTGTTCCCGCCATAAAATTTTCCTAACTATTCCAGACCTTCTTGATTTCTCCTTTCTTTGGATGTCCGTGTACCATTGGTAAATTTGGGGAAAAACTAAAAAAAAATTTGCCCAGCAATGTTAAATAACACCCAAAGTCTTTTCCAACTCAAGTATCTGACTTTCACGCAGAATCATATAGTCTTCCTGCTTCTGCCGTGTGAAATTTCCATAGCCCAGCCTCGTGGTTACGAGCTCGTGAATGTGTTCAAGACGACATCTGCTATTAGTTTAGTATTTCATTATTTAAAGCACAATTTGCAACAAAACCGATTCTGCCCAAGGGAAGCTTGCAACATAAATTCCATGACACTTCCCTTAAAATTGGAAAAAGAAAATGATTATACTTTATAAGCATAAAAGCTGAGTATACAGAAAGTTCATCAATACATTCACTCGATAAACAAGTTGTGGTATATTCTTAACTGAACACCTGACAACAAGAAAAAAGAGTAAACTATTGATAATATGCAATAACATGGGTGAATTTCAAAACCATTACGTTGATTGAAAGAAGCCGGTCATAATATATATGAGTACGTATTGCGTCATTCTGCATAATGTTCAAAGACTTTAGAAAAAAGTAATCTATGGCAGGTAGAAATCAGAATGGGAGTTACTTCTGGAGGATACTGAATGGCAAGGGACATGAAGTACCTTTCTGGGGTGAAGGAAATCTTAGGGCTCTTCAGTGAGTACTAGGGGAAAGGGCTGTATACAAAAAGAAAAGTTTATCAAGTTGTATACATTTTCCAGTATGTTAAGAATTTCTTAATTTAAAAAAAGATGCAAATTTTTAGTTACCAGAGGTGGCTTCAAATCAAAACAGGCACACACAGACTGTCTTCAGCTTCTGTAAACCTCTTCTGTTTCTAAAACTGGCCATACAGCGACTCTCCTCCTATCGCTTTTTAGTTTTGTGAATATACATCCAGGGATGTATTATGTATATATAAATAATACATTATTTCTTCCTTTTAACACAATGTTCTTCTTCTTTTTACACAAATGGTAGTACACTGAAGGTTGTTTTGCATATTGCTTTTCTCACTTAAGAGTAGATCTTAGTAATGAGATTTTTGAAAGAATTCCATTGTATGGCTTAACTCATCATAAGGGAAATGTATGCCAAAATCAAATAAATATATCAGCTTAGGGTCACCTGGGTGGTTCAGTGGGTTAAAGCTCAGTGGGTTAGAGCCTCTGCCTTAAAGACTCAGGTCATGATCTCAGGGTCCTGGGATCGAGCCCCGTATGGGGCTCTCTGCTCAGCAGGGAGGCTGCTTCCTCCTCTCTCTCTGCCTGCCTCTCTGCCTAATTGTGATCTCTCTCTCTGTCAAATAAATAAATAAATAAAATCTTTGAATAAAAATAAATATATCAGCTTGGCAAACAAAGATCAAAAAGTCTGACAACATAATATATTGCCAAGGGTACTGGGAAATAGGAACCCTCATACGGGGGCGCCTTTGTGGCTCAGTCGATTACCTTTGGCTCAGGTCATGATCCTGAAGTCCCGGGATCAAGCCCCACGTCAGCTCCTTGCTCACTGGGGATTCTGCTTCTCCTTCTCCCTCTGCTCTTCCTCCCTTCCTCCCAGTTACCCCTCCCCATCCACTCATGTTTGTGCCCTCAAAATATCTTTAAAAAAGAAAAAAAATCCTCATACATTGCTAGCAGAATATACATTGATACTTCCCGTGGAGGGCAATTATTAAATTCAAAAGACACATATTCTTTGAATCAGCGGTTGAGTCAGGTTGAGCACATTACATTTGCTGAACGGTTGCTTCAATTTCCTTTCCTGTGAGCTAACTGTTCATATCTTTCTCCACTTTTCTATTAGGTTATTATTGTTGTTTCCCCTTGATCTGTAGGCGTTCTTTATAGATTAGGGAAATACACCCTTGGTGAAATATGTTGCAAAATTGTTTCCATTTTGTCATTTGTTTTTGACTAGTGCTGTTTTTCTGTCCTGCAGCAATTTATTTTAAATAGTTGAAATTATCAATCGTACTTGGACTTTCCCTAGCATGAGATTATTTTTTTCAGTCTCAGCAGATTTCTTCTTAAAGTGTTTAGGATTTCATTTTTTACATTTAAGACTTTGATTCACTAGAAATGTATCCTTTCGTAAGGTGTGAGATACAATTATCTTCTTCTGTGGATGGCTACCCAGTCGCCGTAAACTCTTCTTTCCTTACTGATTTGAAATTATTGTACATTCAAGAGACAGGAAATGGAAAATGCACAAGTGGAAAATGATTACAAAGAGGTAATTTACAGGAAACTTAAAAAACAGGTATATGAAGCAATGCTCAACTTCTTTAGTCATGAGAGGGATGCAAATCAGAATAATAATGACTGGTTGGGGCACCTGGGTGGCTCAGTCAGTTGGGCGTCTGCCTTCGGCTCAGGTCATGATCCTGGAGTCCAGGAGTCCCGGGATCCAGTCCTGCATCGGGCTCCCTGCTCAGTGGGGAGTCTGCTTCTCCCTTTATCCCTCAACCCGCTCCTGCTCTCTCACTTTTTCTCAAGTAAATAAATACAATAAAAAAATAATGACTGGCAAAAATTAAACTGGATTTGATGGTGGTGGTGGAGTAGAGGGCTGATGTAACATAGGAAGTCACATGTACTCATGCAGCCATTCTAGAAAGCAGTCCCTTAATGTGTATGTGTGTCCTAGGACTCAGTGGTTCTCACCTGAGCATATGTCTCCCAGGCATTTTCACACAGATCCAAAAGGGGATATGAGTGTGTTCATAGTTGCACTGTGGGGTGGGGTGTGGGGGAGCAAGAGGTATTATGAGTGTTCATCATTAAGAGAATAGGAAAACATGCTACTATAGATTAGTACTCTAAAGTTGTAAACCAGTGGGGCACCTGGATGGCTCAGTTGGTTGAGCGACCAACTCTTGATTTCAGCTCAGTTCATGATCTCAGGGTCAGGAGATCGAGCCCCTCGAGTTAAGCTCTGTGCTTAACAGGGAGTTTGCTTGAGATACTCTGAGATCCCTCTGCCCTCCCCCCTGCTCTCTCTCTCAAATAAATAAATCTTTTTTAAAGTTATAAACTGGTGTATTATTACACACAGCAAACATGGGTGGATCTTAAAAATACGGTATTGAGTGAAAAAGAAACAGAATGAGATGTATAACAATAAATTTACTATTAAAAATATATGCATATAAAACCACATATTTACGAAGTCACATAGAAACAAAAAATGAAACTTTATAATTTCTGTCACTGGAGATAAGGAATGATAATAAGGTGAAATTTCAGAGAGGGGCAGGGGAGAGAGAGAGAGAGAAGAGTCATCAATGATGACAATGGGCCACAAACCAAGTATGAGTAATTCAATCTTCTTTGCCCGAATTGAAAACCAAACCAAACCAAACTCAAGGTTACCAATAATCCCTGTTTTGCCAAGTGTGGGAATCATCTCCCTGTCTTCATCATACTAGACTTGGTAGCATTCAACAGATAGTTGACAAGCCACTTTCTAAGATCTTATTACTCTTCTACTTAAAATTTTCAAATGGCTCTGGTTTCAAGTATAATAAAATCCCAGCTGGTTACAACATTCCATGTAAGCTGACTCCTATCTCCCTCTCAGATTTGTCTCTTCTATCTGTCCCCCCTAGTCACTCTGACCTTTCTTCTAACTCACCAAGTTTGTTCCCTTCACAAACTTTGCACTTGCTTTTCCTTCTCTGTTATATTCTTCCTTTGGATCTTCCCAAAATATTCTGGTCTTGACTCAAATGTGTCTTCCTCTGACAAGACTAACGTAAGAAGGGTTAACATAACATTGAACTGTGGTCCATTTTACCTTTCTGTGTTTTCACTGCTATTGCCAATTAAGCTTTCTCCAATTGTTCAACTCCAAAAGGCAACCATCTTACCACATTCATTTTGGGGAAGATGGGAAACAAGAATCTGGGGACAGCCCTGCTGTTCTGTCTCTAGGATATAACATGAAAGGAGAAGCATTAAACAGTGGGGTTGGTTTTTACCTTTTCTATAAGTATATGTCTCCACAGGTGCAAGATTACCATACCTTGGGTTGAACATTAATCTTCAGCACAAGATTTGAGAGTCTGTAAAATTATAAAATTGTTGTGCTGAAATGTTGTGGACAGTAATTTTTCATGAAAAGGGTATGAGCAGCTTGATCTCACAGGAATTTTATATTTGTTGTATATTTTATACAAGAAAAACAAAATGCCTGATCTTATAGAATTTTAGTTAAATAATGTGAATATAAATTAGATATCTTTGATAATCTAAGATTTAAGGGATGCCTGGGTGGCTCAGTTGGTTAAGCGGCTGCCTTCGGCTCAGGTCATGATCGCATTGTCCTGGGATCGAGTCCCACATCAGGCTCCTTGCTCAGCAGGGAGCCTGCTTCTCCCTCTGCCTCTGCTGCCACTCTGCCTGCCTGTGCGCTCGCTCTCTCTCTCTCTGACAAATAAATAAATAAATAAAATCTTTTTTAAAAAATGTAAGATTTAAGACAAAGATATTCTGACTTTGCACTCAAGAGGAGTTGACTTTGACCTCTTCGCATCTATCTCAAAGGCCCTTACTATTGAACAAGAGTATTTAGGATTTTCCAAATTCCCAAGGAAATGCATAGGTAGACATGCTGTACCCCTAAAAAGTCCCCAAAGCAACAGAATTAATTTTTCCTCACCTATTCAGTCTCTAACTGCTAAGGTGGCTATCCATTTCAAACTGGTGATTGCAACCAGTGAGAAGCTGAAATCAATTTTAAAGGTCTAAGCAGCATTTTTTAAAAAATGAAATAGGCTACAACAGAATTTAATTGGGTTGAAAGTATCAGGGCACCTCACTAATCCTTATTCAAGGCTCAAGTCCAGGAGGGAGAGCTGATATACAAGCAGATCTTATTGGAATTCCTGGGTGAAATTTTTGGACAGATAACATTGTACAGTCTAATTTTATTTCTCATAACTACTTGTGATTTACAAAATTATGTACAGGGGAACTTTATTGCTGATAGAAAAATCCAGACTTTTCAACTGAGTTTCTATGAAGGACTTACAGTATGTTTGGGGGGAAAGGCATGTCATCATTTACGATGTATGTATGCACTATACATATAGTGCATGTGTTTGTGTGTGTGTGTGTGTTCTTTTTTTTAAAAATTTTTAATAATTTTATTTATTTATTTGACATAGAGAGATCACAAGTAGGCAGAGACAGGCAGAGAGAGAGGGGGAAGCAGGCTTCCTGCTGAGCAGAGAGCCTGATGCGGGGATCGATCCCAGGACCCTGAGATCATGACCTGAGCCGAAGGCAGAGGCTTAACCCACTGAGCCACCCAGGCGCCCCGTGTGTGTGTGTTCTATTTATTAATCAATCAGTGTAAATTGTTCCAAAGAAGTTGCTTTATTATTAGAAGGAAAAGAAAGAATAAAGTGAAAAATATAGGAACTGTGTTCAGGTGTAGCTGCTAGATTTGGAAGTGCAGTGAAAAGACTGAGGGAAAAAAATCTTCCTTTAATAATCAGAAAATAGGCTTTACATTTCAAAGAAGAAAAAGTTAATGCATTTCTGGCAAAGGAAAGATGAATATCTTCAAAATTAGAGGACATTTGAAAATATAACATTTAAGTCCCTAAAATAAGTTCTTAAGGAAAAAGGCATAAAGTTACTGGCACAATTTCTCAGTTTCTTCACAAATATTAATGAGAAAGACAATCTTTATGTTTAGTTGTGGCAGAAGAAAAATGGTTTGCACTAAGTGCTAAGAAACTGCTTCCTCCCATATGTTGGTGCATATGTTTTTGGTGGCAAAGAGGCTGATAAATTCAAAGCTATGATTCCTGGCAATAGCATAGTATCAACTCAATTATCACAGAACACTGAGAAGAATCAATCAATGATTATCATGCAGTTACAGTCCAACTTGATGGGAGTACTAATACTGCGAGTTGTCTAATACTTTTACACCAGATATGTGTAGCAAGCCAATTTTATAGAGGAGTTATTTTCTGTACGGAGAAAAACATATTCACAATGAGAGAATAGCACTTAAGTCAATAAAAAACCTTTGTACAGTTTATAATGGATAAAATATGTTATCCATTATATTAATGGATAATAATATAATGCATAAAAACCTTTATAAAATTTGTTACAGAATTGCAAGTGATGGGACAACAAATATGGTCAGGAAATTGTAGAGATACAAAAGAATTATTGAAAACTACTAAAAACAGAAGATAATTTGAAATATTAAATGAAAATAATAGTAAGATTCATTTGGTTTTCAAAACCTTAAGTAATTGAATTAAAGTTGATGTTCTATGAAGAGAATAAATTGTTGTGGCTTAGGACCTCATTTACACAGAAAAATGATTGCCATACATGAAATTTATCATTATGTTGGATTAAGATTAAAGATATTACTGCTAAGAAGAAAGTGGATTCATGTTACTATCCACAATGCCTATGTGAACTAGGATGTTCAGTTTGACCCATTTTAAAAATAAAAAAAGATCAGGCTCAATAGTAGACCAGATGTACATGCAGCATTGTCCTCATGCATTCTAGACTGGAATAAACCTAAGAACAGGCAGAGACTTCCATGTCTTTAAGTAAAATCTTTACTAATTTGCTTCTGTACCACTTATATTAAGATTGGTTTCCAGGGGTGCCTGGGTGGCTCAGTTGGTTGAGCAACTGCCTTCAGCTCAGGTCATGATCCTGGAGTCCTGGGATCGAGTCCCGCATGGGGCTCCCTGCTTGGCAGGGAGTCTGCTTCTCCCTCTGACCCTCCCCCTTCTCATGCTCTCTCTCTCTCTCAAATAAATTAAAAAAAAAAAAAAGATTGGTTTCCAAACTGTATTATAAAATACCTTTATATTGTATTAATTTTGTTCTTACTTTATTTTACACAGTACGTTTTGTATAGCTTGTATTTCAAGATATGTATGTGTGTGTATACCGGGTTTCAGTGTAGAATCTATTTCTCACTATGAGTTGTGGTTCAAAAGTCGGAAAAACACTCAATGCTTTAGAAGTTAGAAGAGGACTTTGGAAGAGTAACACACCTGCAGAAGGATCTGGCCCACAGACCACCTCTTTGCTGTCTGAGCTAAACTGTGGATGATACTGACTATGCATTCTATACGAAGTATAGAATTTACTTTGTAGGTAAGTTGCAGCTAGGAAAAATACTGACATGATAAAAAGTGTTTTAGGGACACCTGGGTGGCTCAGTCAGTTAAGTGTCCCACTCCTGATTTCCGCTCAGGTCATGATCTCAGGACTGTGGGATTGAGCTCGCAGCTTCACACCCTCACCCCAGCTCTGTGCTCAGTGCAGTTTGCTTCAAATTCTCTCGTTGTCTCCCTCCCTCTCAAACAAAATCTTAAAACAAAAACAAAAAACGTGTTTTAGAAGCATTTATATAGTCCCACTGCAAGACTGGCAGGAAGAGACTGGGGACAGAAAGTTTACTTAAGTGCTGCTAAAACAACCTAGAAATGAGACCACTAGTGCAGAAGCAAAATGGGAGCAACTGCAGAGAAGATAACGCAGATAAAACGGCGCGCCAAGGAAAAATGATAGCGATTTAGAGCTGGGAGGGACCTTTGGAGACATCCATCCCATCAGAATCTTCATACAATTAGTTAAAGTAACAGTAAAAAATTTGAGAATTTGTCTATGATGTCATACTGACCTAATCAAACAGTCCTCAGTAGGTGTTAAACATTGTTAATCCGGTTAATGAAATCAGCAGAAGGCATGAGTTCTCTTCAGGATGCAGAGGGCGGGCCCTCGAATTTGCTTTCTATTTAATGGGTTAAAATGGGCAATAACTCCGGTCCTTTTAAATCTGAATTCCAATTAGTTTACCACAGGTGTGCCTACAAGGCGTCCCCCGTCAAGGCTCCCCTCCAGCCCGAAATGGGTCGTGGAGCATTCTACTTTCAGAGAGTATGTTCCCTAAAATACCACCAAATCCTCCCGAGACGTTCTCTGTTAATTTCCACAGTTTATGGACGAGCCCAGAACTATTCATTTACTGTACTCCTTCAATCACCCAACTTCAAAACGGTATTGAGGATTTTACGACCGTGCCACACACAGTCCCCACCGCGGCCGGGCGAGGACAGGAGCTGGTCTAGGAAAGGAAGGCCTGTGGGAGTCAGTGCGGCGCTCTGCGGAGAGAAGCCGCAGGGCGAGTCCGGCTGCAGTTAGCCATTTCCTTTCTTTCCCCGACACTTCACGGGCTGCGGGGCGCTGGGCGGGCAGGCACTGCGGCTGGTCCTCGCGTCCGTCACCCCTTTCTCCGTATCCGCCTCGAATAACCTGCTTGACAACCCCGATTCTCTAGAGCCGAGGGCGGGAGGCGTGTGCCGGGGACGGGATCCAGCGCCATGATTAGGTCAGTCCCAGACGCATCCAGACGCTCGCTCCTAGCTGAGCCCCACATGCGTCGCCGGTTTCCGGGTGCTAGTGGGAAGCTCGGGAAACCCCAGACCCCTCCCTTTTAGGAAGGGCTCAGACGGCGTCTCCGTTTCCAAGGAAACTGGCCCTGCCACAACGTCACTTCCGCTGACCTGTCTGGACTCCAGACTGTTGAGAGGAAAAGAGGAAAACTGAACCACAGCCACGACGGTGGACGCGAGCGTCTCCTGTCTGCGCATGCGCCCGCTCAGCGGCCTGCTTCTATTTATGTGGGGGATCCAACATGGCGGCTGCGGCGACCCTGGCGATGGCGGTGGAGCCCATCAGAACATAGTGGCGGGGAAGGGGGCACGGTCCGCACTCACGGTGGCGTCGGCAGAGACGACTGAGGGCGGAGGAGGGAAGAAAAGCGACGGAAAGCAAAAGGAAGGGCGGGCAGGCAGACAACTCGGCGTAGAACCGAGCGCCGGCTCGAGCGAAGGCAGAGGGCCAGAACAGTGGGGATGGCGGAGCCACGCAGAGTAGCGTTTATTAGCCTGTCACCGGTGAGGCGGCGCGAGGCCGACTACCCGGGGGCCGAACGCGAGCCCGACTACCCTCGCGAGCCCCCCAGGCTGGAGCCGCAGCCGTACCGCGAACCGGCCCGGGTGGAGCAGCCGGCCCCGCGGGAGGCTGCCCCCCGGTCGGACGCGCAGCCCCCGCCGCGGGAGAAGCCGCTCCCCCAGCGCGAGGTCAGCCGCGCCGAGCCGCCCATGTCGCTGCAGCGGGAGCCCCCGCGGCCCGAGCCGCCGCCGCCGCCGCTCCCTCAGCTGCACTTGCAGCCGCCCCCTCCACGAGAGTCGGCTTCCCGGGCCGAGCCGCAGCAGAGGCCGCCGAGGGAGACAGTGCGCCTGGAGCTAGTGCTTAAGGATCCCACCGACGAGAGCTGCGTGGAGTTCAGTTACCCGGAGCTGCTGCTGTGCGGAGAACAACGGGTACAGAAGATTCTCCCTCACCCCCCAGACCCTGGGAGCCTCAGGACGCGTCCGCTTCTCCCAGTGGTTCGCACCTTCCGACGCCCGCTTTGCGCGTCTCGGGTCGCCTGGGAGGGTGGGCTGGAGGGGGCAGGGGCCGGACGGGTGGACCAGTGGTTGGTGCTGCTTTTCCCCTGCTCCCCTGGGTTGGCCAAGGCTCCCACCCGGCTCTACACCCCCCCCCGTCCCCCCGCCTCGTGCGCCCGCTCCAGATGCCGCTCGGAGCCGGTTTTCCTCTGCACCTTTCGAGACCTCAGAATTTACGCCTTTCGGCTCCCCGCACAGAATTTGGGGGCTCTGCAAGTTACGTGGCTGGGTTTTCCTTGTGGAGCTCCAGCAGTCGTTCCAGTAGAAAGGAAGAGAAAACCTTGGGGGACACGCCCCCCATCCGAAGCAGGGAGATAGTGTAACCCCTCCATATCCTCCTCCTCTTCATCACTATTTGTTATGCTTGGCGCTGAGATGTGCTTGTGAGCGTGGGGTATTTCTCTTAATATAGAAGTGTATTTGAAAGTAATCTAAAATTTTCCAGACTAAGGATTCCTCTCTAGGAATGAAGAAGAAGCGGATTAATTATTTGGTTACTTATTTTTCTTTCTCACCTTGGTATTGGTACACCTACTTAGCTTTGTTTTCTCTAGAGTTTGTTTTTACTGTAATTGAATGGGAAGGTGTCTCCTATTTTATTTGGCGCCTGCTGTCATACTCTCTTATTTGAGTGTATACCATTAGTTTATAGGTCTAGGTTGGAGGATGTTGCACTAGCCATTGTAATTTTTGGAGACCGATGAAACACAGCTTTGAATTTTTAGGAACTGGTTGAAAATATATAGGTATGCCTTTGGTGGAACCAGTGAACAACAGTGATAGGAGAGAGGTTTGTTAGTAATTGTAATTTTTATTGTAGGTTTTGGTGATCGTTAGAAGTAAACTATAGAGGGAAATGATAGAGTAACAGTAATAAGAGAACAGTTTCCTCTGTTGTTTAGAGATTATGCTCTTAGGTTTTGCTCTAGCACAGGTCTAATGGACTCCAGAAGTCATTTGTTTTGTTTTCATTCTCAACTATCTTTGTACTTGGATGATTCTTAAGTTTAAAAATAATCATATTAAACAACGTCACTGGATTTTGTTTATTTTAAGGCCAATTAATCTTTTGATCATTATTTACAAATACTGCTGTGTGGCCAAATCACTACTAAATGTTTGCAACCACAATGAATTGTTAAGGCCATTTTCACAAACATTTTGTCCTTCAGACTCACTTTAGTGCCACTACTATTTATAAATGTGATGTTAGTTTTTTTTCCAAAAGCATTTTGAAAATACTGGATTGGAGCATTTTTCAAATTGTATTTGATCTAATCCAAGTGAGTTAGCAGTTTTACTCCCTAACTTTCTTTATAAATTACAGATGAAAAGCATCATATTTGGGTAAAAGTACATTATGGTAGCCAACATTTACTGAATTCTTCCTATGTGTGTGCTAGACACAGTTCTAAGTAAGGTGTATGGCTTATGTAATTTATTTCAGCAGTGCTCCTTGAGATTGGAACTATTATCCCCACTTTACAGATGAGGAGGCTAAGGTACAAAGTGCTTGTATGTAATTTTATTAGTACTTCCTTCTGTACCAGTACCAATTCTTAGTAAAACAAAATTTCTTAAAATTGTGTAGTTCAAATTTGGAGGATCCTGCCAAAATGAACTAAAATTAGAGTTATAGTAGAAATACAGAGATTTCTGTTATGATCCTCTTAATGCTATGATTTTCATGCCATGATTAATAATAGATTACCTTTTAATTATGACAAAAAAGTTAAATTTGACACCCTTTTTTGCTAACCTGATAATATCAGAACTACTAGTTTCATATAATAGGAGAAAGATAAATAATTCAGTTTCATTTTTCTGTTCATACTATCAACTTAGAGGTATATTGGTCAAATTTTCTTGTATATTCAGCTATATATCAGTTGTATTCTGGACAAAAAAAAAAACCAACCCATTGTTTATACAATACATCTTTGCGACCGAGTTTTGCCAGATTTACTAATGATTACTCCCAATGAACATATTTATTACATAGGAATTGTAGAAAATATTTCTCTAAATGAAGCTGTCGTATTTTCATGAAAGGAAATCCTAGTAGTAGAAACCAACAAAAAGCAAAATGAGATCAACAGAATTGATCTGCAGAGTGACAATTCCCAAATTTGGTTTTTCTTCCCCTCAAGGAGAGTCTAGTTATTTTTAAGGATGTTATAATATTTTCAAAATAGTCTAAACTTTGAGTTGTTATTATTGAACAACTTGTTACAGAGTTTGAGTAGAAAGGGGAGAGAAAGATGGTATAAAATGAAAGAAAAAAGATTCTGAATTTTGAAATAGCCATCTATCACTGAATTAAGATTTTAGTTGATAGGTTTAGGTATAAATCTGTTGCATGTGAATACCACCTATATTGAGGTGCATTTAAATCACCCCCCTTTGTAAATAAGAGTAGTAAAACCCAGGTTAACTGAATGCAATCAGAATTTTTTGTATACTCTTATTATTGTTTTTTTTTTTTTTTAATGAGGAAAAGCACAGTTAACTAAGTGTATGCTGGCAAAAACAAAACCCCTTCTTGTCGGGTTGTAAGGACACAGGTTAGCTAAACTTTTAACCTTGTTATCTCTCTAAGCTACTAAGCTTTGATTGAGGTAGTTCAAGATGATGCCTGGGGCACTGCCATCATCTCTATCCTCAAAGATTAATTTGTTCACCATTTCTGGCTAAAGAGAAATAGCACAGTTTAGTAATAAGTTCTGGCAGTAATTGATATGCAAATAATTTTTGTTTGACTCGTAGTAAATCAGAGAATCAGTTAACCAGAACATCCACTTGGGAATGTGATTAATTGAGCATTTATTATAAAAAGAATAAGTGATTATAGTGTCAATGTAGTTATACTGTTCGAGAATTCTGTGCTATTCCATTGCTTGTCATACTGCATATTTTTGATAACATCTGAAAGATCTGAAGATGGTGTTAATGAGTTAATATCAAAGGACAAAATTACGATAATGTTATTGCCTATGGGTAGTTGGTAATTTTGATATTTACTGATTTGCAGATTATCTTTTCACTGGAAAAAACAAAGCTCACTGAGAGCCTTGATTGTGGGTAGGGGATTATTTCTTAACTATGAGAGAAAAATGAGTCATTTTTCTTAACTCCGTTTTTATAGACTGTCAAGAATAAGAGATTTACACTTGATTCCTCTATAAAGTCTATACAGAATGTTATATAATGGCATTTAAGGTAATTGTTATTAAAAAATATATGTCCGTGTGTTTACACTTCACATATAAAATGGGACAGCTCAGTAATAAGACCTTGTATTTGGACTTCACAGTGACATGAAGCAACAGTTGATAATGTCAAGGCATGGTGGTTTCACACTGTCCTTTAGTCTTAAGTTAAGGCTATCTTTGAACATGCCTAGTATTTATTTCATTATTGGTCTCTTCCCCCTGATTTATTTATTCCTTTCATGTCATATATATTTATTCCACTGGTAACTCCGACTGGGATAAAGGATTTTGTAAATACATTACTTATTACAATAGTTAATGTAAAACATTGATTCTGATATTAATTTTTTTAAGCTTTAAGACTATCCCTTTAGGGTGCCTTGGTGGCTCAGTTGGTTGAGCAACTGCTTTCAGCTCAGGTCATGATCCTGGAGTCCCAGGAGGAGTCCTGAGTCCTGCATTGGGCTCCCTGCTCAGCAAGGGGTCTGCTTCTCCCTCTGACCTTTCCCCCTCTCATGCTCGTTCTCATGCTCTCTCTCTCTCAAATAAATAAATAAAATCTTCAAAAAAAAAAAAAAAAAGAGTATCCCTTTATTCTAGTACTTTAGGTCTGATGAATTGTTTTGTATTCATTCTGTTGATATTTTTCTGTCATATTTTTAGACTAATTGTATCTCAGCTTTCATATCCAGGATGAAGTGTGTCAGTTCCAAAGTGTGCAGATCTTTGTCCCCTCTGCGTTTTTTTTCTTCAGGTTCAGCCAAACCTTTATCCAGTATTTCAATTTTAATATTCTTTATTTTTAATTACTCGAAGATGCTACTTCATAAAAACATCTAGCCAAGATTAACTTTCTAGTCAGTTGTCCATAATTAGATACAAGTAGCATTTTTATTCATATGCAGCTCCTTGTTTTCCCTTTTTTGTATTGAAAACCTATGTGTGTATGAAAGGTGTCTGCTAAAATAGTAAACTTGAATAAAGGTTGTGATTTACCTTTTCGTTTGTTTTGGTAAATAGATGGTAAATGTGGGATCCTAGCTGTGTGTGTGGTTTTTAAAAACCATCTATTATGATAAACTTTCATTCTCCCCTGCTAGAAGGAAGCCACGGGAATGTAATCTCTTTGCAGCTTTCAGTTTTCTAGCTTTGTTTAAAAGTAGTATGTACTCCCTGAAGGAATACTGATGGACAAAAAGGAGGTGATGTAGACTGAGGTGTTGATGCTGGGCCTCAGCAGAAGGCTATAGCAACTGCAGATACCCCTGTGGTAGCTCAGGGCAGATGGTTCAGGGTTGATGTCGGTTAATAACCTGGAGAGCCTTTGAGAAGCATTTCCTGACCAAAGCAGTTATTTTGAGGGGGAAGATCTCAAAGATTTTCATTTTTACCTAATTTTTCTTGGGGAATTTTTGGCCTTTTTATTTTGGATGGGGTGACCATAGATCACTTTGTAGGAGGAGACAATTTGATTTGTTGAGTTATGAACCAACGAAAAACTTGAAAGTGTGTAAGAATCCATTGAAACTGCAAGTATTTTTGCTACAAACCAACATTTCTTTCTAGTTACTTTTAATGTGTCTAATTTATTTGTTTTTTTTTTTAAAGATTTTATTTATTTATTTGACAGAGATCACATGTAGTCAGAGAGGCAGGCAGAGAGAGGGGGAAGCAGGCTCCCTGCTGAGCAGAGAGCCCGATGTAGGGCTTGGTCCCAGGACCCTGAGATCATGACCTGAGCCAAAGGCAGAGGCTTAAACCCACTGAGCCACCCAGGTGCCCACTAACTTATTTGTTAATATTTGGAAAATTTGACTCTAATTATTAAATTTAAGGAGGCATTCAACTCTGGTTAAAGTAATATTAATACTTACATTTCTTTTCCTATTTACTTTGAATCAGAAGAAGCCCATTCACACAGAAGACCCATTTAATGATGAACATCAAGAGAGGCAAGAAATGGAAATGTTGGCTAAGAAGTTTGAAATGAAATATGTGAGTAATATATTCTTCATTTAGATAATTTTACCTTATTGGCTTTTTTTTTTTTTCTCTTGGTGACTGGTTGGGAAGGCTTATAATATCCATTGCCCACCTTATTTTGTTCTCCTAAATTGAACCCAAATAAATGGTTGGACAAAGATTTTGATAGGTTTGTGGTGGCTATAATAGTAACCGTCATTTATTGTACCCCTTCTAGAGCCCTGGAAGCTTGCTTAACGTATGTTATCTTCCATCCTTCCTTCCTAAAACTACGTAGTAAGTAATACTGACCACATTTTACAAACAAAAAAACTGAGGCTCTGAGCTCAAGGTCACACAGTGGCAAGAGCCAGGCTGCATAGCCAGGGCTGTCTACCTCTAATCCTTTGCCTTTTCTGCCATTGAGAAGGCTGCTTTAATTCCTTTGGTGTAGTATTTCTTAAGCCTTCCTGCCTCTTTTGAGTTTAAGAAAATGAACATGTATATTTCTAGCATATACATTCTGGGATCGGAATCAATCAGCAGCAGTGTGAAATTTCTTTGAAAGTATCTTGTTTACCTTAAACATTCATGTACATTTTATATCCTATGCCATAAGTAGATTGATACTTGTTTTAATATAAAAGTGAATTCTAATTACCTGATTGTGAAGTTGCTTAACATTTTCCTCACATTTTCTAGTATAATTGAGTTTATAGGAAAGCTCCCTCCCTCCCCATCTTTATCCTATGGCTTTACTCCGTGGCACTTTACTAAAACATAACTCATGAAAAGAAAGACCCCTTCTGGTTCCTGTCTGAGCACTGGGAAGTATCTCACAGAGATAGGAGGTCAGCTCACACTAGCCCTGTCATTCTTGTTATCTTCCACATGCAACTGGGATCTTGGTTGATAGGTGTTGGCTCCTTGTGCTAATGAATCTGTTTGGGGCCGGGGAAATGTATGAGAATACTTTGGAATGTAGGTCAGGTTGTAGGCCATACTTTGCCATCTACAAACTGTTCTTTGGTGAGGTTATTTAACCTTTTTGGGCCCCAGTTTTCTTTTTTTGAAGATGTTTCAAGTCTCCTTCTGCCTTTATATTCTGTGACTATATAAAAATTTTAGGAATGGACTGGTGGGTGTTTTGATGGAAAGAGTAGCAAAAGTTGTTACCTGAATTGTAGTGTTTAATTACAATAAAATGTTTTCAAGTTATAAATCCTAATGTACTTTTTCTTTTTTTTTTTTTTAAGATTTTATTTATTTATTTGACAGAGAGAGAAATAACAAGTAGGCAGAGGGAGAGAGAGGGAAGCAGGCTCCCCGCCGAGCAGAGAGCCCGATACGGGGCTCAATCCCAGGACCCTGAGATCATGACCCGAGCTGAAGGCAGAGGCTTTAACCCACTGAGCCACCCAGGCACTCTGCCTGGCTTTTTCTTTTTTAAGATATTTGTTTTTAAGTAATCTGCACACCCATCGTGGGGTTTGAACTTATGAGCCCAAGACCAAGAGTCACATGTTCTATTGACTGAGCCAGCCAGGCACCCCTATAGTTTTTTTATATAAGTTAATAAATACATTGGTTAAATTTAATGTTTTAACCAGGCAATATATTTACATGGTTCAGAACTCAAAAACTATAGAGTGAAAAATCTTTCATTCTGTTGTTCACCCACATAATCTCACTTCCTAGAGGCATGTAATGTTTTGGGGGTCCTTTTAGAAATGTTTATGTATATCTATGTATATCTCTGTATATACATGTATTAGCCCCACCCCCATATCTCTTTACACATTGCAGAAGATGCAGTTCTGCTCTTTGCTTTTTTTCAGTTATTCTAACTTGGAGATTTTTTCATATCAGTACAAAGAGAGCTTTTTTATCTCTCTCTCTCTTTTTAGGGCTTCATGGTATTCCATTTTATGGACATACCACAATTTATTTAACCAGTCCCCAGATGATCTAAGTTTTTAAAAATTTGCTCTTATAAGTAGTTCTACAGTAAATTACTTAGTAGCATGGCATTTCACATATTTGCAAGTTTGTCTCTTGGACAGATTCCTAGAAGTGGAATTTTTAGGTCAAAAGATTTATGCATTTATTTAGTTTATTTAGTTTGGGTATATACTGCCAAATTACCAGTTCCTAAGTCACCAGTTTCCATTCCCTCCCTCCTGCAGTATATCACAGTGCTTATTTTTCTATAGGTTTTAAAACTAAGGATTAGGATTGCCCTTTACAAATGGAAAAATTCCTATCATATGATCCTATAAGTAATGTGATTAAGTATGTGATGTACTGCCTCACAGTTAGCATTAAATCATCTTGGGGAGCCCTGGAATCATTCTTGGCATGGAAAAACTAATGTTCTGAAGAAGTTGGTTGATGTGTAAAATGGAGTTCCAAATAACTGGGATATCTCCAGGCACTGTCATTGTGCAGGGATAAGATGTTGTTCTTGCTATAATTTAAATTAATGGGCTATAATTCTTCTGTAGACTTTTATTTTGGCTACTCTCTTATTTCCATTCTAAGCAGAGATTTAAAATGTCTTATGTCATGAAATCTTTATATGCCATGAGTGTTACAGGCATTAAGTATGTGTATTATAACAATTATAGGCATTATATATAACAAATGATTTGGACCCTTGTAAGAAAATCATCCAGCTAAAAGTGACTGGGAGATGATGCTTCATCCAGCTCTAGGCTCTGGGGTGTCACAAAAGACAACTCCTAAACAACTAAGGGTTTTTTGGTGTTTTATATGTTTATTTATACTTATGCATATATTATTTGTATATTTATATTTTAAGTAAATAGACTTTTAAATATTGCATGTAAAATCTTGTAAAATGTTAACGCACCAAGGTTACATTTCCCTTAGAAATTTTTTTTTGGCAGTGATAAAAAGAAGACTTAATTCTTGGAGGCTTATAAAACATTAAACTAGCCACCTTTTCCTCTTGCTTTTGTTTCCTTCATATTATAATTTAGATGTCCTTGTCATTATTTCTGAAAATCACTTAAGGTTGCTTCTAGTCATTGTTTCTTGGACCAAGAGGTGCAGTTTTGGGTTAAGTTTTGTGTATAAAAGAAGTATTTGAACATTTACATTGGACATACAAAGGGGCATGATAGTCGCTCTCTCCTGGAACTTTCCAAATAATTGGGAAAATGAGACATACATACGACTCACAAATGTAGTACCAAGCAGTGTCTATGGAATTGAAAGACTCTGGGGATTTGAAAGTGCGTAGAAGGGCCAGTTGAGTCTTGAAATTGGAAGGAATTTTGGAGACTTTGGTGCAGATTCGTAGAATGGATTCTTCTAGTCTCCTGTGGAACCACATTTCTCTGTAATCCCTGGAATAGTTTTTCTACCCTTTGTAGGATATCCAGTGGATAAGAGGCAGCAACAATGTATTGTAGTGGAAGGAGCACAGGATTATGAGTTAACACAGCTGGATTCTGATCCTGTCTTTGCCATTTTAACTAGCTGGGTGACCTTAGTACAGGCTCTTGGCTTTTTTATGCTTTGGTATCTGAGGGGAGAACACTATCTGCCTAGCCAACTTTATATTTATAGCACAGGGGTTTTGTCAACATCAGATGAAAAAATAGATTTTTAATGTTGGAAATATTTAAAGTGCTATCTAAATATGAAATACTGTTTATTTAAACATATTACTCTTGTAGAGAACTGCTTGTATTCTGTACATGTCATAAATTCTTTTTTTTTTTAAAAGATTTTATTTATTTATTCGACTGACAAAGATCACAAGTAGGCAGAGAGGCAGGCAGAGAGAGAGTGAGAAGCAGGCTCCCCGCCGAGCAGAGAGCCTGATGCAGGGCTCAGTCCCAGGACCCTGGGATCATGATCTGAGCCGAAGGCAGAGGCTTTAACCCACTGAGCCACCCAGGCGCCTCTCTTAAAATTCTTTTTAACATAAACATGTATGGGATTTTTTTAACCTCTATTAATTGACCACCCCATTAATTTTGATCTTTTAGTTTAGTTCAGGCATTCTGTTCCAAATGGCGCTTTTTTTTAGCCCTTCAATCACTATTTACAGGTTCTTCTTAATTATTAGGGTCTTCTTAAAGACTGCAATAAATTATTTGGAATCCTTTAAGAAACTCGTTGGGCCAAAAGTGATGTGGGAGAGTACACTTTGTCCAGTGCTAGTCTCTCACAAAAGATCACTCGTAAATAATCACTGATGATCTTTATTGACTATACTTTACTGTCTAATATTTCCTTTAGTGTTCTCTAGTTCAGGAGTAGCAAAATCAGATGACCCCAAGATGCCCACCAAACCACCAGTGAAGCAGGCCAGTTGAACAGTAAAGGTGGGGGATTATCTGAACTAGGGAACAGCTGCTGCTCAGCTCCAGCCTTTGTCACTTCTCAGGGACCGTGCTTAGGGTTGCCAGATCTTTACATTTCTCAAAAGAAGGCTGAAATATGGATTTTCTTCTTTCTTTTCTTACTTTTAAATGTTGGCTTCTAGGGGGCCACATCCAGTTCTCAAGGTCTAGTTGGAGACATTGGTATACTTGCTTCACTATTTTTTTTCTAACTTATTTAACTCATCAGTCCATCTGTGCCGTTCTCTTCTGTGAGCAGGGTGGTTGGTACAAGTGGGAGGGAATGCCATTTCCATTGTGGAGGAGAATGCATTTGCAGGAAGTTTCAGAGAACTGAGCAAGTTAAACTCCATTGGGGGTTTCCAGATGCGGGGACAGATAAGGTGCACTGAGGGGAGCCTGGGTCTATAAGTGATGTTAGCAATGAATTGAGTGGTTTGTTGGAGGGTTGGGAGGCCAGTTTATGGGCTTCTTTTGGTCTCGAGTATGTGTAGCCGTTGCTTGTGCTGGAGAGGAGGTGTGTGAAGTGGGACAGCCTCCACTTGCCGGAGAAGGGAGGAGAATCGTGGAGCTTAGGACACGTCCTTTCTCTTGCAGCAGTTGCATGGGGAAGAAGGATTGAGACAGTCCTGGTAGTTGAAATGCAGTAATAGAAATTATTAAAAATAGCACCCTGTATCAAATGTTTTTTTTTTTTTTCTCCCCTCTGTCCTGTCCTGTTTTTATTGCCTGTGTCTTGTTTCCTCTTATGTTACTGTTCAGGTAATGTGACAGTGCATGTTCACCATCAGTTGCTACATTTTTTCTTGGAAAAAGAGCAATGTAACTATTTGGTACTTAATTTTACCTAGAGTATACTAAATTGGTTTTGGTACATAAATCTTATTACAGAACTAAGTCCAACTTTGGACACTTCTCCATAGGCTCCAAATTTTTCTTGTTGGTTACTGTAGGAAGGAAGCCGGATACAGTTTATAGAAGCTTGTGTTTTTTTCCTCATTGGCAATTTTAAGGCTCCAAATGTTTAGGCTAAATAGCCTACTTTCCTGGATATCCTGAATTTCCAGCTCAGTTTTTAGGTGATTTCTAGATTGTGTACCCTTTTTCTGAGGCCGTATATACCATAGCTCAGTGGAACAAATGCTGTTCGTGCTTGTTCTCAGCCTTAGGGTGTAGGGTAACCTGTGGTGGGTGGAAGATTTTTTTTACTGATTTTTCTCACTGTTATCCCAGCCATCTTGAAACATCACGCTATTCTGGAATTGGATTTAAATTCAGTAATCTCAATGAAAGTGCGTAGCGTAGTATCTGGTGCTTAGCAGTGGCTCAGCTAAGACTATTTGAATCTGAATGACCTATGGTATAGGAAGACGTGTTCTGCCAAGCATTTATTAGCATTTCTGAAATCATATTATGACTTTAAAATTCACTTACTTTACCATATAGACTTTGAATACCACATTTAGTGCTTAATTCTATGTGATTTTAAACTCTTAGAGCCCTAGTAGCTTCATATTTATTTTAAAAGGGAGGGTAAAAGGTAGATTTGATGGTATAAAGTAATTCTGAGCAGTCTTCTAAATAAAACAGTTGAAAAAAAATAAAGCAGTTCAAATGGAGTTAAAACTGTTTTAAATCAGAAACAAAGTATATTTATAAAAAGTTGATTTTCTTGTTGTACGGCTTTTAAAATTGATTTTGTCCTGATGTGTTTTAAAGAATGGCAATATCTTTTAATTTTATTTCCAGTATAATTAACAGACAGTGTTATATTAGTTTCAGATGCACAAAAAGTGATTCAACAATTCTGTACTTTACTGGCTGCTCATTTTGATAAGTGTGCTCTTAATCCCCTTCACCTGTTTTACCCATCCTCCCCCCCCCCCCCACCTCTGCTCTGGTAATCATTAGTTTGTTCTTTTATGGTTAAGAATCTCTTGGTTTGCCTCTTTTTTCCTTTGTTCATTTCTTTTGTTTCTTAAATTCCACATATGAGTGAAATCATACAGTATTGTCTTTCTGTAACTGACTTTATTTAGCATTATGTCCTCTAGATCCATCCATGTTGTCCCAAATGGCAAAATTTCATTCTTTTTTTATGGCTAAGTAATATTCCAGAGAGAGTGTGTGTGTGTGTGTGTGTGTGTGTGTGTGTACACATACACCACATCATCTTTATTCATTCATCTACTGGTGGACACTTGGGTTTCTTCCATAATTTGGTCACTGTAAATAATACTGCAATAAGAAAATAGCAATATTTGGAATAACTGATAATTTCCAATGAGTGACTTGTTCAAAATAAATACTACTCAATTGAGTGGAAAGGAAATATGCTTTTACACTTGAAATAATTCTGGGTTGTTTAAAAAGTGTCCTCAAATATGAGACTGGCACAAGTGGTTGTGAGAAGACATTTATGCACTCTTCCTGGGAGGTTTAAGAATTCACTGGTTAGGGGCGCCTGGGTGGCTCAGTGGGTTAAGCCTCTGCCTTCGGCTCGGGTCATGATCTCAGGGTCCTGGGATCGAGCCCCACATCGGGCTCTCTGCTCAGCAGGAAGCCTGCTTCCCTCCCCCCCTCCGCCTGCCTCTCTGCCTACTTGTGATCGCTCTCTCTGTCAAATAAAAAATAAAATCTTAGAAAAAAAAAAAAAGAATTCACTGGTTACTCATATTAGATGATCATCTACAGTTGGTGAGGGGTTAGTGCTTCCTTGGGAACTTCCTTGGCTGGTTTTCCTCTGTATGTTTTGGCCTTATGTCAGGTCTGGTCCATAAAGATCAACATGGTAGGACTTTGAGTAAAACAGGTTGGATAAATACTTGTTAACACCACCACAAAGTAAATTCTACTTATGAAGCACAAGTACCAGTGTACTTAGCTTTTATAGGGCAACTACACTACTATATATAGTGTGATACTACACATTCAGCAAAAACATCATGACCTTTTCAATTTTCAAACAAACTGAGGTTAGGGGGTTCTTAAATACAGCACAGGGAAAAATTCTTAAGTAATAGCTTTCTCTTTTGCAGTTACCAGTTGTAATCGCTTGCCATGACATGCCCTTTCAGTTCCTTGCCCTCTTTGAGTTGAACAAATTATCTTCAACTTCCTTAAATCCATTAGGAACAATCAAGAATCAGCAGTTTTAGAGTATTTGGAAGGAAGGCCCTATATCCTAAGGGGTGATTAAAGAAATCTGTTTATTCTGTATCTGTGCTGTTAAGTCAGCTCTTGGCTCTCTTTCCACTGACTTAAATTTGTCCTCTTTTCCATCGGTAGGTTAAGGAAATCAACAGAAGTGGAGGAGGATAAGGTTGTGATTGGACTGGGACAAATAAGGAAGCTTGATGACCAGGAGATGTTTTCTTCTCAGTTATAAGACTGGAGTCTTAGCATTCTGTATCATATTTCCCCTGTCTTCCATAGGTGATCAATGAACATTGCTTATTAGTTAGGTTGCTTATTACCTGGAGGCAACTGCTGGGGGAGGGGGTGTCCTGTACTAGGAACATCTTGTTTTTCTTTCTCTCCTTCCCTCTTTCCTTCCTTTCTAGATTTATTTATTTATTTTAGAGAGAGAGAGAGCAGTTGGTGGGGAGAAGGAAAGAATATTCAAGTGGACTCCCAATGAGCACGGGGCGATGGGGGCTCAGTCTAACAACCCATGAAATCATGACCTGAGCCAAAACCAAGAGCCGGATGTCCAACTGATTGAACCACTCAGGTGCCCCTTGTTTGTTTTCCAGCTTAGTGTTATAGTGCAATCAGGCAGCATTGGCTTGAAATACTGATTATCAGGTTAAACAGGTACTAATGAGTCAGTAAGTCATTTTCTTCTGAGTCATAGTAAACCAGTACCCTAGGGGAATAGATTTAAAGGGGGTTCTTTGTTTTAGGTGTAGCAAAACTCAAGGTTTTCTTTTTTAATTTGGAAAATAAGCTTTGTGTTTTTATCAAAGGCATTTATCATGTAAACTGTGGAACATCAACAACGGCAATGGTCCAGGGAATTTATCAAATAAGACTGTGATTCTACTGCAGGCAGTCTCCTTGCTAAGCCTGCTGGAAGAGAGACCAATTCAAAACAGGCCTAGTGGGGAGGACACTATAATACGATCCTTTGCCAGTCTATCTTGAGTTCCTTTAGGTGAAATTTTAATATTTGTGAATAGTCTTTTGGGCAGCTTTCCAGCGTCTGGTTCCAGTTCATACCATTTGCATATCACTGGACTTGAGCATAATTGGGGAGCTAGAGGGTGGAGAATAGAAAAGAGGAGGTGCGGCAGAAAGAGCAAGCCAAGGGAGAAGTGTTTCCAAGACAGCCAGGAGATGAGGAGAAGTAAATTGAGGCCAGAAAACTCTACTCTGCTGGCCTTTGTGATGAAGGAAGGGATGTAATGTGCCTGACAGTAAATGCTTTGGCAGAAAGCCATTGATAGGTAGAGGAAAGGCTATTTAACCCTGGCTCTTGGGGAGGAAATTAAGAACGAGCTACTCAGGAATGAGTGTGTCGCGTACAGCTTGTCCAAACCTGTTTCCCCGCCATTGGACTAAGGCGGCAGAACCTAATTTGGAGTAGGGACTAGTAAATCCCCAACATGGCTCTAGGAGGCAGAACCTATTTGGGAGTGAAAACCCAAATGGTATTGAACATTTGGTGATCCAGACTTAAGAAAATAAAATCCTTGAATAGGTGATACATGTACTTAACAACAACTCAAAAGGTACGGAGGGAATATGATGTGAAGTAAATCTTCCTCCTGTTCCCGACTCCCAGCTAACCAGTTCTGTCCTCAGAGATAATAATCACTGTTGGAGTTTATTTTCCTAGAGATAGATTTATGTAAGGATTTACATATTTCAAAGATTTTGTTCGCTGTAAAAGAATATATAAATACAGATTAAACGGAAGAAAATAAAAATCACCTAATCATCCGTAATCCCACTGCCAGCCATAACCACTGTTAATGGTTGGCTGTGTATCCTTTCAGGGTTTTAAAAAATGATTGTATGCTTACAGATGTGCTCTCTTGAACTTAAAAAAATTATTTTTAAACATCCCAGTAATACATGGATACATTCCTGTTATTAAAAATACATTCAAAGTGTTACAGCTCTTTTACAGTTTGTCCAGGAGGTTTCCAGTTCCTGAACCAAAGAGGAAAAAAATCCAAATAATACATATTAAGCCAAAATCTTCCTTTACCACTGCCTCCAATTATATCCCCTTCCCTATTGGTAATAACCATGGTGATCTGCTTGTTAGAATTCTTTGAGCATTTTATATACATCTATAGGCATATATTGCTGTGTTGTGTTTCTCATAAATGAGATTCTTCTGTTTGTATGAGAATTAAAAAACCAAGATCTTATTATTTTAATATCATCTCCACAATTACCAGTTAAGTTGAACACTGTCAAATGCTTATTGAATATTACCTTTTCTGTGTCTAGCCTAACTATACATAGCATTAGGTAATCTGCTTTTGTTGCCTTCTATATTATTGAATATTCCTCTACCACATTATTTTTAAATGGCTATTAACGTTGAATGCATGTGTCATAGTATATGTAATTTATACCTTCATTATTGTTATGATGCTATAATTGATAGGATGCTTGGTAAAGATCTTAGACTTGTAAGATCCTTTTTTGAGAAGAATTATTGAGATTAATACTGTTACTATTAAGTGAAGCTTTAGCCATTTTGTTTACTATCATTGATTCACATTTACTTAATTAGCCATTTTATTGCATATAGTAGATTATGGACTCATAACTGTTAATAACAGATACACTTTCCAGTGGTAACTGCTGATCACCTTGACTAGACTTAAATGTTCCTGAATCTCTCTAGTTATGCATTAAGTTATTTGTACTTCTGCATATGTGTGATTGTGCCCATTCCGACAGAACCTGTTTGCATTTTAGTTTTCCCTAAGTAAGTCTTACAGGCAGCTAGCTACGCCTAGGAAAAAAATACGTTAGGAGAGCAAAAAAAGATCATTTTGATTTTAAGTAGAAAGCATCAACGAGAAAAAGTTTAAAACTTACTAGCTAGGAAAGCTGGGAGAATTCAGAGAGGGGTAAGAAATTATTCACAGTAAGGGGAAAGCAGAGGAAAGATAAGCTTAACTGTGTTTAGGAGGAGAATGGACAGAGAGATTGAATGGATCAAAGTGTTCAAGTTGGAAAATTGTAAGAAAAAGTTGGAAAGGTAGTTTAAATCAATATGTAGAAGGCATTTAATTAATGCCATATTAAGTGTTTTGGATTTATTTTCTAGTAGCTGAGATGCTTCTGAAGCATTTTGAGCAGGGGAATGATAGGAAGTGGTATTTTATGCTTATATTATGCAGGATAAGTTAGGATAAATGAAGGAAGAGAGGCTGATTAAGGCATTCATTGCTTTTAAGTGAAAAACAGTGGCTGACATTATAGCAATGACAGGTGGAATGGAAAGGAAATTGTAGATGTGAATGTTTACATGAACAAAGGTTTGTGGGGGGAGAGTTGAAGTAGAAATCATTTCGAGGGGTTCTAAAAATCAGAACTATGGAAGATAATTTAAGTACATACAATTAATTCATTTTAATTGTACAGTTTTATGGATTTTGACAAATGACAGTCATTTAACTACTACCACAAACATGTAGTACGATTTCATCTTCCCGTAAAGTTCCCTTGTACCTCTCTACAAATAGTTCTCTCCCTTTAGCCCTGGTCCCTGGCAATCTTAGGTCTCCTTCGTGTCTGTATAGGTTTTTTGTTTTTGTTTTGCTGTTTCTAGAGTTTTCTAAAAATGTGAATCTTAAAGTCTTTTGTGCCTGGCCCCTTTCACTTAACATGAATTCAGCTGCGTGTTGCATGTTACCAGCAGTTCCTTCCCTTGTACTGCTGCGTGGTAATCCTTTTAAATGGATGTGTCACAGTTTATCCGTTCACTGGATGATGGGTATTGGGTTGTTTCTAGTTCTTGGGTGCTATGAATAAAGGTGCTCTGAACATAAGCATATAGGTCTTTGTGTGAACATATGTTTTCATTTTTCTTGACTAAATAATAAGAGTGGAATTGTTAGGTCATATGGGAAGTGTATGTTTAACTTTTAAGAAATTGCCAAACTGTTTTCCAGAATGGCTATTTCTATTTTGCACCAGCCATGTAGGAGAGCTTATTAGCTCCACATCCTTGTTAACATATGGTATCATCAGCTTTTTAAATTTTAGCTAACAGTGGAGTTGTAAGGCAGAAAAATAGGACGAATAAAGTGGGAATGTCAAGTGGGAGAAGCTAATTTGGAGGTGACTGATAGTGGGGACACCAGTTTCAGTTTTTGGTATTGAGTTCAGGTGTCTCCAAGTGGGAAAATGACCCCAGAGATGCTATAACTTCTCTTATAGAACTTAAAAAAAAAAAAAAAAAGATTTATTTAGAGAGAACAAGTGCGAGTGGGGGTGAGGAACAGTCACGCAGACTCCCCGTTGACTGCAGAGCCCCCTACTTGGTGCTCGATCCCACCACCCTGAGATCATGACTTGAGTCAAAATCAAGAGTCCAACACTCAACCGACTGAACCACCCAAGCACCCTTCTTTTGTAGAACTTTTAATAGAATGACACTTTGAAGTCAGATAGTCATGAGCTTGAAGATTGGCTCAGTTACTTTCCCTATGATCTTAGGTTATTTGCCCTTTCCAAGCTTTAGCTTTTCCCATTTGCCAAATATGAAATAATAGGTAGTTACACTTAGAATAGGTGCTAATACGGGGCACGTAGGTGGCTCAGTTGGTTAAGCATTTGCCTTCAGCTCAGATCATGATCACAGAGTCCTGGGATCAAGCCCCAGGTTGGGCTCCTGGCTCAGCAGGGAGCCTCCTTCTCCCTCTCCCTGCGTTCGTTCTTGCCCCCTCTCTCTCTCTCAAATAAATAAATAAAATCTTTAAAAAAAAATAGGTGCTAATGCAAAGTTAGCACTCGGTGAGTAGTAGCTGGTGGCGGCGGCATCATCATCATCATCATCAACATCATCATCATCATCACTGGTACTTAAATATACTTTTAACCCCCCAGTAACTTAGGACTTTCTTGCAAATCTCTTGAATCTTTTCCCTGCCTTACTGATTTCCTTCCTGTCTGTGTTCATTCCCCACCACAACAGCTGGAGTGATTTTGTCAAGCATAGATCTTGTCAGGTTACTTTGCTGTTCTAATCCTTTCAGTGGCTTCTGCAAGTGATTACTTCCATTCATCTTTGTCTGGGCATCAACATCTCAGGAAAGCCTTGGTTAAGTCCTCTATTAAAAAGATCTAGTACTAGCTATATTTTCCTTTCTACTATTTATCAATACTGTAATTATTTGTTTAATCTTTCTCCTGTCTGCAATACTATAAAAATCCATGAAGACGGGCACTTGGTAGGCACTTAGTTAATTTGTTGAGTAGGTTGTCTTGTTTTAAGTTTCTTCAGGATGGGAATTTCATACTTAAATTTCAATTCTTTTTTTCTATTGATACACTATATTTTATTTTTATTTTTCAAATTTGAATTCTCATTAGTTAACATATAGAGTAATATTGATTTCAGTAGTAGAATGTAGTATTCATCACTTACATACAACACCCAGTGCTCATCACAAGTGCCCTCCTTAATGCCCATCACCTTTTAGCCCGCCTCCTACCCACCTCCCTCCGTCAACCTGCAGTTTGTTCTCTGTCGCTAAGAGTCTCTTACGGTTTGCTTCCCTACATCTTTTTATCTTAAATTTAAATTCTCTCTGGGGCCCCTGGGTGGCTCAGTGGGTTAAAGCCTCTGCCTTCAGCTCAGGTCATGGTCCCAGGGTCCTGGGATCGAGCCCCACATCAGCCTCTCTGCTCTGCAGGGAGCCTGCTACCTCCTCTCTCTGCCTGCCTGTCTGCGTACTTGTGATCTCTGTCTGTCAAATAAATAAATAAAATCTTTAAAAAAAAATTTAAATTCTGATATTTAATATATTACTTTTTTTTCTTTTAATTTTAGTTATTTAAGTAATCTCTACACCCAGCGTGATGCTCGAACTCGTGGCCCCAAGATCAAGAGCCACATACTCTTCCGGCTAAGCCAGCCAGGCACCCCAACATACGACTTTCTGTAGCATAAGTTCTTAACAGATATTCTTGAATCTAAGTAGTGGTTCAAAATAAGCTTGCATAGAATTAATCAGGTCAAATAAGGTAAAAGTCTTTAAAAATTACTTTAATGTATTTCCGTTATGACATTAGTGCTTCATAGGAAGTTTGGAAAATAAAGAAACAAAAGAACAACATGTGAGAGTATGGCAGAATTCTTGGCAGATTCTTTCAGATTGCTTTCCAGAAGAGTTTCTGGTATAATGTTACTAGCAGTACTTGAGCAATCCTATTTCTTCTCCATTTTACCAGAATTTAAAAAGTTTATAATTTGAGGGTGCCTGGGTGGCTCAGTGGGTTAAGCCGCTGCCTTCGGCTCAGGTCATGATTTCAGGGTCCTGGGATCGAGTCCCGCATTGTGCTCTCTGCTCAGCGGGGAGCCTGCTTCCCTCTCTCTCTCTCTGCCTGCCTCTCTGTCTACTGTGATCTCTCTCTGTCAAATAAATAAATAAAATCTTTAAAAAAAAAAGTTTATAATTTGTTAGATGATAAAAGTATCTTTAATTCCATTTATTTGATCTCATGTTAATTTCTTTTTATTTGATTTTCATTTATTATGATTCATTTATTTGATTCTCATGTTAAATTCTTACATACTAGGGTAAGTTTCTGAACATTGTTGTGCATCTGTGTTTATTCTTATATTCTTGGTATAATGATTTTAACCCCCATAACTTACTTTTAATTTAATTTTTAAATTTTAATTCTAGTATAGTTAACTATATAGTGTTACATTAGTTTCAGGTATACAATATAATGATTCAGTAATTCTATATACTGTTCAGTGCTCATCAAGATAAGTGTACTCTTAACCCCCTTCACCTATTTCACACTCCTCCCAACTGTCCTCTAGTAAACATCTGTTTGTTCTCTATAGTTAAAAGTCTATTTTTTGGTTTGTCTCTCTTCTTTTTTCCCCCTTTGTTCATTTCTGTTCTTTCTTAAATTCACATACATGTGAAATCATATGGTTTTCGTCTTTCTCTGACTTATTTCACTTAATATTTTACTCTCTAGATCCATCCATGTTGTTACAAATGGCAAGATCTCCTGCTTTTTTATGGGTGAATAATATTCCTGTGTGCGCGCACGTGTGTGTGTGTGTGTGTACACGTACGTGTACACTACATCTTCTTTATCCATTCATCTACTGATGGACCCTTGGGCTGCTTCCATAATTTGGCTCTTATAAATAATGCTGCAGCAAACGTAGGGGTGCATATATCTTTTTGAATTACAGTTTTCATATTCTTCAGGTAAATACCCAGTAGTAAATTACTGCATCAAATGGTAATCCTATTATTAACATTTTGAGGAACCTCCATACTGTTTTCCAGAGCAGCTGTACCAGTTTGCATTCCCACCAGCAGTGCACACAAGGGTTCCTTTTTCTCCACACCCTTGCCAACACTTGTTGTTTCTCATGTTTTTGATTTTAGCCATTCTGACAGGTGTGAGGTGTACTTCATTGTGGTTTTGATTTGCATTTCCCTGAAGATAAGTGATGTTGAGCATCTTTTCACATGTCTGCTGGCCATTCCTATGTCTTCATTGGAGAAATGTCTCTTCATGTCTTGTGCCTATTTTTAAATTGGATTATTTGTTTTTTTGGTGTCAGGGTATATAAGTACTTCATACATTTTTGATAGTAACCCCTTACTGGGTATGTCATTTGCAAATATCTTCTCCCACTCAGTAGGTTGTCTTTTGGTTTTGTTGGTTGGTTCCTTGGCCGTGCAGAAGCTTTCCATTTGGTTGTAATTCCGATAGTTTATTTTTGCTTTTGTTTTTCTTGCCTCAGGTGACACATCTAGAAAAATGCTGCAGTGGCTTATGTCAGAGAGATTATTGCCTGTGCTCTCTTCTAGGATGTTTATGGTTTCAGATCTCAACATTAAGGTCTCTAATCCATTTTGAGTGTTTGTGTGTGGTATAAGAAAGTGGTCCAGTTTCATTCTTTTGCATATTGCTGTCGAGTTTTCCCAGCACCGTTTGTTGAAGAGACTGTTTCCCACTGTATATTCTAGCCTCCTTTGTTGAAGATTGACCTTATAATGATGGGGTTTTCTCCTGAGCTTTCTATCCTATTCCATTGATCTATATGTCTGTTTTTGTGCCAGTACTATACTATCTTGATCACTACAGCTTTGTAATATAACTTGAGATCTGGGACTGTGATACTGCCAGCTTTGTTTTTCTTTTTCAGGTTTGCTTTGCGGTCTTTTGGGCTTCTGTACAAATTTTAGGATTTTTTGTTCTAGTTCTGTGAAAAATGCTGTTGGTGTTTGGTAGGGTTTACATTAAATCTGTAGATTGTTTTGGGTAGTATAGACCTTCTGACAGTATTTGTTCTTCCAGTCCATTTTTTATCTTTCCATTTGTGTCATCTTCAATTTCTGTCATCAGTGTTTCATAGTTTTCAGAGTACAGGTCTTTCACTTCCTTGGTTAAGTTTATTCCCTGGTATTTTATTATTATTGGTGTAATTGTAAATGGGACTGTTCTCTTAATTTCTCTTCATGCCGCTTCATTTTTAGTGTATAGAAATGCAATGAATTGGGGTGCCTGGGTGGCTCACTTGGTTTAGTGTCCAACTCTTGGTTTCAGCTTCAGTTGATTTCATGGGTCATGAAATCAAGCCCCTGTCAGACTCAGTGCTCAGTGGGGAGTCTTCTTGAAGATTCTCTCCCTCTGCCACTCCCCCCAATTATGCCCTCTTTCTCACTCTCTCTCTCAAATAAATAAATAAATCTTTTTTAAAAAAGGAAAAAAAAGGAAATGCAATAGATTTCTGTAAATTGATTTTATTTCCTGAGATCTGACTGAATTCGTTTATCAGTTCTAATAGTTTTTTGGTAGTCTTCAGGGTTTTCTTTTTCTTTTTTTTTTTTTTTAAGATTTTATTTATTTATTTGACAGAGAGAGGGATCACAAGTAGGCAGAGAGGCAGGTGGAAAGAGAGGGGGAAGCAGGCTCCCCGCTGAGCAGAGAGCCTGATGTGGGGCTCGACCCCAGGACCCTGAGATCATGACCCCAGCCGAAGGCAGAGGCTTAACCCACTGAGCCACCCAGGTGCCCCTTCTTCAGAGTTTCCTATATAGGGTATCATGTCCTCTACAATAGTGAAAGTTTTACATCTTCCTTACCAGTTTGGATGCCTTTTATTCCTTTTTCTTATCTTAACTGCTGTGGCTAGGACTTCTAGTACTATGTTGAATAAAAGTGGTGAGCGTGAATTTCCTTGTCTTGTTTCTGATTACAGGGGAAAAGCTCTCCGTTTTTTCCTCTTGAGGATGAAGTTAGCTGTGGGTTTGTCACATATGGCTTTTTTCATGTTTCTAACTCCCATAACTTTAAATATATTTACTATGTGACAGGGCTAGTATTCTTCATTTGTTTTTGTATTTTTTCATGTGCTAAGATATTTTTGTATTAGTTTTTATGCATCTTTGCGTTTTTATATTCTTTTTAGAGCTCCCTCTCTAGTTTTTGGGTGAAACAGTCCCTCATGTACTTAATTGCTTGTATGTGACTTTTCTCAACAGAATAACTCCTATCCTAGAAATACTTCTTTCTGTCACCTGACTTCTGATTTTGGGTTTTGTTGGAGGGTTTTTTGTTTTGTTTTTTTGACTTCTGATTCTAATGGTAGTTCTATAACCTAGTTGTAAGGGTTCCAGTTTGCAGACCTGGCAAATGGGAAAAATAAGAATAATTTATTATGTGTGTTGTATAGGCACACACATGCTGTGTATATGTGTGTATATGTATATATGTTGCATATGTGTCTGTATGTTTAAGGTTGCCAACTAGTATTTCTTAAGAAGGATTATTGTTGTGAGCTCATGTCTTTAATGACCTTACGTAGCAAAATGAAACAAGGGTTGTCACCTTGTGTCGGTCTTCAGAATTGTTTTTGAAATGTACCTGACTTGTAAAATCAAAAATATGGGAACCACTACTTTATTTCACACCATAATGACTTTCTTGGTGGTAATGATGTAGTGTTGTTTTGTCCCCCAGAAAGAATACAGTGAAGTCATAGCTTATGGGGGTTAGGTTTTTAACATCTGTATGTAACACAAATGTAACATTTAGTCTGAATTACTTTTACAAATTATTGAGAAAGGGATGGTACCATGTTGGTGACATCTCTCAGCAGGTCCAGCATAACCATTTTTTCCATCAAACACTGGAGCAGATTATTTCTTTTCATGGAAAGAAGATAGAGCAGTTCTTTTTTTTTTTTTTTTCTTTTTTTTTTAAGATTTATTTATTTATTTATTTGACAGAGAGATAGAGAGCACAAGTAGGCAGAGCGGCAGGCAGAGAGAGGGGGAGAAGTAGGCTTTCTGGGGCGCCTGGGTGGCTCAGTGGGTTAAAGACTCTGCCTTTGGCTCAGGTCATGATCTCAGGGTCCTGGGATCGAGCCCCGCATCGGGCTCTCTGCTTGGCGGGGAGCCTGCTTCCCTCTCTCTCTCTGCCTGCCTTCTGCCTACTTGTGATCTCTGTCTGCCAAATAAATAAAAATCTTTAAAAAAAAAAATGTTTAGAAGTAGGCTTTCTGCTGAGCAGGGAGCCCGATGTGGGTCTTAATCCCAGGACCCTGGGATCATGACCTGAGCTGAAGGCAGCCGCTTAACCGATTGAGGCACCCACGCGCCCCAGAGCAGTTTTTTATGTAAGGGCCCTGTTGCACACAACTTACCCATCTTTCACCATTAGAAGAGAGAGACACTGAGAATTGAAACTGAGTAAGAGATTCACATCTTTCATCCCATGCTTTCTCGTGGACTTACTCTGGTTCTGTGGTGACATGTTGGTAGGCAGAATCCTTACAGCTTACTACTGTTTTCTCTCTGAGCATCTTCTTCCCCATGGCCCACTCCTGTGCTTAAAAAAAAAAAAAAAAAAGTCAGGGGTCAAGAGGTGTTAGGGAGATGCTTAGAAAGTATAGTTAAATTCAAGTGAGTATATTTGCATATCTACAATAAGTCTTAAAGATTGAATTAAACATTTGTTTTAGTAGTGCCACGATAATAGTCCTGCTCACTTAAACTACTTATAACAAGCTTATATATAACTTTTAGCATACACGTAACATTTATACCTAAGATAGAATGAGTTCTTTGTAAATATAGTAAAGACTTCTTAAACTATGACGTGAATAGGGGCGCCTGGGTGGCTCAGTTGGTTAAGTGTCTGCCTTCAGCTCAGGTTGTGATCCCAGGGTTCTGGGATCAAGTCCTATGTGGGCTCCCTACTCAGCGGGGAGTCTGCTTCTCTATCTCCCTTTGCTGCTCACCCTGCTTGTGTTCTCCCGCTTGCAATCTCTCAAGTAAAATCTTAAAAAAACGTAGGACATGAATAATGGAATGTACCCTAACAGGTTCTTTTTGTTTTGTTGTTGTTTAACTTTATTTTGTACATTTATTTATTTAAAGGTTTGCTTATTTATTTGAGAGAGAGAGAGAAAGAGTAGGGGTGACAAGCACAGAGGGAGAGAATCATCAGACTCCCCACTGACCATGCAGCCCATCACAGGGCTCAATTCCATGATCCGTGAGATCATGACCTGAGCCAAAAGCAAGAGCCAAACACTTTAAACAACTGAGCCACCCATTTGCCCTTATTTATTTATTTTTTAAGTAGGCTCCATGCCCAGCATGGAGCCCAGTGGAGAGTTTGAACTCATAATGATCAACACCTGAGCCAAGATCAGGAGTTGGACACGTAACCAAGCCACCTAGGCACCCTAAGTTGTTGTTTTTCTTTTTTTAAAAAAATTTTTTTAGGGACGCCTGGGTGGCTCAGTTGGTTAAGCGGCTGCCTTCGGCTCGGGTCATGATCCCAGCGTCCTGGGATCGAGTCCCACATCGGGCTCCTTGCTCAGCAGGGAGCCTGCTTCTCCCTCTGCCTCTGCCTGCCTCTCTGTCTGCCTGTGCTCACTCTCTCTGACAAATAAATAAATAAAAATCTTTAAAAAAAAAAAAAAAAAAAAAATTTTTTAAGTTTTTATTTATTTATTTAAGTAACCTATACACAGTGTGCATCTGGAACCCATGACCGTGAGATTAAGTCACACGTTCTACTGACTAAGCCAGCCGAGCGCCCCTAAAATATTTTTATTTAAAGAGATTATAGACTCACGTGAAGTTGCACATATAATACAGAGAGGTCCCCTTTACCAATCACCCAGTTTCTCCCAATATCTTACATAGCTGTAGTTACCAAGAATAGGAAATTGATGTTGGCACAATACAGTTAACTAGACTTCAGATCTTATTCACATATACCATGTACTTATGTTTCATGAGTATATATATATACTCCTGTATATACATGTACTCATGTTTCATTTTCTTTTATGTCTAACGTGTATAATTCTGGGAGTTTAAAAAAATTTATGAATAGTTTGTACAGAAGAGTTACAAAGATAATACAGAGACTTCCCGTATATTTCTCACCCACTCTCTCCCATGATATCTTAGGTTTGTATAGTAGATTTGTTACAGCTAACAAACCAACATTGTTATGTTACAATTAATTAAACTCCATGTTTTATTTAGATTTTACTGGTTTACCCCTAATGCCCTTTTTAGGTACTGAATCTCATTCAGAATACTGTATCACAGGGGCGCCTGGGTGGCTCAGTGGGTTAAAGCCTCTGCCTTCAGCTCAGGTCATGATCCCAGGGTCCTGGGATCGAGCCCTGCATCTGGCTGTCTGCTCAGCGGGGAGCCTGCTTCCCTTCCTCTCTCTCTGCCTGCCTCTCTGTCTACTTGTGATCTCTGTCAAATAAATGAATAAAATCTTTAAAAAAAAAAAAAAGAATACTGTATCACATTGTTTTTATGTCTCCTTGGATTCACCTAGACTGTGACAGTTAATCAGCTTTCTCCTTGTCTTTAATTATCCTTATAAGCTTTGAGGAATACTGGTCAGTTATTTGTACAATATCCCTCAGTTTAGTTTTCCTGTTGTTTTTTTCATGGTTAATTTGTATGATGTTTTCTCGTGATTAACTGGGCATGTAGGCTTTTGTGAGAAGACCACAAAGGTGCCATTTTTATCCCAACGTACCAAGGGTACATGCTATCAACACGATTTATCATGATGTTTTTGCACTTGATTACCTGGCCAAGGTCATGTTGGCCAGGTTTTTCATTATAAAGTTACTTTTTCCCCTCCCTTTCATACTCTACTCTTTGAGAGCAAGCCCTTAAGCACAATTTAACGTTCAGAGTGTGGGGGGGAATTAAATTCAACCTCTTGGAGAGGGGGATTATCTACAGAAATTATTTGGAATTCTTCTGACAGTTATTTTTTTAAGTTTATGGAAACAGCATGAATACTGATATCAGTCTGACATATCTGTTTTTTGCAGGGTGGGAAACCCCGTAAACACCGGAAGGATCGGCTTCAAGATTTAATTGATATAGGCTTTGGCTATGATGAGACAGATCCATTTATTGATAACTCAGAGGCTGTGAGTAATGTATCTTTAATATAGCAGCAATTCTTTGGGATAGAAGTCAAGGATAAAGTTACTAAAATAGTTCAGTATTTGTTTTTACTAACCAGTCCTTTGTTGATGTACATCTAAATTGTTTCCACTTTTATGTGCTTGCAAATAGTTGAGCATCTGTGTACTTGAGTAAATATGTAAGATAATTAGAGAGTGCAAATATACGTATAGGATAAATTTCTAGCAGTGGGATTTATTGATCGAGGGTATTTACATCTTGAATTTTTATTGATATTCCCAAACTTGGGCAGGTGTATTTTCAAATGACTTCTAGATAAGAACCATATGAACTTGAAGATTGGAGCTACTAGGTTGAAGTTAATCTGGCAGACATCTTTAAAATGTACTTCAATTTTGTTGTTGCTGCCAACCCTTTCTGCACTGGTGATGATTGAATGCCAGCCTTTATTGCTGTCTGTTTTGATCAAGTCCTACAGCTTTTCCCCTGGAGTCCTCTTTCTCTTACAAAATGAAGAGGAATTTAGGAAAGCATTTAAGGACTGTAGCAGTCCATTGATCACATAGCAAGTGAAAGTGGATGTACTGTGTTTGGGAGTAGGTAAGGTATATGTTCTTACATTCTTCTCAATGCACTAGAATAATCTAAACCCTGGACTTATGGTATCCTCTGCATTGTACAGTGATTTCTTAGAATATACAGAAAGTGACACCAGGGTAAGCATTATAGTACTACCCACAAATTAGTATTTCTTTTTCCTGTGACTACACTGCTAGGTTATACAGATGAATACAAGGCATTCAGTGGTAGGAAAGTGATAGGTAGAACTTCCAGCAGGAGGCATCATGGGTACCCTATCATATTCCTGAGTTATTTTAGTGTCCTGATATAAACTGGTTTACTATACCAGACAGCCTGGTCTATAGGAGTAAAATACTGACAGTGCTCTTTGGGGGTAGAGAAGTCTTCTTGTTACCAGAAAAGTTGACAAACCTTTTTGTAGGTTAAGGGATGGAATGTTTTTAAGAGTCTTGACCTTGATATGAAACACAAGTCAAAATTCCTAGATTCTAGACTTGACTAGTTTTCTAAAGATTTCTAAGCAGATCTTTTAGCATTACCCAATTTTCTCTGCTATGGTCGGAATATTTGAATAAAGTGTTTTTTCAGACTGACTTTTGCAACCCATAATTGGATTATGTATCAATTTATAGAGAGTGTGGCCAGTATTTATAATGAAAACGAAAAATAAAAATGAAGTAGACTAGAATAGGAGCTATCATAGCAAATCATAGTAGATTATGTGAGTTTTTTAATGTGTATATGTGTGTGTGCATGCACTGGGTTTTGATGTGTAGTGTATTTTCCTCTTGGGTGGTAGTGAGGAAAATTTGAAAGCTACTGCTTTAATAAATAAGGACAAAGTTTGTAGGTATAAGTTGTATAAAAATTTTAGAATTAGTTGTTGACATTTAGAGGACGAGATAGTTTTCTCTTTTGTAAGAGGAAATTGAATTAGAATACAGCCTGTTTATTGACTTGCCAAATAATTTTGTATTGTTATCTTTAACAGATTATTGGGTTCTTTTTATGAGATAATTCAGACAGACAATTATAATCCAACCAAATGATTTTCTGTTCTTTTCATTGATTGTATTACCAGTAAGCTTTCACAGTTTGTAACTATTTGATAGAGAGTTAAAATAATCTGGTTCTAATTAATTGTCAGAATCATGCACTACTTACTACTATAAATACCTGAAAATAAATGTTTTTGAAGATTATTTTTAGTCTCACTGATATTGCCAGATTCTGTAAAGACTGAAAGAAAATGTTTTTCTTTACTATTTAATAAATTATAATACCAGGCATGAATAACACTTTTATTTAGGTTGTTTCTTTTAAATTTCACTAGAACTTTCTGACGTAAGTAATGTTGTCACTGTTACACAACCCCAAAGTATTGATGTTAAATGATTTCCTCTGGGTCACAATTGCCTTTCATTGCCCAAAGATCTAAATCGAGGCCTTCTGATTTTCAAGTTCAGTATTCCATTGCCTCTTAACGCATTCTACTTAAAGGGCTAAATTAAATATGCATGAAGAGCTTGTTCTCCTGAAGAGTGTTCCTATAGGGAAAGCTTAGTAAAATGCTGCAGCATACAGATATGGACAACACCATGTTGCCCTGTAATGTAGTGACGAATGTGTTTCCTGTCGGAAAAGCTGCTTGGTGTAGTGGATAGTTCAAAATACAGCCAGAGCCTCTACTATAAGCTTTAAAAAATTATTCTGGCAAGGTTTTTAACCTCTAAATTTGGTTTTCACTTATAAAATGGGAATAATACTTGTCTTTTTTTGCCTCAAAGGTATCAGGAGGACCAAGTGAAATAATTTATATGAAGAAGCATTGTAAATTATAAAGCAGTGTAAGCGAAAAGTACAGATGTGTTTGTCGCAATTACACATTTCCAGAAAATAATTACTACAGAGTCATTTCACTTTTAATTCTCTACTCTTCGCATTACTTTTTTGCTTACAGATAGTACTGGACTCTTTCTGAAGGTTTTACCCGTAGATCTTTATAGTAGCCCATCAAGTGAAGCAACAAGAAAGCAATTCATTCCTTTTTTTCCCCCTGCTTCATTTCTTTTTGATTCAGTGTGATTAAACTGGAAATTCTTTCTTTTTCTATTCCCTATTTAATTGAAAAGGATACAAGTTAAAAGCAGAATTTTTGTACTTAGCCTTAATATTCTTAGAGTAACTAGTACATGCTCTATATTCCTTGTCCATGGCAAAGGATTCTCCTTAAAAATCTGACTTTCTTAAAAATACAAAATATGAAGAGCCTGTAAGTAGAGTTTTGGGGACCTCAGGTAGCAGGTATGTAGCTCTGTTAGATAAGTAGTTCCTTTTTTCTCAACCACCTAGGACTCCATTATTTGGTGAAGATTGACCTTCATTTAATGTTTGCTTTTGTCCATTTTCATCAGGTGAGAAGTGATAAACTTTAAAATTCAAGCTTAGAGGACATCAGCTTAAGTGATATATTAGGTCAAACCTTCAGTCTGGTTTAGATAATTTGCATCTCTTGCTCAAGCCAAGTACCTGGCTCTTTACAATGTATGCTTAATGAACTGGGCAGTTAGTTTTCTGCTTCCTTTTTAAACACATACTCTGCTATTTTTGTTTTAAAAATTTCCACCTAATAGCTTAGAGCTAAGACACAAGAAGTAACTTTGTTATTCATTATAATCTTCTTATGAATAAAATTATATACTGATATGTTGGGAAATGAAATTTATTCTTTGCCTGAATGATTAACTTGTTTGAATTTAACTTGTGTGAATTTCTCATCATAATCATTTGTTCTTGGGGTGCCTGGCTGGCTCGGCTGGTAGAGCATATGACCCTTAATCTCTGGGTTGTGAGTTTGAGCCCCATTTGGGGTATAGAGCTCACTTAAAAAATACATACATAGCGTGCCTGGGTGGCTCAGTGGGTTAAGCCTCTGCCTTTGGCTCAGGTCATGATCTCAGGGTCCTGGGATCGAGCCCTGCGTCAGGCTCTCTGCTCAGCAGGGAGCCTGCTTCCCCCTCTCTCTCTGCCTGCCTCTCTGCTGACTTGTGATCTCTCTCTCTGTCAAATAAATAAAATCTTTTAAAAAAATACATAAAGATTTATGAAACAATAAAAGAATCATTTATCATTAAGAATAGTAGTAGTGATCTTTAAATTTTTCTCAGCAGATGATAGAATTTGTGTTGTTATTCCAGAATTTCCATTATTTATAAATACTGAGTAATCCAGGCTCATTTTTATCTCAGATACTAACTTTTTCTCAATTTACTCCACAAACATCCTCATTGCATTTAGTTTCGTAGTTAGGATTTAAGGAAGGTGCTGACATAGTGATTGAATTTCTTTGATATATTTATAGAATTAATAGTAGGATGTATCTGAGACCTTTTTTTTTTTTTTAATACAGTATGACGAGTTAGTTCCTGCTTCTCTAACAACAAAATATGGAGGCTTTTACATCAACACTGGCACACTGCAGTTTCGCCAAGCTTCAGATACTGAAGAAGAAGATATTACAGACAACCAGAAGCACAAGCCACCCAAAGTAAGTTTATCCAGCATTGCAGTAGTAATGAGTGTTCAGTTAATAGGGTGTACTTTTTTATTTACTTGTGAATATAAGGAAAAATAAAATGCTAACCATTGTTTAATGAATCTGTAGTTATTTACATGCTTTAAGGTAAAATTATGTAGATAAGGGGAAATTGATATTTATATCATAGGAGAATTGTATTGTTTTAAAACTTCTCTCTCCATATGTGGTCTTATAATCTGCTGCTTGGGGGTTAAGAGTAAGTTTCTAGGATAAGTTAAGACGGTACAGAAATGATGAAAAGCAAAAAAAAAAAAAAAGAAATGGTGAAAAGCTATTACCTTTCCCAAGATGTATTTTATAAAGCTAATTGTATGGAATGTATACATTGTTTTAGGAAATGAAGAGTGTCCTTAGTTAAGTGTTTTTTTGGTTGTTTGTTTGTTTTTAAAGATTTTATTTATTGGGGCGCCTGGGTGGCTCAGTGGGTTAAAGCCTCTGCCTTCGGCTCGGGTCATGATCCCAGGGTCCTGGGATCGAGCCCCGCATCGGGCTCTCCGCTCAGCAGGGAGCCTGCTTCCTCCCTCCCTCTCTGCCTGCCTCTCTGCCTACTTGTGATCTCTCTGTGTCAAATAAATAAATAAAATCTTTTTTTTTTTAAAGATTTTATTTATTTATTTGACAGACAGAGATCACAAGTAGGCAGAGAAGCAGGCAGAGAGAGAGGAGGAGGCAGGCTCCCTGCTGAGCGGAGAGCCCGATGCGGGGCTCGATCCCAGGACCCTGGGATCATGACTCTAGCCGAAGGCAGAGGCTTTAACCCACTGAGCCACCCAGGCGCCCCTAGTTAAGTGTTTCTTGAAGTGTGATCAAAGGACTTAACTTGTACCAGAATGACCAGAATGTTTGTTAAAAACCACGCAGTGCTTGTATACCCCCAAGAATCTGCATTTATTACAAGCACTCCTAACGTTGTACACTGAACTTTGAGAGAAAACTGCCCTGGATGCTATATTGATACCATCAAAGAGTAAAGCATTGATACTCAGATAAGTGATACATTCTTCTATCATTTGCAGATTCCCAAAATAAAAGAAGATGACATTGAAATGAAGAAGCGGAAGCGGAAAGAGGAAGGGGAAAAGGAGAAGAAGCCAAGGAAAAAAGTACCCAAACAATTGGGGTATGTAAAATTAAACATCATAGGGTCATAGTTGACCAGCTGCCCTTTTAGAAAGATATATTTAGCATTTATTCATTCAGCTTTGCTGGGTCTAATTTAATACTCTATTTATAAATGTCAATGACTGTTAACTTATATTTAATAATATTTATATGTATTTGGTGTAAGTATTAGTAAGTAGAAAGTTTTGTCATCTTAGGTTTTGGGAGTTTTTTTGCACATGTATTCTTTACTAAATCTTACTAGTATTCTTTAAGGGGAAACACACAGACAAGTACATTGAAGAAATCTTATTTTTATAAGAGATTTAAGAAGCCTTTAAGATATTTCCAGGTATTATCTTCAGTGACGCTTCTTATCTTTATTCTTGGACTCCAGGTAATATTCAGCTCCTACAGCTACCACAAATGCAGCAAATCCCCATTTGAATTCTTTTAATAATGCACCAACAAAGGAAACATTGTTTGCAAAAGCACCATGTATCTCCAAGCTTCATTGCGGCTCCATGGGTCCATGCAGCCAGCTTCTCCTGGACAGTTTCTAATGGTGTTCCTTCTGTCTTCCATTGTTTATAATCTGGAAGTTCCAGTTTACTATGGCCATGTTCCTGCCCACGTCTGTGGGCCATGTCTGACAGCAGTCGGACCTCTCATGACACTCAGTATTCAATCTGTCATCTTCAATTTTAATTAATTAATATTTATTGATTGATAAGTAGAAGAGTTTATCATTTTAGAGACTCACGGTGCTTTAGATCAGATTTACAAATTCATTTATTAAGTATTTTGCTCATTACAACTTTTTACCAACAAGAATCAGTTTGAAAAGATAGTATAAGCCTTAAACAATTGTTTTGAACTTTCTGTGCTAAAACTAAGCTTATTAGATGCCTGGGGATTGAGGATTGGCAGTAGTCTTTGTGTGAACAATTTATAGTTGTTTTACTATTTAAAAAGGCATTTGTTTAGCTCTTCATGCTTATAATTTGAGGTAATAGTATTATCTCTAAAAATAAAGCAGAATTTCTCAAAAGACTAAGTCATAAGAATAAAATGTTTATACTATGCATTCATAAAATTACCATTTGCTCTTGCTTCTCTATGACTTTTTTTGGAGAAGTAAGGGACAGAAACTATGAGAGGCTGGATTTTCTTCCCCTCCTTACCAGGGGAGGTGCATCTGCATTTTGGCCTATCAGTATTCAAAAGATTGATGTAGGGAGGTATTTATCCTCCTGTAAACATGAGATTTTAGTGACCTTGGAGTCAGTAAGTAAGTAAGGAAAAGCATAGATTACTAGTGAATATATTAAAAGGTCATTATTTACAAGTAAACTTCTTTGGGAACAAAGTCTATAATGCCTTTTATTGAATTTGTCATTTTCTCAAATTCATAACTTATTCATGCAGCAAATATTTATTAAGTACCTGTTGTATACCAGGTATTGTTGTATTTGTATTTGGAGTATATGTATTTGGAGTATGTAACAGTAAATGAAACATGGGCTTGACTTGAAGTTACAAATCATCTTTTTGATTCTGTAGTGCATATAGAAGCATATAAGCCATAGAATGTAGGAAAGATTTCTAGAGAGAGTGGTAACTGAACTGAAACCACCTTTTCCCCATGGTTTCCGTAGGGAGAACATTGTCACAGAAAATTACACGTATATGATTGCCTCACATGGCTGTTCCCAGAATGGAAAGTGAAAGTGATCAGAAGGTAGCAGCAGATAGAATAGGGTCTAGGAAGATTTTGCATTTCTTTGGCAGCTTGTAGCACAAACCACCTGGAGTATCAGTTTGAAGTTTTACTTGTGTGAGCTTCTCTGGTTGTAAGGCAACTCTGTTTTTAGCGAAAGTGCATTTCTTTACTTGGTTTATTTCTTAGGCGACCACTTTATAGAAGTGCTTAAGAATGTGAACATTCCAAAAACGGTAGTAAGTTTAACTTCATATTCTCTAATAAACCTGAGTACATTCTGTTGTGTTTCTTTCTGTTAACTTTAGTCCATTCATTTTCTTCACTCTGATGACCATTTACCTGTCGACCTTTCCTCAGTGACGGTACATCCAGATGATGAGAAAGATGCTGTGATAAAAGGATTATTTAATAAGAAATTTGCTCTCCCATATATCAGATGATTGTTTTGATGATCTATGCCTGCTTATTTACATGAGGCTTTCAACTTTAAAATTATGCATAGCCTAATGGATGACTTTTTTCTTCACAGAGTTGTGGCTCTAAATTCCCACAAGTCTGAAAAAAAGAAGAAACGTTATAAAGATTCTCTTTCTCTAGCTGCCATGATACGAAAATTTCAGAAAGAGAAGGATGCATTAAAGAAGGAGCCTAACCCCAAAGTCCCAGTGAACTTAACGACCTCCTCTCTGAATAAACCCCCCTCCACTGCTGCAGCATTGGGAAATGACGTCTCGGACTTAAATCTGAACAGTGCTGATCCGGACCTCCCTATTTTTGTTGGCACAAACGAACATGAACTGTTTCAGGAAGCTGAAAATGCCCTAGAGATGCTAGATGATTTCGACTTTGACAGATTACTGGATGCTGCTTCTGATGGTAGCCCCCTCTCCGAGTCAGGGGGAGAGAATGGAAACACCACCCAGCCAACCTATGCCTCTCAGGTTATGCCCAAGGTGGTGCCTACACTCCCAGAGGGTCTACCTGCTCTTCTTGAAAAACGCATTGACGACCTCCGTGTAGTAAGTGTAATAATTCCCTTGTTTCTTATTTGCCACATAAACTTGACAATAAATGCTTTCTATAAGACAAAAGTAATAACCCACAATCCCAGCACCCATATAAACAACTTATGATTTTCTATATTTCCTTTATGCATTGGCCATATGCATAGGCTTTAGATTTGAAGTAGGTAATAGTTACAGCAACATAATGGGTGACTGTTTTATTATTTTATTTCATTTTATAAATTTTTTAAAAGATTTATTTTAGAAAGACTGAGAGTATGCTTGCAGAAGTGAGTGTGAGGGAGAAGGAGCAGAGGAAGAGGGAGAGACTCCTCAAACAGACTCCCCACTGATCACAGAGCCTGAAGTGGGTCTTGATCCCAGTACCCTGGGATCATGACCTGAGCTGAAATCAAGAGTTGGACACTTAAAGGACTGAGCCACCCAGGTGCCCCTTATCTTATAAATATTTTTCAGCATAGCTTTCATAAATAACAATTTTTATTGTAAAAAAAAGTCACATAAAGACAATAGAGGGAAGGGAGGAGCAAGTAGTAACATTACACAAGCATACCTGAACTTGGTCCAAGCTATCAACATCTAGTTATTTTTTAATTGATTTTTCCAGCTAATCACATTTAGTAAGATGCATTGTGTTCCCATTAGGCCAAACTTGAGGGCTGAACTTTAGCATGTCACATTAGATACCTCTCTAGATTGACTTGGATTCATAATCTTTGTTTAAGTAGCTGCAGATCCAGATAAGTGTCATCACACTTTGTTTAATCTCAGGGAGATAATATTTTGACTTAAAATAACATGCCAGCAGGTGCCCTGGGTGGCTCAGTTGATTAAGTGGTTTGCCTTCAGCTCAGGTTCCTGGGATCAATCCCCACAGCAGGCTTCCTGCTCAGCAGGGAGTCTGCTTCTCCCTTGCCCTCTGTCCCTCCCCCTGCTATGCTCACCCACTCTCTCTCAAATAAATAAAATATTAAAAATAATAATAATAACATGCCAAACCTAGCTTAAAAGGCCCTTCTTGATTACTTGAGCATCTTTTTTTGAACCCATGCCATATTTTAGTCCTCATTTTTTTCTTGACTACAAAAGTAAAATGCACAGTATAAAATGTATTTTCATACATAGGGAAAGATCCCCCATAATCTTACATTCCCCACTCCCAGCAGAAATAACCACTATTAAATCATTTATTTTTCTGGATTTTAATCCATTCATTTGCAAATGTTATAGTATTATAAAAAATAATTAATGGGATGGTAATGTATGGACTATACAGCTTGCTTCTTTCTCATGTGATTGTAGTAACCCAACTTAAGTCACATTTTAAAATTTACTAATCATCTTTATATTGTATTTATTTTTCATAACTTTAACTGAAATTTAAATACCTGATTACGGGAATATTAGATTTATCTAATTTTTCTACAGATTTTATTTAGTAATTCTATTATTTTTTTCCAAATTTTTTATTCTTTAGCATTTCTTCTGAAGTTGTGACTTAATTTTGGCTCACCCATATTTTTACTTATTTTAATGTATTTCATTAGTATGGAATTTAGAGAAGTGTGTTAAAATATCTCATTGCCAATATTTCTTAGGTTATAAATTGTGTTTACCATCATTTTTGCTTTATTTCCATGATGTGTTGTTTGACCCATAAAATTCTTGATGGCTAGATCTTCTTTGTGGTGATTATCATTTGAAGGTGACTTTTTGTGCTGTTACTGCGTTTTACCTTGAATTTAGTTTTGTCTGACTTACTGTAGACTCTTTTGTCTTTATTTCTACGTGGTAGTTTTTCTCATCATTTACCTTCAACCTCTTTGATTTTATTTTAGCTCTTTTTCTTATAGACAGTGTTTAATTTCTTTATTGGCCTCATCTGAGTCCTTTCTCTTTTAACAAATGATTTTATTTTTTTACACTTGTCATAATTATATAATTGATCTTTGTCATTTTCTTTTTTATCCTGTTACTCATCTCTTTTGTTTTCATTGTTTTGCTATTTTCTGTGCTTATTTTTTGAAAAGTATACAGTCTGTAGATTCGGTAGTAAGCAGGTTTTTATTTAATCTCCTCAGCTACTCTGCATGGGAAATATAGGTATTATTTCCTTTTTGTGGTTAAGAAACTTGAGGTAGATTAAATAGCTTGGTCATGTGTGTGTAACTAGTAAGTTGTGGAGCCAGATTTTCGCCACAAGGGTTCACCTAACTCCAAAGTGTATGCTTCTTGCTTTCCCATGTTGCCTATCTCTAAAACCTTTAGTTTTTTACAGGTTTTAAAAAGTGTTAATGATGTGTTCCACATTTTGCAAGATATTATTAATAATAATAGCTCTTGGGGTGCCTGGGTGGCTCAGATGATTAAGCCTCTACCTTCGGCTCCTGATCTCCAGGAGCTGAAGCTCATGATCTGCAGGTCCTGGGATCGAGTCCCATATCAGGCTTCCAGCTCAGTGGGGAGCCTGCAACTCCCGCTCCCACTCCCTCCCTCTCTGCCTTTCCCCCTGCTTGTGCTCTCTCTGTCTCTCTTTCAAATGAACAAATACAGTCTTTTAAAAAAAAAAAAAATAGCTCTTGAGGCGCCTGGGTGGCTCAGTGGGTTAAAGCCTCTGCCTTTGGCTCAGGTCATGATCCCAGGTCCTGGGATCGAGCCCCGCATCGGGCTCTCCGCTCAGCCGGAAGCCTGCTTCCTCCTCTCTCTCTCTGCCTGCCTCTCTGCCTGCTTGTGATCTCCGTCTGTCAAATAAATAAATAAAATCTTAAAAAAAATGTTTTTAAATAGCTTTTGTTTATTTAGCAGAAACCTGTACTCTGTATTGAATGCAGTGTTTCTGTGTCTCACATAGCATTTAACCATTCGGGGGAACAGTACCCTGATTGGGTTTAGTGTGCTTTGCCTACTGTGTAGTCTGATCCTCCAACAGTCAGGTGAAGTAGGTAGTGATCTTCCATTTAATAGATGAGGAAACTAAGGTTCAAAAGGTGACGTGATTTGCCCAAGGCCACATAATTTTTAAATGGCTGAGCCGTGATTTAAGGTCAGTATTTAAAGGCAGGACTGTGGAGTTCCATTGTAGGCACTCTGTTTGCTGTGTTATATGCCATTCATTTTTACTTACTAAGCAAAATTGATTAATAATGAGTGTGTTACAGTCTTGTAAAAGCTTTGTCATATCTTATATACCAGAACATATTTCTCTTTCTCTCTCTCTTAATAGCCCTTCCAGGGTTAATACAGGTGCTCCCTGACTCCTTGGTAGGAAATCATCAGTAAGAAGTTTGATTTCACTTACTGGTATCTATGACTTCTCTATATGTTTTATTTGAAATACGAGAATGGTATTTTTTTCTTTAGGAGGTGAGAAGTCATCCTTAGTTTAAATGCTTATGTCTGTGTGAGAAGGAATTGCTTCTTGTGGCTCTTTTCTTACTTTGTAATATTCTTCCACTGTACAACCTCTTGACTTTTTATTATTTTTCTTGAAGTTTAGTTTCCCTATGCCTTTCATATATTTCCACCCCCTACACGTACCCAGTTTTCATGCTAAGAAGTACTGAGGCACATCTTAGAAATTTTCTTCTACTTATTGCATATAAAGTCAAATAACTTGGTGGGATGGCTGAGTCAGCATATGGCTTGCTCAGATTATTAGATCAGGCTTCTTGGTGTTTTATACCTCATGGACCTCAACTACATCGTTTGTGATTTTCCCAGTGCATTTTCCTTCTGGTGGGGTTTGCTGATAACTTGGTTTCTGGTCACCTGGTTGAGGTGACAAACATAACGATGAAATTAACCTCATTGTATTATTAACTTTTGCTTATCCCTTGATAATTACCTTTCCTACGTTTTTTGGTTATAAGTAATTAGGTGGAACCTAAACAGGCTGCAGGGAGCCAGGTGTCTTTGTACAGGGTGACGGTGTTGCGCAGTAGAAGTCAGAAAGCTTGTGTCTGAGTCCTGGATCCACCACTTACTAGTAGTGTGATTTGGGGGCATGTCATGTAACCTCTGACAGATTTAGCTTCCTTGTTTGTACAGTGGGGGCTGTCATGCTAATGTCATTGGCTGTTACGAGGTTTAAAGATGGTAATGAATATAACGTGTAGAATATCAGGTAGATACCTTGTAGACACTCAATAGAAAGTGAGACATCTGCTTGTTGTTATCCTGGAGATCACAGCAATAATTAATAAACCTGTGGATGGTCAAGTACACAAGATACCCAAAGCACTAAGAAGTCTTGTATGTATAATTTTGTTAATTTAGTAGGATTAAGAAAAATTAAATACAGAGGTAATAGGAAACATTGGCGTATATGCTAAATGTGTTACACTAATTTCCTGCTCATGCCATGTACTAAACTGGGTATGGAGGATACAAAGTGAAGTAAATCACAGTAGCCCCACCCTCAAGAAGCTTATCCTTTAGTAAATAAATATGGAAACAATGTGTTTATTGAAAGTGATTGGCATGGCGCCTGGGTGGCTCAGTTCCTTAAAGGTCTGCCTTTGGCTCAGGTCATGATCTCAGGGTGTTGGGATGGAGCCCTACAGTGGTCTCTGGCTTTTCCTCTGCCTGCCACTCCCCTTGCTTGTATGTGCACACTCTCTCTGTCAAATAAATAAGTAAAATCTTAAAAAAAAAAAAAAGCGATATTGACAATCTTATGTTTCTCTAGGCTGCCAAACTTTTTGATGAAGAAGGAAGGAAAAAATTCTTTACACAGGATATGAATAATATTCTTCTGGAGTAAGTAATTCTCTTCTTTAATTAAAAAGCCTAAAAGTTATTTATACTTTAAGAATTCATTTAAACATACAGTTGGTTACAGCTTTACAGGTTGAATATTACTTTAGATTTAAATGTATTTTTTTGTCACTTTGTATGAAAATGTCTTTCTGGAACAGCTCTGAGTATTCTTATTAAATTTGGTATAATTTTCCTTCTATTTTCATTCAGACTTGAGAAGAATAATTCCATTGGCATCTAGCAAAATTAATTCATACAAACATTTATAGCCAAATGGAAAGTATGGTTTAATGAAGAAATTCTGGTTGTGAGGTAGGAGAGAGGCAGTGTGGAAAAAACAAAAGGAAGAATGGAAAAGGGAGGCTGAAGGCTGAAATAGGATACCGATTGTATTTAAATTAGTGACAGTTTTTCCTCTTACCTGGTGTTTGATACTAAGGAAGCTGCAGGTTCTAAGATTGTGGTCCCCTAAGCTGTCCTTATAAACCTATTGGCTTTTAAATTTTGACCATTGGTTTTAGAAGTGGAGCGTATAATTGGCTGCAAGCAGAACTGGGTAAAAAAGGCAATCCTGGAGAAAGCAGCAGATTTTACTCCTCTCACGTGAAAGTAATGTGTGCCTGCTCTTGGTGCTTCGGTAGTATTATATACGAAGAAACAAGCAGTGTTTCCAATACTGTGTGTTGAGTCCTGTCTTTTAAATGTATGTTGGAGGTAGTTTCTCATAAGACACGGAGAATGATGAATTGGTTTGCTTTGATAACTATTTTCTTTTTTGTTTGTTTGTTTTTTCCCTCTCCCCCTTGATTACTGTTTGAATTAAGTGCAATCTCTCTTTCTCCAGAGTACTTAAAAAATATTTTCGGTCCCCTGCGGACCCATGAAACATATAACCTGGTATGCTACTGGTTTGGTGACAGAGGAATTTCTTATTCCTATTCTTTATTTTAGCCAGAGATTTTCAGATTGATTCTGTCTGCCTAGAAGCAAGGCAAATGCTTCCTGCCTGCACCAGCTCCTTTTACACCCCGGATTCAATAAACAGTGTAACCATTACTCACCAGAGCTGTCCCAGATTCCCTAATCAGGAATCTGACTGGCTGCTTTTTCTTTCTACCGGGAGAGCCCTAAGTTTACTGGATCAGGTCCTTTTCCTATGATTGAGACAGTGCTTTTTTATTTTACTCTTCTATTAGAGGGACTGACTTTTCTCCCCTGAGAGAAAGAAAGGACCATCCTTGGGATATAACATCTCAGATAAGCAGAAGAATATCAGCATTCCACTAACAGGCTTTCTTTCTTCTTCTTCTTCTTCTTCTTTTTTTTTTTTAAAGTAATCTCCACACGCAGCAAGGGTGTCGAACTCATGACCCTCAAATCAAGAGTCACCTGCTCCACTGACTGAGCTGGCCAGTTGCCCCTCCTGCCCTCTAAAAACTGTTTTTATTTTAAAATTTACTTTATTTATTTTAAAGTAGGCTCCATGCCCAGTGTGAGGCTTGGACTCATGACCCTGAGATCAAGAGTTGGATGTTCTTCCAACTGAGCCAGCCAGGCATCTGCCTGCCCCCAACAGACTTCCCTTAATCTTCCCTATGTCTATCTTAAATCCTCGAGTTTCGTTAGAGCCCATCTATTTTTTTATTTCACAGAGTGTGCCTCCAGTACTATAAAGCTGTAGTGTTCAGAGTTTAATGTTTTCCATTTTAATCACTTATTTATGCCCCTGGCCTCCGTTTCCACTTTCCTAAACAAACATCCCTTGTTTCTCTAGACTGAGAGCACACGGTACATGATTATTTAGGGTAGTAAATTCTTATGAAATTAATCCAGGTGTATTGGCTCTGCCTCACCACTGCTTCGTTATGCTGGGCAGAAAGGGGTGAATTTGTTGGAACAGGAACACTTTCTCTTTTTGCTTAATTGATTTTGACTAGGATCAGCAAATATACAACTTGCCAGCTTAATCTCTTTCCCTGTTTCCTCCTTTATCTCAAGCATACATTGCTAATAAAATCTTGATACTCTTTGCCTGTGATCCCAATCCAACCTGAGCTGTGTTCAATAGATATTCTAAAGTTGTTTAGGGTTAGGAGGAATTTACATCCCTCTTGTGTATTATCAATCAACAGGCTTTTGAATTCTTGCTATAAAATAAGAACTATTTTGGATTTTGTATTTAGGTTACTGCTCCCTAAGTCTTCAGTTACTGGTTTTCAGTGGTTCTGTTATGTGAACAGTGTTGGTAAGATATATGGAACACTAGAGGAATAATTCAGTTGGAATTCACTTGGAGTTAGTCAGCTTTTCTTTTGCTAGTGTTTTTAAACTGATTGAATGAGATATATATTCTGGGTTTCTTTTTAAGACTTTGTATATTTATTTGAGAGACAAGGCATGAGTGGGGGTGGGAGGACAGAGGAAGAGGGAGAAGCAGACTCCCCACTGAGCAGGGAGCCTGACGTGGGGCTGTGGCCCAGGATCCCGAAATCATGACCTGAGCCGAAGACAGACAATCAACTGAGTCACCCAGGAGCCCCTATATTCTGCTTTTTTAAAAAGAGGGAGAAGGGTGCCTGGTTGGCTCAGTTAGTAGAGCATGTGACTTTTGATCTCAGTGTCATGAGTTCAGGCCCCACATTGGGGTAGAGCTTACTTAAAAAAAAAATAATAAAATAAGAAGAGGGTTGATAGGATAGGAAGATAGTCATATATCAACTATGGGGAAATGACTGTTTCTAGAATTCTGTGTGAAAATACGGGTAAGACTAAGTATTCCTGAGCCAGAAGAATCTTGTTTATAAAGTTGACCATTGCTTGAGCTAAGGATTCCTGTGTTGAGTTTCTTGGAGGCTTCTTCAGAGGCAAGTGAGAGCCTTGTAAAGACAGAGATATAAAAGTGGGTTTCACGTACCCGTTTGTGGGTTACTCACAAAACCCAGTGTTTGTCCTCTAATGCATTGTCAGCAGACGATCCCAGCATATTTTTATCTGTTTAGAACGTGTAGTGATCATGTGTTCATAATATTATCAGAGGTTTGTGACCCATCCGTCATAACTTCCATGCATGATATCTGCTTTGGCGATAGACTTCACTTAAAGAAGTGAGAGAAGCTGGTAGATAGAAGGAGACAGGCTCAGGGAAGGTTTGTTGCTTTAGGGGAACCTTTATTTTTTTGAAATGTGAAAATTACTGAAATTCAAACTTTTCATTACCATGTGTTTTAGGTACTTCTTAGACCTTAGAAGATTGGAATTCTTAGTGAGAAAAAAAAAATTAAATGTGTGAGGGATGTGTGCTAAAAATATACTGCTGCCAGGTAGGAATTTGTATATATTTGTGATAGACCAATTTGTTGGTAACCTTCAGGGTTAATACGCTTCTCTAATTTTTACCTGGTATTGGCATAGGAGCAGGGGAGTCAGCTCTTTGTGTTTTTGAGTTTCCCCTCTCTTTGGAAACCACTGATTTTTATAAGTACCTATTGAGTCACTCTGTTCTTACTTGGAATCTCTTATTACTTGGAGTTTCTATTTTATTTTCAGCCTTAATTAATCTTTAATAATGGGGCAAGCCTAGAAAGCCTCCTACCCAGGGTCTAGATTTTTAATAAAGATCCCCCCGTAATGTTCTTTAAACCAAATGTTTATACACAGAATTCATGGCCATAGTGATTGTTTCCCATATGATCCTCTGCATTTGACCTTCTGGTTCTTATAGATTCTAAACATGTTTCCATTCATCTATGTATTTGACTTCTCTAATACCAAGAATTTTTATTGCCAATGCTAAGAGCATATTCTCCACATTTTGTTGTTTCTGAAATTGGAGTAAATAAATTCTTATAAGTGATGGATACACTTGATATGGGAGGGCTTCTTTCCTTCCCCAGATGCTGTTAATTGACTCTTTGGATTCATCTTATATTTGTGAAAATTATTTATTAAATATATCTGCACCTTCTCCTATAATTGAATGTGATGATTTGGACATAGTTCTTGCCAAGAGGCCCAGTTTGGTCTTGGCCTTCAAATTAATATGTGTTCCTACCTTCCTACAATAGAGGCTGCCAGATAGATACCGTGTCTTTCATCCTAGTAGAAACCTCAATTATTGATTAGTAGACTTGTCCTGCTGAGAATATGGCGGCTGTTAAAACTGTTCTCCTTTTCTTATTTTTTATTTTTTAATAACTATTACATTAAATACCCATTTAACAATTTATTTTTGGTCTAAAAAACTAATTTACGAATGGAAACAGGAAATGAAGAATTGGAATAAACGGAACAAACTACTAAATATCTAGCTTAGGCAGTGCAGGCATAATGGAGGAGACAAAGGTGGATGAAAAACAGTCTGTATGTGTATCCAGAAGTGCTTCACCTCTTCCAAATCTGAAATTGTTTTAAACACCCGTAAGGAAAAAATACTCTAAATTCATCAAAACTATGTAACTCTCTAGCGTAGCAATTGCGGTGGGGGAGAGAGGATATGCATATCTATCTGAGGGAATGAGCTTTTGGTTAATTGAGTTCCTGTGCTTTATCCCAAAATGTAGACTTTACCCCTGTTCATCAAAAAATTATTCACCAGTTTATTGTTGTATAAATTCTCTCTATATTTTCTCCTTGAAAAATACTGTCCAGGAAATCATGGAAAGATAAAACGAGAGAAGAGTTACTGCCTTTGCCTCCTTGCTTGTGTCAGTACCTGAAGGAAATTCTGTACTATTTATTTGTCATTGTTTTTGTTCAGCATCGAGTTACAGCTACAGGAACTAGGCCCTGTCATCCGTAGTGGTGTCTACTCCCATCTTGAAGCTTTTGTGCCATGCAATAAAGAAACACTGGTAAAACGTCTAAAGAAGTTACATCTCAACGTCCAGGTAAGACAACGAATAATAATATCCATATCTGAGGTTTTATAACCTATAAAGAGACTGGTTTCTATTTGGGGCTTTTGTGTATTAGGTGCTTTATAGTCTTATTGTACATATGGAATAACTATAGGAGTTGTCAAAGGCATATTGGATCTCTTGAAAAAACTTACTTTTTAACAGTTGATAAGTCTAGATGAGAATGTTTTCTAAGGCTTAGATTCTTGGACTGGTAAAATAACTTCAGTTCCACAGCTGATACAGTTTTGCCCTCAAGAAATATCTGACAGATTTAGAACTCAGTTTTTTCATTATTGAGCTGGATCTATGCAGATATGTTCACACCTACTTTACACAAACCAATGGAAAGAATCCCAGGGTAAACTTAGAGATTTTTTGGTGTAATCAACCATGTTTTGCTAGATTCTCCTCCCCTACAACCCCACTAGGTAATTGTCTAAGTTTGAATGCTTCCAGTGGTCAGAAACATATTTCATTGTAATATCAGAAAATTTTTCCATGCACTGAGACAAATCCAGGTGCTTTCCACCCCATTGGTCCTAATTCTACCTTTGAGTCTATTCATAAATCTAATTATTTGTCACCTTCACAGCTTTCATGTTTTTGAAAGCTTGTATTATGTCCCCTTCTTCACTTAATGTAAAATGGTTTTTAGTATCTTCATTGTCCTGATTACTCTTCCCTTAATGATTTATTTGATTATATATTTAAAAAATATTTATAACTTGCAAGTAACGGAAAAGAACTTAAATGCAATTTAAGACCAAAAATGACATTTTTTTCTATTAATAAAGGTATTTCATGGAATTAAAAATACAGCCAGGAAGGGATGGGAACTAATAATTTAGATTAACTCTTATTTCTCTCTACCCATCTCCCCATGTCTCATTTTTATCCTTGTAAGTCATCTGAAAATAAGATTACTTTTTTTTTTTTAAGATTTTATTTACTTATCTGACAGAGAGAGAGAGAGCACAAATAGGCAGAACAGCAGGCAGAAGGAGAGGGAGAGGGAGAAGCAGCCTCCCTGGGCTTGATCCCAGGACCCATGGCATCATGATCTGAGCTGAAGGCAGAAACTTAACTGACAGAGCCACCCAGGTGCCCCTGAAAATAAGATTACTTTATTCTCAAGGTTTTATATTACGGAAAAGCTACACGCACAGACTGACTTAGCCTTCTCATCCCAATCCAAGTTCTTGGGTCAGAAAATCTGATTATACTATCTTGGGTCAACCAAAACTTTTCCGGCCAGAGGTTGGGAGTCACATAGCACAACATGGCTGTCTAAGGCCCCCCATGGCTCTAATGGGGGAATGAATATGGTGCCCTGGACCACTTGTAATGTGATCTGAGAGACATAGAACTGTTTATTATAAGTATTATACAACTGTTAATAAAACAGCCTGACTCGGTTTTGGCTCATTTCATGATCTCAGTGTTTTGAGATTGAGCCCTTCATCAGGCTCTGAGCTGGGTATGGAACCTGGTCAGGATTCTCTCTCCCTTTCCCTCTGCCCCTCCCCAACTCCCCACATGCATGCGTGTGTGTGCTCTCTCTTAAAAAAAGAAAATTCTTTTGAATTGGGAAATCTTTCTCAGTTTAAAGCAGAGAAATAAACAAATGAAATTTACTTGAGATCACAGATTTTGTGTCTGTGCCTGGCTCCTTCAGACACCGGCAGTTGGAGCTAACTGCCATACATTCACGTGACAGAAGTGGGTACCAGTAAAAAAAGATCTAGAGGCAGGAGAACAACTTTTTATACATTATAAGATGTTTTCTAAGGAACATATCAGATTTGATATTTGGAGTTATTTAATATCCCTGTTGGCTGTAGAAGAAAACATTTATCTTAGCCCTTGCTTTTCTTTATATGGTTTTAGCATGTGTACTTTTACTCCCTAAATACTATATTGTTTGATTTTATATATTTTTGAGCTTCGTATAAATGGAGTCATACTGTCTCCATACTTTTCTTCTGCGACTGACTTTTTTACACTGAACGTTATGCACCTCAGATTTATCTGTGTCTTTTACATGTAGTGAACTCCATTTTTTGAGTACATTTGCTGTACAGTGTGTATGGTGTTCCATTCTATAAATACATCCTAATTAATTTATTCATGTTACTGTTGATGGATATTTGGGTTGTTCCATATAGTCTCAGCTACATAATTAAGAAGTGATCACCTAGGATTGATCCATGATACTGGATGTTTCACATTTCTTTTAATGGAATTTTTATAGCAGACAGTGTCATATGTGCTGTTATATTTATTAATTGGTATGAATGAAAATAGTAAGAGTCTTCCAGTTTCCTCTTTCTCTTTGGCCTTGACCTTGCATTTTTGCTTGCAGCATAAGTCATATTTAGTAACAATTTTAAATGAAAGAACAGGATGCCGGCATCCTGTTTGTAGTCTCCCAGACCGAATCCTATGTTCCAGTGTTGCAAAGCGATATCTCCACTTATGGTACTGCTTCCTCCTTATAATGGGGATCAACCAGTAGTAGTCTGCACAATGTAGATTTTGATCTGTATTTAATCTTAAAGTGTCCATATAATTTATTGGCCGGGGCATTTTTAAGAATGTAAAGGAATACATTGTGTGTCAACTAAACTCAAATAAACAGAATTTTAAGAAAAATTTGTCAGGAACACTTAATTATGCTGGGGTAACAAGCAAAACCTGGGATTCTCGTTGCCGGTCTGGGAAGTATGGTCATCCTAATTTTATATCCGGTGTGCATTATGAAAAGTCAGTGTGGTAGGAGAGGCGTCCACATTTAAATATGTTTACATTAAAAAAATAGGTTTTCATTTCAAATCCATAATCAGTGTCTTTTGTGGATCTGCTTTAATTCTTGTAAATGTGTTTTAAAAAACTTTCAGTATACTTTCTCCTCAGGATGATCGTTTAAGAGAACCTCTGCAAAAACTGAAACTGGCTGTTAGCAACGTGATGCCTGAACAGCTATTTAAATACCAGGAGGACTGCCAAGCTCGTAGTCAAGCTAAGTGTGCCAAGTATGTACCTCTTCTGTTTGGAGCAGCTTTTGCATTTGAGAAGTATTTTTAGCTCCGAAGGATTGGTCTTACGTAGATGTTACCATCAAGTAGAAATCCACATGTACCACTGAAGTGGTGTAATTGAGTGTTTTCTAAATGACACAACACTCCCCATTCAATTGCTTTCATGTTAAAAGCAAAACGTCTCTTGATTTAGTATATGCATGTGATCAAAGCAAGAGCTGGCACTGGTCAGACATTTCACACATCAGCCAATTTGGCTGAAGTTGGACACAAATATTTTCTGAACTGAAATATAAGTATTCATGGCCTTATGTTACAGTTTGAAGACCTTATATACCAAACCACTTTATAACACATTTCAAAGTATTACGTATAAGGTAGATTCCGCATTTACTTTCCCTTTTGAGTTAATATTCAGTTAAGCAGTTTAACAAGTGTCTCTGGAGCATATCATAGGCACTGTTGGTCTAAAACTCTGCCTCCCAGGACACCTGGGTGGCTCAGTTGGTTAAGTGTCTGCCTTCAGCCCAAGTGGTGATCCCAGGGTCCTGAGAGTGAGTCCCGAGTCGGGCTCCTTGCTTTGCGGGGAGCCTGCTTTTCCCTCTGCCTGCTGCTGCCCCTGCTTATGCTCTTTCTCTCTCTCTGTCTCTCTCTCTCTCTCTCTGACAAATAAATAAAATCGTAAAAAAAAAAATCTGCTTCATAAAATCTTTTTCATTCTTAGGTTGCAAACAGATGAAGAACGAGAAAAAAATGGATCCGAGGAAGATGATGATGAGAAACCAGGGAAACGTGTCATAGGACCAAGAAAGAAATTCCACTGGAATGACACCATCAGGTAAAATTTAACCAAAGCCTTCACTTTTAACCAAATAGATAATGCAGAACTAAGGTTTCTAATAAAAAGAATATATAGTAAATGAAAGAGTAGATTGGAAACAACCAAAGATTAGTGTGTAGGAAAAATTCATTCAAAAGAAGATTGATTTGATCCTAATATTCTTAGAGTGCTCTCACTTTTATTTTCATATCCTACTTTTTATAAGCTAATCTTCTAATAATTAAGTAAGTCATACTGGTTTCAGAAGGTGAAGTACTCCATATACTTGTATAATCAGTCATCTTTTTTACCAGTATTTCTGTACCCAAGTAGAGGGTTTGGCTACAGGACTATCCCTTTCAATCTTTGGTGCCTAGATGAAAGGTATCAAAGGAAATTGTTTCATATTGGGGATTTGGCTGTAGTGCAGTGAGTGATGTGTGTTGGAAATTATTTATCTTCATGTCATCTGAATTCTTGAGATAATATTCTTTATTATTGCTGTCAGATTTATGTGCTTTTAAAAAAATCTGTTTCAAGCTTAATTTTCCACAATTTTGCAGTCAGATTTATATATAAATATATATTTTTAATCTGTTTAGAACTTTGTTATGTAACCTTGTTGAGATCAAATTGGGATGCTATGAGTTAGAGCCAAATAAAAGCCAGTCCGCTGAGGATTATCTTAAATCCTTTATGGAGACAGAGGTGAAACCATTGTGGCCTAAGGGCTGGATGCAGGCAAGGTAAGAAATATGACATCCTAGATTTTACTTTACTTTTCTTATTATTGCTTTTATTAACGATACATATATACGTATATACACCCACACACACATATATGACATTCATTTTGCGAAGAACCTAGTCATCTCAGATGATCTCTGCTTTGAAAACTTCAAGCACTTAAAAGACAAAATAGTCACATGGATGTGGAGATACAGAGATAGACATAAAGGGTGGTTATTTGTTTTTTTTATTTTTTACTTTTTTAGCCAACTCCTTTTTCTTTTTTGCACCTAAATTTGCTAATAGAGAAATGGGAGGAGGAGAAGATGGTTAGGAACTTTGGGAGGGGAACTTCACATGGGTATTGTGAAGATAAGAAACTAAATACGAAATGGAGAATGTAGAAAAGGCAATCCCAACCTTAGGTTCTGTTGAAAATAGTCAATGTAGAGTGGTATCTCAAAAGTTAAGAGTAGCCCAATTTAAAGTTTAAAGAGTTAAGAATGTTGAAATTAATAGATGTGGCTATCTCTGTTATCTTAAAGCGTTCCATCTTCAATTAAAAAAAAGATCTGTTAAAGATTTAAATAAGTAAGTGTGCTGTAAAACTCCCCATAAAATAGATTTTTGAATTTACTTTGTGCCATTACAACTTTCATTTGATAAATAAGCGAGTAATAAACTGCTGAAAAACCATGTAACTAAAACAAGAAAGTGGCTATCGTGATCTGTTATACAAAAATAATCATGTCTTTTTAACTTTTGCAGAATGCTTTTTAAGGAGAGCCGGAGTGTACATAATCATCTTACTTCTGCTCCGTGAGTAAAACAGACTCCAGATTTCTTCATTTATTTTTGCTCACCCTATGTGCTTTAGTAAACAAGGGCTGGTGAAATAGTACTTAAATGTACATTTGAACAATCTCCCATTTTACTACTGCCTTTTTAAAAAAAAATCATTTTTACTATTTGTGTAAACCTGAGAACACATTTATTATCTAGAAAACTGAATGTGTGCTGGCCCAAGATTTGTTAGGTAGGAGCCATGTAAACAGGAAGGTTCTGATGGTTTCCTTTGTTCTGGGGCCTTCTTCCTTCCAGTTCTTTGGTCCTTTTTCTTTCTCTCTTAGTGACCATTAATGTAGCTAACCTATAGCCTTGTGCATTCCAAGATGGTTTCCTATACATACCTGCCCTGCCTTGCCTTGCAGAGTGTTTCATTCCACAAAAATTAACCTATTCTTCATTTCCTTCCCTTCTCGTCAAAACTGGGTATTTCCTTAGTGATGTGAGTACTAAAGAAAGGTCTCTTAACCTAAGAGGGAGATGTAAAAAGCTGGGGTTTTCGTGGTTATATTTTTGGGTGAATACTGGTTGACTTCAAGAATTTTATTTTTACCTACAACTTAGGGCTATTTCTCTGTAGCATAGAAGTATAGTAATAGTTAATAAAATATTAAATTAGTAAGTTACTAAGAATTTATGGATCACTGTATTTCAGTATTCTAAGAGGTCTGTCTAACAGCTGGGTAACCTTACAGAACTCTCCGTCTCCTTGCATACAATCACAATGGAAATGTTTAAAAGACTTAGGAAGGACACTTCATTAGCATACTGTCAGGGTTGTATTGGGTTGGTTATGGCTTTCAGTTCTTGCCATTCTTGTTTATTGCTGGTGGTTTAGTTATCCTGGGGCAGGGGTACATACATATTGGTGTCAATAGTATTTCTGACCTTTAATTTCCCCACTGTTGTAAAATCACATGTGTTACAATTCAGGGTAGAATTATTAATTCCTTAACCTAAAACTGATGTTTACATAGATCCTCTTCCCCAGTTTCTTTTTTTTAAAGTAGCTTTATTACTGTGACCAACTCGTGTTTTAGTATCATAAAGTGGAAATCAGTGGGATATGTGGGCCCCAATGGTCTTTATCAAAAAAACTTTGAAAATTACTATTGCCTTAATGAAGTTGTATATTGACCATTTTAATCATGATATTTGTTAATTTAATGGATGACATTTCAACTTAGTGAAATGGAAGTACTCAGTGTGAGGTATTTTAGCTTGTTAATAACCCTTTAATTCAACAGACATTGAGTACTTTCTGTTATTATGGAACTGTAAGATTTTTGTTGTGTTCAAACTTTTTCACACTGGTTCCCAAAGGTTTCAAGGCTCCATAGTATTTTTCTTGCCTTTTTTCCTGTCATTTTGACATTTTTAATTTGAATTTGTATATTAAAGTAATTTTTTCTAAAAACAAAGATTTGTTTTGTTTTTAAAATGACATCTCATTTACAACTTCTTGGCAGTGGTTCTCCTCAAATTATGGTTTAATTTTAACTGAAAGTTTCTTGAGGCTTTATTTTCCTATAAATAATCACAAATTCTTTTTTTTTTTTTAAAGATTTTATTTATTTATTTGACAGACAGAGATCACAAGTAGGCAGAGAGGCAGGCAGAGAGAGAGGAGGAAGCAGGCTCCCTGCTGAGCAGAGAGCCCGATGCAGGGCTCGATCCCAGGACCCTGGGATCATGACCTGAGCCGAAGGCAGAGGCTTTAACCCACTGAGCCACCCAGGTTCCCAATAATCACAAATTCTTACCAGTTGTTTGAAGTGAGTCTCCTTAGGGAGCTTTGTTACCCTGTCTTGAGGGTTTTTGTTTTGTTTTTGTTTTTAATTTTGAGCATTTACATTTAATTTTTTAAAAACCTTTGTCTATAATTGGTATTTTGCTAATGGTGTGGCCTTTCTTCCGGTTGGTTGAAATTGGAGGAAATGGTACTGTATATTCACATATAAACTGAGCACTTACATATAGTTCCTTCCTTCGTAGAGTTTTCCAAATAGCGTAAGAAGTTAGTTACCCATGTAATGACAAGATTATGTTATAATTTCCTAATGGTGACCTAACTGCTACTGAAATGGCCTTTTTTTTTTTTTTTAAATCTCTTGTCTTAGGGCAAAGAAAAAGGTGATTCCTGCACCTAAACCCAAAGTGAAGGTAAGTATTGAACCAAATCTTAATTAATCATAATGGGGGAGTGTTCAAATACATTCTTAAAATGCAAAGAATATATGTATTTGGCACAGGTGGATAGATTCCATACTTTAAGAAAAGTGTTTTTAAACTTTGTAAAAATCCTAGAACCATTGTATTTCAGAGAATTAAATTGTAAGAGTTAACTTAATATAAATTAGGTGTTCTATAAAATATAATAAATATCCTTTAAAAGCATAGTTGAGATTACAGAAATGTAAGAGAAATCCCTAAGGCCTGAGACAGAGAAGCTGCCAGAGTGTTAATCTGTCACTGAAACTTTGGTTGCCTTTAGGTGCATTTGCTGATTTTCATCTGTCACTTTATGGTTTATTTTTAAATTTCTTCTCAGACCACAGCAGATAGGGGTTTCTTTTCCTTATATAGGTTAGGAATTAGACTGAAACTCTGCATAAACCTGGAACTTTCAAAGGATAACATCTTTAGTAAAAGAAAGGACTTGAAAAAAAATCCATTCACCAGCAGAAAGATTAAGAAACTTGGGTGTCTTGGCCTGAGTTCTAGATTAGGGGAAGGAAGTCCTTCCTGAGAATTTTCCCTGGTTTAGGAGTTTAATTTATACTGCTTCTACAAGATCTGGGAAATCCTCAAGCTTTGAAAAGAACGTAAAGGTATTAGATTAGTTATTAACCCAGGGCAAATGGCAAATCAAATTCTCTCTGAAATAATGCAGTTTCATCCCAGGCCCCAAAGGCTTACCACATATATACCATGTCAAATATGAGTTTAAAATATGAAAACATAGAAAACATGAGGAAATAAGTTGCTATGAGTGAGAGCCAGCAGAAACATCTGACAGAATTAGATCCCTAAGAAGGGCAAGTGATGGATTTATTGGGTTTAGAACATAAAGGAATTTAACTTGTTTAATATTTAAAGAAGGAGAAGAAGGGTTAAAAAAAATACCAAATAGACAAAGCAGAGTTGAAAAAGAATCATGTATAATCTATAGAAGTGAAAATTATAATCATGTGAAAGTAAAAGTGTAAAGAAAGCCAACAGCTTTTAGGTTTTAGACTTTCCCCATAGCTTTCATCTCTTTGAACAGATGAGTTTCTTGGTTTATGAGGTTATGGCCAGTAGGTCAGTATTCGTTACTCTGTGGCCTTCTTAACTTTTAGCATTAGAGGCTCTTTGAATAGAGTAAATAGTCTTTTTTCTTACCTACCTCATTTGTCTTCTAATCCAAATAATAATGAGCCAGTATTTCATCACATGTGTTGAGTTCATGCTCTGCTTTGACACTGTATTTGTACACTCCTAATACTCTCCATAAAGTATTGGTTAAATTTTGATGCATCTATTCAAGCATATGATTATCAGAATTCTAATAATGACTAGGGTGGTGTAGGGGAATTACCTATTTTGTTTGTGTCTTTGTGATTAAATTACTGTTTCCTTTTCCCCAAATAGAAAAACTATATTGCTGATTTGTGTTTGCCCTGCCACCCCTCAAATACCTATTTTAGTTACAAAGGTAATATAAGGAAGTACAATAGAAAATGGAAATACAGAACGTAAGAAGGAGAAAAGTAAAAGTATCCAAGAAAAAAAGCTCTTCCTTTCTGGTACACAACCACCATCCCTTCTTCTGGATCTCGGTCCTTCGAGCCATCCATACAGTCATTCATTTATTCAGATTCAATTACCATTTTCTAAACGGGATAATCTGCTTTTTAGACTCATTTATATACTCTCTGGACAATTCTCTCTGCTAGTATAAATTTATATAGTACTCGGTGGGTAGATTTAACATTAGAAGAAAAAATTAATTTAGGGGCACCTGGCTGGCTCAGTCAGAAGAGCATATGATTCTTGATCTCAGGGTTGTGAGTTCAAGCCCCACATTGGATCTAGAACTTATAAATAAATAAATAAATAGATACATAGAAAGAAAATAAAAATGAAACCAGATTATCCTTTAAAAAAAGTTAAAAGTTACTTTAAAAAGCAGTTTTATATTGGTAGTGTTACCATTATTATTCCAGTATATTCCCCACCCTCAGTTTCTGTACTTTCTAAATAAAAATGGTATTTTCACTAATCATAATTAGATGATGGCATGTCAAAGCAAACGTGTCTCATGTGTATTACCCATTCATCTTAACAGACAGTTTTGAACTTAATGCAGTTATACTACAGAATTCTGAGAGGTAGTGGAGTTTTCAGTCAGGGCTTTTAGAATAGCGGCTTAGAAAAATTGCTGAGGAAGTTAGAGTTTAACAGCCTTCTTAACAGCTTCTTTACTGTAATACCTTAGAAGGTGATGGTAAAGACACTTCCTCTCCATTCTTCCCCCACTATGGTTAAGGTAAGTGCTGTGGTTGTGTAAACTGATGTGGAATTCAAGACTTTGGGTTTAGGTTTATTTGGGTTTCTTTTTAAGAAACTAATCAAAGAAACTTTGAAGTGCTCTTTATGTAATAGTTGTATTTCTTCTTAATCTTGAAAATGACATGAGTCAAATTTATATTTCCCTTTTAAGGGAAACAACTTTTTTTTTTTTTTAAGATTTTATTTATTATTTGAGAGAGGCAGGACAAGGGAAGGAAGTGCAGAGAGAGAGAGAGCTCTGCTCTGAGCTCAGAGGCCTATGCAGGCCTAATGTCAGGATTCTGAGATGGGAACCTAAACTGAAATCGAGAGTTGGAAGTCCAGCCAACTGACACATTAGTCCCAGGCACCCCGAAACAGTTACTTTTTAGTTCTTTTGCTCTTTGAATATTTTAAACTAGGTTCTAATTCTCTTTTCTCTTCCTTGAATTTTAAGAAACTTAATTTAAAAAAAAATTCTGTTAGGTACTCAGAATTTTAATTCCCACAACCTTGTTTTCTTAGTGTACAGTGCCTTGCTCATAGTAGATACTTTAGTAAATATATGTTGAATAAATTAAAATGACCATAATGAATAGAAGACATAGCTTAAGTATGCTTGGATTGAGTCCCAGTTTGAATGTACCATTTTCTCTATGTGCTGGCTTTGGGTGGCTATTGGACAGGGCATACAGAAGCAGAAATACAAGGAGCAGAAAGTGTGGGTCAGTATCCCAGCAAAAACCATACTACATTAGGAGGGTAGAGTCTTAGGATAAGGCAGAATTTCTCCTAGGTACAAGGAGAATAAAAAGAGAGTAGTCCCTGAGCAGATGGATTTGGAACAGTATCTGATGCACGTGAGCTGGGGTGAGGAAGGATTTCACCACAATGCAAGTAGTATACAGACGTTCCTTTGGCTTGGTTTCAAGTCTTCTTAGAAGAGCTCACTAAGGTATGGCGGCCGTGTGCAATGTATCAGATGCTTATGGCTTCTGAGGACAGTTCAGTCGAGCTCTGTCCTCAAAACCGTTTCGGTTTTTTCAGTCTAAAGATTTCCAGTAGAATTTTAATCATTGTGAGAAGTTCTTTGTCCTTTTAAGACTTATACTTAGTAGTTGTTTATTGATCATTTAATTTGTTCCAATATAATGCTGTTTATGCTAGGAGTATAGTCCAAAAAAGGACCAGAAAACTCCTGCATCCTTGGCGGCTTCCGTTGGTGGTCCCTCAGCGAGCTCTAGCACATCTGCTGTGGCCTCTGCCAGCTCTAGCTCTACACCAGCCCAGGAGACCATCTGCCTTGATGACTCACTAGATGAAGACCTTTCTTTCCATCCACCTGCACTGGATCTTGTTTCTGAAGCTTTAGCTGTTATCAACAATGGGAACAAAGGCCCTCCAGCTGGCTCAAGGATAAGCATGCCAACTGCAAAACCTCGTCCAGGACTGAGAGAAGAAAAATTAGCAAGTATCATGAGTAAGTTGCCACTGGCTGCTCCTAAAAAACTAGATTCTCCTCAGACTGCACATTCATCCAGTCTTATTGCCGGTCACACAGGGCCAGTACCAAAGAAACCCCAGGATTTAGCTCATACTGGCATCTCTTCAGGCCTTATCGCTGGTTCTTCAATTCAGAACCCTAAAGTTTCCTTGGAACCTTTGCCAGCCAGGCTGCTTCAACAAGGACTACAGAGGTCGAGTCAGATTCATGCTTCTTCCTCTTCACAGACCCATGTGTCCTCTTCTTCCCAAGCCCAAGTTGCTGCCTCCTCTCATGCTCTGGGAACACCCGAGGCCCAGGATGCTTCTTCGTTAACACAAGTAACAAAGGTGCACCAGCATTCAGCTGTCCAACAAAACTATGTGTCTCCATTACAAGCAACCATTAGTAAATCACAGACCAACCCAGTGGTGAAATTAAGTAATAATCCCCAACTTGCTTGTTCATCCCCGCTTATTAAGACTTCGGATAAGCCACTTATGTACCGCCTTCCCTTATCTACTCCCTCACCTGGAAATGGTTCTCAAGGGTCCCATCCCCTGGTTTCTAGGACAGTACCCAGCACCACTACCTCCAGTAACTACTTAGCCAAGGCTATGGTGTCACAGATGTCCACGCAGGGTTTCAAATCTCCCTTCTCAATGGCTGCATCCCCCAAACTTGCCGCATCTCCAAAACCCGCCACATCTCCTAAACCCTTGCCCTCGCCTAAGCCTTCTGCCTCACCCAAGCCCTCTCTGTCAGCTAAGCCTTCAGTATCAACTAAACTTATTTCGAAATCCAACCCCACTCCCAAGCCTCCTGTACCCCCAAGCTCTTCCAGTCCAAATGCACTCGTAGCCCAGAGTAGCCACTCCAGCGGTAACAACCCAGTCCATAAACAGCCCAGTGGGATAAATCTCAGCAGACAGTCGCCCACCTTGAATTTGCTGCCCTCCAGTCGCACTTCAGGCCTTCCATCCACAAAAAATCTTCAGGCCCCTTCAAAGCTCACCAACTCCTCGTCCACTGGAACTGTTGGGAAGAATAGCTTGAGTGGAATCGCAGTGAATGTACCTGCCAGCAGAGGTAGCAGCCTAAACTCAAGCGGAGCGAATAGGACTAGTCTCTCTGGGGGAACAGGAAGTGGAACACAGGGTGCTACTAAACCGTTGTCTACTCCACACAGACCATCCTCTGCCTCAGGGTCTTCAGTGGTAACAGCCAGTGTGCAGGTATGTATGTTACATACGTTCGTGGGATAAAGTGTAAGATTGTGTGATCTTTCCTGTGAGTCTGTTCAATAACTATGCTTATGGGTTGTCCCGAAGAGCTTATTACAGCTTGTGGCCAAGGAACTTCCTGATGTTGACATCACAGTACTGGGGATACTTGGTGGGTGAGGTTTTTGTTGGGATGTGGATTTTTTTTTTCCCAGTAAAGTAGCACATACGTACTTCTGCAATTTTTGAAAAACACATAATGCATATTTAAAATGATATGTTGTCAGAGTCCAGAACAAAGCAGTAACTTACGAGTTTAACATACCCTCACTTGTCTCCTTTCTTCCTCTCTCTAGTCGCCTTTCCCCTGCCAACTTTTTGAGTTTTGTGTTTAATCAAATTTGTACATTTATGGGTTTTTTTTCTTTAGCCATTTGTCTTCAAATAAACTTTTTATTTGGCATGAGTTTTGCAGTTACTCATATATAATTCTCTATGTCAAATTACTGTCAACAATCCTTTTATTCCACCGTTTCCCCATTTTAATTTAAGTTTATCTCATAGTTAGAGGGAGTGCCTCACTCAGAGTCTTTTCAAGAAGGCTAATACATACCTATTTTACCTTAGCATTAGCATATCTGGTAATTTCTGACTGTCACACTTAAGTATATAGACTTCTTGGGTTCATTAAGTGTCTCCCTCCCAATGTTGTATAAATACTGTTCCACTAACCTTTGCTTACTATTGAGGATTATAGGAAGTGTGAGGCCATTCCAATATTTGTTCCCTTGTTTGTGTTTTCTCTGCCTAAATGCTAGAAAGGTTTTCTCTTTTTCGTTGAATTTCAAGTATTCTCAAATTTGGCTAGATTTTAATCTATAAGTTTATAGCTGGTGGCTTTTTCAGCTCAAGAATATTTTGTTCAATGATGTGTTTCATTATCATTTCTGATCCATTTGCCCTAGGTTTGTTGAGAACTCTTTATCCTTCATATTTTGTCTCTCTCCTTTCCATGTCATCTTCTCTGCCATCGTTTTCATCTTTCTGCCACTCCCTGTATCCTGAGACTTGTCAGATTTGTCCTTCATGTGACCAGTTTGATTTCTTAAAGATTCTTCTTCCCTGTCCCCCATCCCAAAAAGTGATACATATTCATGGTAGGCAAATACACAAAAAAGGAAAGTCCCCCATTCCTGGTACTTTTTTGGATTCTTGTCAAGAAAATGGGTTTCACATAATATGCTGTTTCATAACAAGCTTTTAAAAAATACATAACATTTTATGATGTGTTCTTAGGTTCCAAAGTGTTTTTTGAAAACATAACTTTTGTTGATTTGTGAATTCCATTGTCTTAGAAAGTGTTCTTTTTACTGCTTCCTGTTGATGTGGAATAGGAACATCTAATGAAAGAATTTTTACCTTGATGTTTATAGATGTTTTCTGCTTTTGAGTACAAGCTAAGCATTGGTATTCATAAACATATGAAACCCAGATCATTACTCTGCCATTACTGTAGGCTTAGTAATGAATTCATTTATTCCAGAACTCTAATATAAAACAAAATTCAATTAACTGATACTTTACTAGTTGAACTCTAGGACTCACTGATGTTTTATCTGTGTAATTTTACTTTCATCAGAAATGAAATGAAAAAAAAATACTGATTAGGGATTGTATGTTAAAATTTAAGTTAGAACTAACGTCTGGAAGTTAGTTCACATTCCTATTTGTATTACCTTTATTAAAATGTTGACCATGTTTAACGTTAATCCTCAGTTTGAGGAAAGGAGAGAATTATAACAGAAATTCAGAATTATAACATTCCTGCCACATGGGTCCTTCTTCCCAGCATCAGTTACTTCTAATTCTCATAGCTTTTTCTGTGTTTTTATAAATATTAAGAATGAATGGAAGACAATTTGTTCATTTTACTATTATCTCTTGTCATGATAAAGCTTTTAGCTGTGTTTATACCTTTGCCATTCTCCTAAGAGTAAAACTACAGCTTTCGGTTCAATCCATGACTATGTACAATATTGTCTCTGTTGAGCTAAATCATAAACTGTGGTTTCATTTGCTTTCTTATTTTAAGTTTTTGGCTTTTTTCCTCAAGAAAAATGCCTTTTTCCCCCCTTCACTTTGAATTTAACGTTAAATCTTTATCCTTTGTCATCTCCAGAGCCTCTCAGTTCTGTCCCCACCCTGCTGCCACCCCTCACCCTTCCCCTTCCTGCCAGTCCTTCTTGTATTTGATCACCTACCCCAGGAGAACCTAGATGCTTAGCATACCAATTCATTTGTCAGCAGGGAACCTACATGGCAAAATTTGTATTTCCAAAAAGTTAACTACTTCCTTCTGGTTTTCATCCTTTCCAAAATGACTTTATGATTTGAAGGCCTTATTGATCCTGCCTTCAGATCTGATCCTTTTTGTTCTGTCTTACTGGTTTGACTGAAGAAAAGATCAGTAATTGAATAAGGTTTTTTGTAACTTTGGGAGAACCTGTGGTTTGTGGGGGTTTTTTGTTGTTTTTGTTTTTTTAACATAGCCTCTCATTGAAACCTCTTGGTCTCTAGATCCTGTCTCTCTAGAACTCTAACACTAAAAGAAGATTCCCTGTCTGTGCCGGTAAAACATTCAGCACCTATCTGAAAGACATCTTCAGCTATCTGTTCATTTGTAGAATGAAAAGGACAGGTTTAACAGAAGTTAAAATCTTTCTGGGTTCAGATTATTACCTTTTCCTGCTTTGTATTTAATAACTTCCTGCTCAAGGCTTTCCTCTTCTTTCTTGCCCTTCAATTTAACTGATGTTCTGTGAATCCTGTCTTTGCCACTTTATAATTCCCAAAATAATTCACTCCTTAAGCAAATGTTTCTGAGGTATTTACTATGTGCCAGGCACTCTTCTAGGTGCTGGGGAGCTAGGGTAGACACCATACTCAAGGTCTCTTCTGTCAGGGAGCATATATTCTAGGTAGAAAGATAAAACTGTTATGCCCGAGTTTTCGGGTCTAAGAGACCACCAAGGAGCCAAGCACCGATGCAATCACACGAGGTTTTATTTGACAAGCTTAAGCTTGGGCCCAAGTATACCCGACACAGCGGAGTAGGGACTTGGACCCTGAACCAGATTACAGTCAGAATTTTTAAAGGCAGAGTAGGGGTGGACTCGGTTGGTGGGTGAGGACAAAGAGGATTAGGGATTATGTAAGTCTCCAAGGACTTTCTCGGAAGCAAGGTCTCCAGGACCTCGAGGGGCTAGCTATTGTTGGGAGAAAGGTTATTTATTACCAATAATAAAAATCTTCTCGTGAAACTCTTTAAATGTATATCAGTGGGCCATATGCTTGGGAATGATTCTGGACACTATCTTGGAGGTTTAGAGATAAAGGAATTGTTAAAGTAGACTTACAGAATCCTGGTTGGACCTGTTGGGGTAAGGGGTTGGTCAGGCCAGGACTGTCCTTAGCAAAACCTCAAGGTGAGGGCAGTTAAGTCCCCAGGGGAGAGCCACTCTTTCTGTTTCAAGGGCTTGTCAGTAGGTAAGGAATTTTAATGATTTCCTTCTGCCTCTGTTTCCTACATCAGCTAAACTTGAGGTGGGATGGCCTTAATTTTCTCGGCCTCCACATTTCCCCCTGAACAATCTTGACCCTTAAATCTTTAAGGTTGTTGAAGGTGGAAGGTCTCATCTTCTGTAACTTCTTCCTGCTGAATAGGGGCATAGAGTTGTCCCTACCTACTTGGGTCAACACTGGTCATTTGGGGAATGTGTAGGGGAGTTATGAAAGACAGAGGCAGCTGAGTCCAGGGGAGACTGCTCAGGTGATCTTTCCAAGTGGAAAAGGATCATCTGTGGAAGTTATGGCAGTGAAAATAGCAAAACATGATTAGTGTAACAAAAAGAAAATGAAGCTCAAATAAGTTTTTTGCTATTTGACAAAAAAAAAAAAAACCCTTTTCCAGTCCAGGGGTTTAAATCAATCATTAAAGGAGAGAGGGACTGTTTAAAGTGTTAACCTGAGTAGGTCAGAACCCAAGAAATATTTTGTGATAATCTGGAACATCAAGATGGCTGCACTTATGTCAGGGCTAGACTCGAAGTGGGTACAGCCTTGTTTTTCTTGGCCTCCACGAAACAAATTTTCTTTAAAAATGTTAAGTGTTATGAAAAATTAAAGCAATAATATGGTAGAGTGTGATTGCTGCTAACATAGTTAAGGGAGTTGGGGACAGCCTCTTTCAGGTGATAACATTTGAGCTGAGAATTGAATAAACAGGCTAGTCTTTTGGAGATAGGAGGGAACAAACAGTCCAGGCTAGAGAGGTGGTAGGTGTGAAAACATGGAGATAGGAAAGAGCCTGACATGTAGGTATGCATGGCTGGACTAGGGAGAGATGGATAGGTGATGAGATCTGAGGTCAACCAGAACCATGTGATGAAGGACCTTGCAGGCCAGGATAAAACCTTGGGGTTTTAATCTGTGTGCAGTGGAAAGCCACTGGAGGGTCTTCATTGATTTATATTTCAAAATATCTCCCTGGTTTTTGTAGAGAATGGGGAGGCGGTTTTTTAAAAATTCTTCTCTGTATATATATGTACATACATATATATACACACACATACATCTATGCATAGCTATGTAGAATGCCCACCACAGGAAGAGCATGGTTTTCCTTCATTATTTTCCCCTGGAAATGAAATATGTAGGTCATGGAAGTATTTTTGATTATGGAGCATTATCCTGAACTGTTTGCCTGTTTTTGGTTGACCGCTTCTCCTCTAGGCTTCTGAATGATATCAACAGTAGGATACCCGACTTTTGAAAAGTCTCCATCTTATAGGGAGAGAGAAATTTATGAACGCCATGTAATATTTAGATAGTCTGATGTTTTATTTTGGTTTTATAAACAAAAGTGGACATGGAAGTTTTTTGAAAATACAAACTGTTACACAGTTACGGCATGACATCATTTTTGATCGCTCATTTAATTTGGAAAGTTGCCCTAATTTACATTTTACAGCTATTTTAATACTTCACTTAGCCTTCTCCAGAAAAGCTTGAGTTCTCCTTCTTAGCAGTACTTAACGTTCCTCTGTAGGGGCCTCCACTTGGGGCACATGGTCGTGGAGTGTGTGCTTCATATTATCCTGAGATTACATGAGAATTATGATTTTTAAAAAGTTTTAATTCTTAAATTGATGCAGGATCCCTTCTCTCTAAGTTGCTTCAAAGTGTCCTTATTTCTAATTTAGTAATTCTTTCCAGTTAATCCATTTTGTATATCATGGTTGGCCCAGTAAGGGAAAGACTAGAAAATAGAAAAGTGGCCAAGTCCAAGCATAAAGTGATGAAGATTTGTACTTAAGTGTTGGAGAAAGTGGTGGTTAAAAAAAAAAAGAAAAGAAAAAGAATGGGTATGTTGACAGTGAGTTCATCTTGTCCATTTTTTTATGATGTCTAAAAACTAAGGTTTTAAGCCGGGATGTCCAGAAAGAATGAGACTATTAATGATAGCTGTTGAGCTATAAGGTGGGGGTCACATGATTACAGGAGCTGCTGAGTTCAGTTGTTGATGAGTGTTCCATAGCCAAGTGCCATTCCTCCCTGAGCTTTTAGATTTACAGAATTGAAACCGAGATGAGGATGTAAATTTTAGAGCTAACAATGCAAATAAAGGAAGGGAAAGCGATTGGAGAACGAGTAGTGAAACCAGATTTAAAGCCTTCTGGAAGGTGTTCTTCATTTTTTGTTTAGCAGTGGCATGGACTGTTAGGTATAAGAAATGTATATGCTGTGGCATATATGTATGGGAAGATCACTTAAATTTTTTCTCATATATTAACTAAGAAATAAAATGATCAGCCCTTTACTAGTAATGTTTACTGAAGAGGAGTGAGCGCACAAAATAAACCTGATGATAGTTAACATCGATTACTGACTAAAATTTGAAGAATTCAGTATTCTTGATGGAATTTAGAACTGTAAAAATTTCGTCCAGGGAAACTTAGAATTGGTAAAATAAGACTACAAAAGAAAAGTCACAGTTGCACAAACTATCATAGATAATATCTGATACTGAGACAATTTTATTGTAATGTTAGTTGATAAGTACATGTAGAAAAGAAAGCCAAAATGGGAAAAGATTATTGCTGAATAGAAAATTGTTCAAAAATTAAATTAGCTTAATGAAGTGTACATAAGTAATTTCTTAGGGAAAGCTAGTTAATGGCATCAAAGCCCAGATAGAGGAGTGTTAAAACACCTTTTACTGTAAGGAATCTTTAAGTTCAGAAAAGTAATGACATGGAAACCAGCTTTCAGGGGTTAAGGAGAAACTAGGTAATGTGGGGAATGGAGGGTATCATTTAGTAAATTTGATTAACAAAAGGAATACAAATAAGGTTGTTTCTAGGGGGTGAGGAACAGCCAGGAGTAACTGTGGTTGTTTAAAAAAAAAAAAAAAAAAAAAAAGATGAGGTCTCTGTATATAACAAGGCAGAGGAAACTTGGAGAAAGGTATAATACTAGATATTTGTACCAGAAAGTTCGGCATAGGAGGATTCGTGGCATAGGTCAGATGGTTAGTTTTGGAGGAGAGGCAGTTAGAGCTAATAAAGGAAGAGGAAGAACATCTGAATGGCCTCATTTCTTTAAGGCGTTGTGATGAAAGCAGGGGGTATTGTGTTACAGGCTCTGAGAGGGTCCTCATCTAGAACACTAACCACATGGGTTGTATCAGGAAAGATGGTAAAACAAACAGTGAAATTACCAAGCATTTTCAGAGACCACATTGAAATTGTTATGGAATTAATGACCCGTGGTTCAGATGGAGGGCCTAGGAGCAAAAGTGGAAAAGTGGAAGTGTGAGGTGAGGTATGAATGAATGAGTGGTAATACAGGCTTTAAAACAAGGAGTCTAAACTGTCAATGAAGAGCCAAATAGAGAATTAATTCCTAAACCAATATGGGTAGCTCTTAGGAATGTATTTTTCACCTCAGTCTTCATTTTCTGTCTCCTAACGTTTCTGTTAGATATAGGACACAGTCTTGCGCCCATAAGGATATTAAATAAAATAAATCAATTCAGGTTAAAGATTTGATTTCTTATGTATTTTGACCCCTGGTTTCTGCAGTCCACAGCAGGAGCATCATTATTGGCTAATGCCTCACCTCTGACTCTCATGACATCACCTTTGTCTGTAACAAATCAAAATGTGACTCCTTTTGGGATGCTGGGTGGCCTTGTTCCAGTGACCATGCCCTTCCAGTTTCCCTTGGAGCTACTTGGCTTTGGAACGGACACAGCTGGAGTGACAACCACCTCGGGATCTACCTCAGCCGCTTTCCACCATAGCCTAACTCAGAGTAAGTGGGGCTCTTTTAGTTACTGGGCTACCTAGTTTGACAGAGCAGGAAACCTCATGAATTTATTCTCATTGAGAGTAGTCCATGTGGAGTCAGTGAAGATTACAGATTTTTTTTTTTTTAAGAAATGCAGTTTATTTCATTTTTATATAAGTCAAATTACTGGAATCAGATTTTATTTACAGTTCTTAAAGGAACCATCTATACCACATTTCTATCTTAATGAAACTATTAATAAAAGGGAGTTGTAGTTGCTGGGTTATTTGCATACACATATTTTTATACATATAAATTTTTCAATGTATGTGCTCTAGTTTAAGAAGGACTCTGAAGTCAGAGGCTATATCGTACATTAGACAAATTAAATATTTTTATTTTTGATCTAAGAGGGCTCAAATCTTAGGTTGAAGATCACTGACAGGTCTGTTTTTCTCTCAGATTTACTAAAGGGTTTACAGCCAGGAGCTCAGCATGCAGCAACACTTTCCCACTCACCTCTGCCTACACATTTACAGCAAACATTCAATGGTAAGAAAGCCACCTATTTTTTCATCTTTTAATATTTATATAGATTTATAAATTGGATTACAAACCTTTTCTGAAAACTGAGATGACAAAGTTTGGAAAAAACAGATTTTCATATGACTAAATACTTATTAGCAACAAAATCTTTATAAGAAAAAGGAAATAGGTATGAGACCTTTTGTTACATGTGAAAAAAAAAAAACCTTTTGAAGACATGTGTTTGCTATATTGAAATGAGAACAAAGAAGAGGATTCCTTAAACAGTGTACAAAAGTCATGTCCAGTGATTGTAATAATTCATAGGTATTGAAGGTTTACTAAGTGCCCTACTTAATGTATTAGCTGATTTAATCCTTCTAACGGGCCTATGAGTGAGCTAATGACAACCCCCAGTTTTATAGATCAGGAAACTGTATTCGAGGTAAGCAGCTTGCCCAAGATGATAATCCTAGGAAGTGAGCTGAAATTCAAATCTGGGCAGTCTGACTTGACGGGCTGTATTCTTAACCATTCAACTTTTCTGCCTTTTAGCGGTGATTCAGTCTATACGATCCAAACTGTGTGCTTTAGGTACTTGCCGGCCAGCTAGATCCGTGTGAAATCTGAGATTAGGTGGTAGATGCTGGACATCACATATTGGCCTCAAGGTTCTTGCTTTCACCAGCAGTCGACCTCAGTGGACTGTTGATACTATTCTTGAAGACCATTTTCAGGATCTTTTGAACAGAAATAACTGTTCAGCTTTGGGGGTTGACTGGGACCTCACTATTCTTTTTGGCCACTGCATTTAAAATGATCTTTGAACAAGTTTACGGTTGACCACATGCGGAAGTGGGAGCTATGTGGCAATCTCAAGGCAGCAGGTTATAATTAATCCTGTAAAAGACCTAAGTGGTAAGCTGCCCCAGACTCAGCCCTTGAAAGAATGACTATAACTTTTATATAGTCTTTTTATATACCATATAAACTTCTTGTAAGAAGGCCTAAATGGTAAATATTTTCAGCTTTGCAGGTCATGTAGTTTCTATCACAACTGCTTGACTGTGCCATTGTAGTGCAAAAACAGCCGCAGACAAAAACATAGACAAAAACATCAACATAAGTGTGGCTGGGTTCCAGTAAAACTAGAAAGCAGTGGTGGGCCACATCTGGGCCTTGGGCCAAACCTTGGTCTAAAGAATCTCACAGTTCAGTTAATATGAATATTTTATTTTGCAAATTTACCAATACCTCTTTGAGCATAGTCCTTCCTTGCCATTTTAGGAATTTGATTTTATACATCAGGTCAAATTATTGTCTCTACAAACTCAAGCACATAATATCTCATTACAAATGGAAAAGCCAATTCCTTAGATGTCACCAAAATTATTGTAATAGTGTTCTCTTTATACAGCTTTTGAAACAATTATCCTGTCTCATTGATCTAGCTTTTCTTCAATAGAGGCAGTTTTTTGTTTTATGTTTTACACGAGTAATTTAGATATCACATGAATGAACCTAGACCATGTGACTTTCATGGTCTCCTCCAGCCTTAGGACAGATCTTACAGTACCATAATTTGTTCTTTTTCACCTGTGTGTTTCAACCATTCATGCCTTCCCCTGACTTTTTCTCTCAGGCCTAGAAGAGGGAGGCTTCATTGTCCTTGCTAAGGCAGGACTTTTTTTTTTTTTTTTTAACATTCTGTTAGCTCTCAAGCTCACTGCGTCCTACTCTCGCCCAGTTTAAAAAGAGTAACCAACATCTTCCCAACAAAAGTTAAAAAGCCATATGTAAACCTGGAAACCATTGTTCGCAGGAGCAGACTTTCCTTAGCACTTACAACTCTGGCCCAGTTAGGACCAAAACAAAAGCTCAACTGGATTTTTGCAGTGTGTTGCATTCATTTATGTAAATAATTGGGAATTCATTATCAAATGCTGTGTCATGGCAAGAAATTTAATTTCACTCACAGGAAAATGGAATTGACCTTGTCTTCTAAAGGAATTGAAAGATGTGGTAGGTTCCTTAAACATGAGGATTATGTCTTTTATATTCCTTTATAATCCTCACAGCATTTGTCACAACCGGCTCTGAGGTTGATTATAAATACTAGTTGAAATAGTATTTCAGCTGAAAACCAACTAAACCAGTCACTTGAGATAAGAGGATCATTTTTGTTGAGTTAATTTATCTCCTTTATGTTACATTTCTCAACCTAATGCTGTACCATGTAAGATATTAAAGGTTATCTCTTTAGCAATGTCCTTCACATGCAGATTAAAAGTTAATTGTTCTCTTTGTTTTATCTTTTTTTTTTTTAATAACATGTCAACCCATGCCAATTAAACACCTCTTTTCTCAGATGGAGGCCAAAGTAAAGGGGACACTAAATTACCACGGAAATCTCAGTGACTTCCCAGCAAGCAATGGAGATGAGACATTCAGCTGGCTGATGGAATCTACCTGATGGGAAAGTCCTCATGTGGTCATAGGGCTGCTGTTCTGTCGATGTTTACATTCTCTCGTCCCAAGCACTGTGGTGAGGAGGAAAAAAGGAAAGAGAACGTTACTTGAGTAAAGCCAGGTGCAGGAGGAAGAAATGCGTTCGTGCAAAGTTAGTGACCTTTGGTCTCCTCTAAAGAAAGACAAAGTTATCATATTAACTGACTTGAAAGAGACTCAGTTGTCAAACCCACAGAAGTACAAATTTGATTTTTTCCCCGGGGGGGAGGAAGAAGGAATCTGAGGATTTGGGTATACTCCATCCATCCTGGGGGTTGGATCTGAACACTTGTAGACATAATTGCATAATAAAAGGCAATATATCTGGAATTAGGCCAGTTTGTCAGGAGTAACAATCATGTCTATTTGAGTGGACTGTGCAGCAAATTGCCACACAAATTTTAATGACCCTGTGTCTGATACAGACAGTAGCTCAGTAAATATCGTACCCTCACACAATCCTGAACAAACTTGAATCTTCTCCAGTGTGTAGCAACTCCCCGTGTAAATCAGTGGACTAAAGAGGCTTCAGGAAAGTTATTTTAGCACAGTGATATATATTATTAAATCATCAAGATTTTTAAAAGTCAAGAAATTGAGCCTGTTGCTCTTAACAGACGAAACTTAGATGCCCCCTTTTTGTAAAAGGGTCAATTTCGTCTTCCATTCAGAAGCAGGTACTTAACTCTTCTTCAGGTGATTTGTGCATCTGGTATTGACTGGTTAATTCTTATTTCCATTCTTGATGTTAAAATGTGACTTTGTTCACATTTTTCTCTTCAGAAATGGGGATCTTTGACGTAGGGCTGCGACTTTGGTGCTCTTAGCCCTTGCAGGCCTACCGCTCTGAACCGTAGATTTCCCCAGCTTCCCCTCAGTTCACAACTTCTCCTGGTCTTTTAGCTAGTGGTACTTCAGGTGATATAGACAGGTGTAAGTGTGTACTGCACATGCCTCTTCATTGGTCATTCAAATGGCATATATTATATTTTTGGAATTTTTAAGATAGTATTTTAAAGGGAGGAATTACATTAGATCATGTGTACAAGGGATTATTTTTTATAACAATCACAATGTATTTTTACTCCCTGTATCCAGTGTAGTGAAATGGATTTGGAGCATTTGGGATCTTAAAGCTTTATTAATATTTACTGAGAATATTGATACGTTAGTAAACCTGCAGACAGTAGTAAGACTGCTTAGTTATTATCGCTTCTTTATGCAAATACATATTCAACAAAGGATGTTAAGGGAGAAATTTATGGTTCTTTTTGGATACATTTGATTTTTTTTCATCATCATTGGTCTTGTCTCTATCAATCTCTCTCTCTCACTTTTTTTTTCTCCCTATTTAGACTTCTGAATGTTTTTAAACCGTACCCAAGATTGGTGTAAGCTTGATCCATTTATAACAGACTCACCTAAAAAACGGCATCAGATTGGTAGTAGCAAGATGTGCATGTTTTCATTACAAGTCACCCTATACCTTTAAATTTATTTAAATAAGTATATTAATGTGGCCCTTTTTTCCTTTTTAAGCAAAAGTCCCAAATAGCCCATAGGACTGAATGAGTTACCACAGATCTGTTCAGATCTGTGTTACCTGTATTTTGACTTCAGAGTCACATTGGCTTGCTTCATAGCAAAAAGTTAATAAGTAACTGAAAACTTTATTTCCAAGATGTTACAGTAAGGCAGAGGACTGTTTCAGAGGAATCACTGCTATAATTACTTGCCTCTAAGAATTTAGTTTACCAGTAGAACAAATAAGAATGTTGTGTCCACCCCAGAGGATGCTTCCAAAGGATATTGCGATGTTGCCTAGAGGTTTGGCTTGAATTGAATATGTTTGATTAGAGATTGTTTGGTTTATTTAATTAGGGAAGCTTACCCAATTCTTGAGTTATTCCAGTGTAGTATACCTGTTGCTCTTATCTAATTTGGGAAAAAAAAAATAGTCTTTGCTAATACTGTATAGGAGTTTGCCTTTGGGAAGCTGACCTTGGTCTCACTTCCCGAACTACGAGTCAGAGTGCATATTAACCTCTCTTCCTGCTGATAGTTGTGCACGTGTTCATCTGTGTATATACATAAATTTATTTCTATATAAAAATACATCATGAGTTTAAGTCAGGGAATAATTTCAGTTTCTGAAATCCGTCAGTTCTGAATCATGCCACGTGAAGATCCCTGAGGATTCTTTTGTCTCCGTCAGAGAAGAACAGGATTATCAATTCTTCCCCCAAGTATTATTTTGTAACTAACCAGTAAAAATATCTGGAAGCCCTTGGCTCTGAGAAGTCCATATACAGGGAGATGATATTCTGTTCTCTTCCGTCTTGATTCCGTGAGGACTGCTGCCAGATCCCGCCCTCAGCCCCATACCACATTTTCACTAACTTACGTCCGTTTCAATCAAGTCTGCCCTTTTGTGTTGTACAGATGAAACAAGCATCCTTTTATTTCTAAATAGATAAGTATGATCAGAGAGCTCCTACCTGTAAATACAGAACTATTTCTTTTCTAGATCATAACATTGAAAATGGTGTCCATACTTTACGGGCACCTGTCTTTACAGTTTTTCTTACTAAATACAGACATATAAATTGGTTATTTTTTAGCCCAGAGACTTGTGACTCATACTGTATTTTTGCACTTAAAAGTCAAATTATGTTATTTTTTAAAATGGTGAGTAATCAGAAAGGATATAGAGCAATGTGTATTTCTGAAGAGCATTAGCAACATCCCAATGCAAAAATAATCAGCACACTTAATTATGTCCCACTCAGCGGGACTCTTGATTCAGGAAAATTAAGCTGTTCGTTTTCAACTGTCTTGTATTTAAATTGCCTTCACTGATGTATAAGCTGTTACTGTACATACAAGTTAATCCTCAGTATTCACAAGCAATAACGGTCAGCAGAGCTGTCTTCAGAGACAGCCGTGCTGAGCCTCGGTTGGAGACTGTTTGGGAGCAAAGTGTCAAGCTCATTCAGAGCCTCCAGAATCAATGCAAGCAATAATTCCACTATAACTCAATGATAATTCTTTCTCATATGCTTCTGAGATCAGAGGGTAAAAGAAATCACGGGTTTAAGATCAGCCTGAAGAAAAACGTTTGGGAAAAAGAAGTGAAGTTAATCTGAAGTCGCAGAATCCTGATATTCTGAGGAAATCAGAGGCTCGTGTTCATACATTCTTTTATGCCTGCCACCCCTTTGATGGATGTTGTTAGCCCAAATTACATTTTTTTTTTTAATATCACGGAAGTTGAGTAGGGTTTCTTGCATCACCAAGGTAGGAGGTAGAACCGGGCACATACTTGTTTGGATACTGTGGGTTTGACACCTGTTGAAAACAACTTACTGGAAAAGATTTTTAACCCAGGATTTTTTTTTTTTTTTCCTTCCCAAAGCAGATCTAAATTGTTTACTACCCAGGGTTGGAAAGGGCAGGCCCCTCTAGTCTTTCTTCTCCGGTTGCCCTTACCACACCCCTTCCCGCCTCTACTTGGTTCACGACAGTTTCTGAGATGGAAACTCTACTGTTATTCAAACTGCCATTGATTGTGAGAACTCTCTGTCCCTTGGGACAGTCTCCTAGAACTCCAGTTGTCTATCATATTTGCTGCTACACTTGTATAATGAACTTTGCCTGTATTGGTCGATTATAATCTGATTTACAGTTCTTTATCTAGGAGGTTTTGTCATATAACTTGACCCATACATAGAATTAGGATACTTTATTTTAGGAGTGTACCATAAAAGCACACTGGTCCCGGTATTCTTTTTATTATCATGTAGGTTTTGAATTTGTGTTGGCTTCTTTTTTTGTTTGTTGCTGTTTTGTTTCTCTTTGTTTTAAATTAGAAATAGCAGAGTGAGAAAAATCTATAATCAGGCCAAACTTGAGAACTTTCCCTTGTGCTTCAGCACTGTAGTTTCTGCTGACCATATGTTCTCAAAAGGGGCACTTGTACTTTCTATTGTGCATGTATGATTGTTTTGTTTTGTTTTTTGCTTTTGTAATAATGAAACAGAAATGCAGTAGTGGGTAAATGACCGATTACAAACATGTTATGCAATTTTATTTTATAAAATTGAAGGGGAAAAGTTTAACTCTCTGTAAATCATTTCTTAGCTCTGGTAAAATGCTTATATTACTCCTCTAAAACATGCTCAATTCAGGCCTTTGTCTTTGTTAAGTGCCTTTTTTTTCTTTCTTTTTCCCCCTCTTAAAAGTGTTCTCAGATATCCTAAGTACAGGCTAATAAGTCAGGGGATTCAGGAGGAAGAATCTCAAACTTGCCAACGTCATGTCATGCTGTAATATTCTTCCTTTTCTTTATATATATAAGGATATATGTGTAAGATACATAATACATATATATGTGTATATATATGTATACATATGTAATATATATATATATATAACAAGTAGCTGCTGTACCATTGCATCCTTTCCAAACACAGCCCTTTCGATGTTTGCAAAACTTCTGGCTTGTTTATTCCATTGCTTTTAGTCAATTAAAATGGGTAGATTGGGAAATTGTCTTTACACAAGATGCTATCTTCCCCCTTTGAATATCTGTTTGTAGACATTAACAAAAATACATAAATAGAATAAGTCATTTATTTCAATTTAAGTAAATTTAGTGGACTCATTGACTATTCCTGGATGTAACCGACTGCTCTCTGCCTTTCAGACTTGGCATGAGTAATCCTGGAGAAAGCATTGGAATAACAAGAGTCTTTTGAGGGTCAGGTTGATAAAGGTGCACTGTGGCAGGCAATCGTAAAGATGTGGGGGAGCCAGAGATAGGAGCTCGGTGTTGTATCTGAGTACGTTTTGAAGGAAGTTACCAGCTTTGTCCACATTCAGCGTGCATCGTATTTTCTTCTGGAAAATGATTTTCGAAGAATTCATACAGCTGCATATCTGTGAAAAGGTTAATAAACTTAGACTTCAGATACTCACATAAACACTCACATAACTGTAGCATTCTTGAGAGATCTTCGGTTTTCTTTTCATTTGCCAGATAATTACATTTGGCTTAATCTGATTTTACAGCTATTTAGCGTTCTCCCTGGAGCAGAATAGCGTAATCTTCAGTATCTAAGATTCATCTGTTTCTTGTTGAAAACAGATATGACACACAAAGGGAGACTAAGCTGAACCAATCCTCAGAGCCCAGTACAAATATATCTAATAAGTGCCCCCTTCTAAAGACATTTTAATTGGGAAGAGGAGACTGGTGGTTAACAGAAGGCAGCGGCTCCTGGTAGAGTCACTGGATAGCAGAAGAACTATCAGGCAGCCTCAGCTCAGATGCATTACTCTGGAATTACTGTATTTAACAGGGGGAATATCATTTAACCTTCGTGCCTCAGATTACCCATTAGAAAATTGGGTATAATAATATTCACCTACCTCCCAGGTATGTCAGAGACTTGACTATTTCAAAAATACTTTGAGTTTTTCTAAAATGTCCTATATAATTAAAAGAGTATTACCATCTTTCCACAGAAGCTAAAAAATGTTTCCCTGTGATGGGTATAAAAGTACCATATGATTTTTAAGTTTAAAGAAAAATCACTGGAATTCTACTTTAGATGCATATTATTTAAACATATTTGTGGTGGGATTAAAATGGTTAGTTTCAGGTTAACAAGGGTTTGGGGGAGTAACACTAAGTTTCTTAATTATAAGTAGGTTTGGTTTTTTTTAGCCTTTTATGATGTTAATACACGTGTGATTTTTGCCAAGGTTGTGGAGCTACAGCTAGGTGTAAAGTTTGGATGATTGGTTATTGGAGTTGATAAATGATCCTGCAAGTGTTAGCTGCCTCACTTTTCCATCTTCTCAATTTAATTTCCTTACATCACTTGTCTGGTGATGGACAGCCAAGCTTTTAACCTTCGAGGAATGAATGGGCGTCTCCTTGTCCTTGTACATCAGAGACTGTGTACTAATCCTGTCACTATAGGTCTGTCCAACTTTCTGCCGTCGGGGCAAGCACTACACACAGCTGGGTAGACACTAGCCCGTCTACCTTTGTGTAACTCCGGCTTCTTCCACCCCCTGAAAGAGTCAGAGCCATCCACTGCTCAGGTTGTAGAAAAATGGGAGAGAGGAGGCAGGATTCACTTCTTAGCTGGGACGTGGGGTGGGAAAGGGAGCAGGAAGGAAGCATAGAAGGAAGCATGTTTTGCCCATCTCTGAAGAAGGAATGAAGATCATTTTATCCCCCCTCTGATCCTGGCGTGTTAGGTAGTGATACTTAGAATTTTCCTTTATCGTTTCAAACAACAGCAACAGGAAAAAAATGGATGCTGTGTTTGTAGTTAGTGCTAAATGCTAAGCAAAAATTGTTAGAGAGTGTGTGTAGATTTAAATTATAGCACATATTCAGGGTCGGGAAAGAGAATATAGAGGGTGAGGAACAAATTACCCAGCTCAAGTGAGTCAAGAGAAAGCCCCAGGCCCAAGCAGACAAAGCATCTGTGTTAATTCCCACAATGGGCCAAGGCCCATTTAATCTAGTGATAGGATGTTTTTGTCTTAAAAATCACCTTTTGGCTTTTTATTGCTTTTTTCAAGATAACGCCTTAGTTAGTAACCTCTAAATATCAACTATGCAGATAAACATACTCTTTATTTTCCCCATTTTCCCTCTTTCTCCATTCTTCAAATACAACTGTTAAATGACTTCTACCCAAAGAAATAAGGCATAAGGGTTTTGTTGAATGTGTGTTTGTTCCTCTAGAGAAAATTAACAGAAGCATAAAACAGATATTTTGTGTGTTCATCTATCCTGAAATGTGAACTTTATATTGAAAAACTTAAGTACAGATCCTTCTACTGGTGCAAAACTGTAGTGAGAATCATAGAATGTCTTTGGGTTGTTAAGATGAAATCATCCCAGTATTCAGTTCTGAGAAAGTTCTAGATTCTGTGGCACAGTGTTCAGGTTTGTAGAGCTGAACAGTTGGTCAGACTCTAATTAAAAACGGCTTTGAATATTTAATGTTGAATTCCTTTCTTCCTTCTTCTTACCTCTAGTTTGAGCTCTTAGGTTAACCATTTCATCATCCAGTTGCTAAGAGTCCCGAGAGGAAAGACTAGACTTTTCACTTCCTTTTCTCACTCACTCTGGCGGTCTTTCCTGGGTCTCCACTGCATTCAGAAGTGAAGACTGCAGGCATAGTCCAGGACACTGTTCCTGTCCTCGCACAGACTCAGACAGGGACTTGGTGGAGGCTTATCATCAGACTGCCTTTGAACAACTTTGAAATGAAAAATTAACATTTTTCTCAGATATTCCCAAAGTATCATTGGCTTGAAAGTAGCTATTTGTGATCTTTATTTAATTTCTTCATACTGTTATTCTTTAACTTCTCAATCTTTCTTACATATTGCCATTTATGGTGAACCATTAGTAGTTTTCCAAACTGTATCCCAAACAGGTCAAGGATGCTTTCAGAAACCTCAGTAGTCTAATTAAAGGGGTCTCTATGTCCAGGATTTGGCATCAAGTTCACTGGTGACTGGAATTGTTTTTTTCTCTTCTCCCTTGTATTAAAAACTAGCTTTCTCTACTACTATACCTAGTGGTTGCTACAATTCATGGCTTCCTCTTGGTATTTTTCAAGGTTATTCAAATGAGATGCAGACCTTTGTTAAGGGCTCTTATTTCTCATAATACTCTGCCTTGCTTATTTTCATATCCTTCCCCTGGAATAAACCTACTTTGCAAAGGTCTGTGTCACACGGGCCATATAAATTCCTAGAACCAGTTTTATGTTCCTCAGAAAACTCTGTACGTTATTTGCTCCCATTTTGCTAATGATAATATAATTCTATTTTATCTTAAATCTAGTTTTAAAATATTTTATAATAGAGCACTAATGGAAACCTAATTGAAATACAAAAAAGATAACTATTACTCAAGATAACTTGGAAATACTTCTGTTTTTGAAGTTAACAACTCCATCTACCCTCTAAGCACATTTAAGAGTCAGCGGTAACCAAGACCAGCCAGCTGGCATGTTTTTCTGTGACAACCTGCCTTTAATTTGTCAGACCTTACCTATCTTGTATTTTCTGTCCTTGTGGCCATAACCTTTCCTCATTTTTTTGCTATTCTGTTCTGTTTGCAAGGTTAGTGTGCCCTGGACTGGCACATAAGAGTTTTTCTTTCCCATACCTGCAAAACTACCAAGGATTACCCTGATTTTGGCTAGGGGCACTAAAAGACAAAGAAGTTATTCTCAACTGATAAAATCTATTGCTGTTTTATATAGTTAGTTAGAAAGTTGGCCATCTTTGGCAGACTTTTTAAATCCTGGCTATGCCTACATAATTAATCACATATACCATCTGAGACCTTCCAATAAGCAAGGGGCCTTTTCCACCAGTAGAGGCAGGTTTCCAGCCTACAAATAATTTCCTCTGATCTACATCCAGCCACAGAAAAGATTCAAACTTTGTATTGTCCTTTTGTTGGCGGTCATTAAAAAATTATAGGAAGTATCAAAAATCTCAAATTGTCCTTAAGAAAGGTATGTTATCTGGGGCTTGCCCTTGTGTTGTGCTCACGAAACATTGTCAAGCTTAAAAGAAAAGGAAAAGAAATCTCTGGCTGGTGAGAATTTCGTGCCCCAAATAATACGTACGCTTATCAGAGTCTACCAAGGTAACTAAGTGATGGGTGTTCTCTCTCTTTTATTACAAGCAAGAAAGTTTATTTGCAGTTGTAAAATTATTGTGGGACTGCAGATCTGTTTGCTATAACCGATTGGGAATAAGGATTCTGATTTTTAGTCTGGGTAAGCACATATTTCCAACACTTGTGGTATGAATTTTGATAAGGGAAAGACTTTTGTTTGGTAACAGAAGGAAAAACAGGACTTACTGATACAGTGAACGTTCACTCTCTAGAGGAACTTCCCTCCAGGTACACATCTTCCTCTTTAGCCGCCTCCACACTTGACAGAGATGCCAACATGTCCCACAACCGATCTCGAAGGAAGGAGCCTAAAGAATTGCAGCTCCTCTGGGTGAAGGGCACTGATTACTGTCTTGCATTTGTTTATAGGGAGGTGCGTTTTTGCTAACTTGAAGGGATATACTGTATTTTAAATAAGTGTGTGACTTAATATTTTGGGATTTTTTTTTTCCTCCTTTAAAACTGGACCTGAACACAGCTTTGAGTTGATATTTGTAATAATCTCAGGACCTGAAAGATTGTAGCATTTAGTGTGTCTTAAAAATTATGTACTGTACCAGCCATGGATTTTTGTAAATATACCTGTCTCCCTTTTTTGTATTATTTTAGTAAAAAAAAAATAATAAATTTAAATAAAAGGGGGTGGTGAGGACATGTGAATGGGTGTGGGTATGTATGTGTGTGTGTTTGTATAAGGCTCTTTTGAGACGAACTGGTGCTTGTTTAATTTCCGGCTCTACTTAGAGCAGGAATATGGACAAACTGCTGCTACTGACCCCTGCACTGAGCCGAGGTATTTCCATTTTGTCTTTTCCCACGGTGGATTGAATACGGGCTGCCAGGAAATGTCTGAGAAGTTAAATTCTTCCCACTGCCATCTTGCCTTTGCATTCTCTGTTCTGCACACCCTTTGAACTTGAATGGTAAAGCTTTCCAAACTCTGGGTAGTTTGCTGGTCTCTAGTTTTTAGAGAGTTCTTGTGACTGTTTTCCAAGCAGAAAGAAGGACAGGTAAATTTTTTTAACCAAAAAATAACCACACATTTCATAAAACCCTGATGAATTTTGGATATGTGAGAGGGCTTAAACATTCCTAAATATGGATCTGTGAATTTAGTAAATTAGCCCTATGGATATACCCCTTCAGTGCAGGGAATTTTTTTCTTTTTTTTTTTTTTCTTTTCTTTTTGTTTTTTTGCAACAGCCTTGCTCATATTCCAGGTATAGCTAGCAAACCCCTGTTTTAAAGCAGGAGCCTTATTTGATTCAGTGTAGATGTTTCCTGTCTATCCTTCTGTGACAGGACCTTTTACATGAGTGTTTTTTTCTTTTTGTATGTGTTATGTGTTGTATTAAATAAAGAGGAATGTACATATTATTCTCGTGTCCGTTGTATTATTTGGCTAACTCGGGTTTTAATACCTCATTCTATCAGTAGTGGTTGAGGATCTGTTGTCTGTATTGTAATGTGCCGGGCGCTGTCAGAAACAGAAGTAAAGGGCAGGGTCCCCACGTCAGTGTATTAATAAACACTTTGCTATCTCATGACGAGTTACAAGATTACAGTTCAGAATTTGTCACAAAGGTGTGGTCCATTGCTGCCTGACATAGGAGTTCAGAGCAGGGAAGAAACAGGACTGGAGAGAGCTGGGAAGACTTTGTCAGTTGGATGGCACTTGAGCCGGGTCTCAGGATACTGGGATTTAGCTAGAAAGAAGGAAAAGGGAATGTCCTGAAGAAGTAGGAAAGAGACTGGTCTGGTTTGAGGTGTGCACTGGGATTAGTAGAAGCCAGGCTGGAAGTCCTAGAACACAGGCTCACTAGGTTCTTCCTTCAGGCTATAGGGCGTGTGTACATGCGTGTGCGTGTGCGTGTGTGTGTGTGCGTGTGCATGTGTGTATGCTACCAGGCTCAAGGTTTGAAATGTAGATGTGAGAATTATCTGCAGAAGTGATCTTCCATGGGGTTGGTTGGCTGGCTGGCTCAGTCGGTACAGCATGTGACTCTTAATCTTGGAGGAGTGGGTTCAAGTCCCACAATGGGTATAGAGATTACTTTAGAATTTAAAAAAAAATAAAGACCAAAAAAAGGAAGCAGTCATTTAAATCCTTACTTGTAGAAGACTTCTAGAAAAAGTACAAGTAAGATAAAGGGTGGAAAAAGAAGTCAACCTTAGAACTCTGAGGAAGGGGCGGGGAAAGGATGAAGAGATAGAAAGGAACTTGTTGGAGAAATTGAACAGTTTGTCATTTGTGTATGTATATATGCATAGAAAATACGAGAAAGGACATATACTCCAAAATATATAAAGAGTGGTTGTATAAGTGCTTTTTTCTTTTTCCTTTTACTTACATGTATTTTTGGTGCCTTATCATTAACATGAACTTTTAAAAGGCTTGGTCCTTGTGCATGGAGGAGAATAGGCTGCAGCTGTTTTTACTAAAAAACATGTAAGGACAGACTTGTCAAAGCCAGTTCTTGGGAAGTAATAACCCTAAAGATAATTATTGTTATTTGACTACACTCAACTATGTTGTCACCATCTTATAAATGTGTATTCACATATTAAAGGTGTTATTGTAAGCAAGATTTTTTTTTTTTTTAATGTAGGCTCATGCCCAGTGTGGAGCCTGATGTAGGGCTTGAATTCATGACCCTGAGATCGAGACCTGAGCTGAGGTCAACCAACCAAGCCACCCAGGTGCCCCTATAAGCAAGATATTTTCAAATCTGTAATTTCCCCAAGCTTATTTGACCATGGAATTTTTTTTTCATGTAACTCCAATTAACAAATTATGTAAGGCCTGTAAAGCACCTAGCACAGTGACCTAGGAATCCGCACCAGGAAGCCTTAGCTCTTACCATTCAAACTAGTTCTGTTTTATTATGTATTATATTCTGTGGTTTGAAAAGTTTCTAAGAAGATATCCTAGCTCCAGGAGTTAAGGATTTCAGAATAACCTTTAGAGAGCCAGCAAGTAATCGGGTAGAGAAATGCAACCAATCTTCGAGAGTTGAATGAAGGTCAGGTGTCTGGAAGGTGGGGTTTTTCAAGAGAGTATAGAAAGATATACGGAGCAGGAACTATGTTTTACACTGTCCACGTGGGCGGGAAATGGTGTCAGACCTGAGGACGGGAGAGTGGTTGTCTAGGACATGGACACACAGAACAGCCACTACAGATGGAGCTCTAAGGCCAAATTAACGGGCGGTGGAGTTACTTTCCTTTTATAAGTTGATTCTAAGGGGGAAATGGATTGTACAAAGATTCTGTGCACTGATGTGAAAGTTTGAAACAGTCTAAGGCCATGTTAGGATTGGTTAAGTAAATTAAAAATATATTAAATAAAATATTTTAAAAATAAGAAATGGCAAAGATGTCCAGGCATTAAGAAAGAGCCGTTATATGTGTAAATGCACATAGGCAAGGAAAAATAAATAGAAAAACTTAACACTCCCAAAACTTAAAGAGTGGTGGTATGAGTACTTTTTCTCCATCCTTTTACCTAAAAGTATTTTCAGCAAATGTGGATGACATGAGAAAGGATTTTTTTCTGTTTGTTTGTTTGTTTTTTAAATTTATTTATTTGACAGAGACCACAAGTAAGGAGAGAGGCAGGCAGAGAGAGAGGAAGGGCAGCAGGCTCCCTGCTGAGCAGAGAGCCCCAGGACCCTGAGATCATGACCTGAGCTGAAGGCAGAGGCCTTAACCCACTGAGCCACCCAGGCGCCCGTTTGTTTGTTTTTAAGAAACAAACAGGTAGTCTTGGTTGAAGAAAGGGAGAGAGATGGGAAAGAGGCTCTTCCTTGTGTCATCACTGGGAGAAGGGAAAAGACTGTATTTCTTCTACTCAGATCCTATTAGATCCCAAAATTGGATCCATTTTGGAGGGAAGACAAAATGAACTGCTTGATTTAAGATAAAGAGTTTTGGGGGCACCTGGCTGACTCGGTAGAGCATGCAACTCTGGGTCATTGATCTCAGGGTCATGAGTTCAAGCCCCACATTGGACATGGAGCCTACCTAATTTAAAAAATAAAGATTTTGGGGGGGCGGGAAAAGATTATCCTTGCACTTGGAAAAGGAAAAAAAAAGACAAAGTATGTCTTTCCTAGCCATGGTTCTATATCCTTTTCTCAGAGGAGCCACTGCTACCAATTTTTTCAGTTATAAATACGTACCTGACTCTTAAGCATAAATTTAGCAAATGTACCTTTTTTTTTTTTCCCGTTATCTTGGAGGTTATTCCACATCAGTACATGGGGGTCTGTGTCATTCTTTTTGACAGCTCACAGTATTCCAACTTGTGGTGTCATCACTATTTATCATATCTGTTTTTAACTGATGAGCATTTAGATGACCGTCACAAGGCTGACTGTGATATCCGTGGAGGCAGACAGAAGTTCATCCTGGTATAGGTAATAAAGACCTGACATACTAGAGGTGAAGTCAGTGTTTGGGATCTTTGACGTTGCTTCTTATCCAAGTAAAGCTTTGAGAAGTACTTAAACCTTTTTTTTAAAGGGGTTTTGAAAATTGGAAATCGAAACAGAAAAGCTGGTTCTGGGTGCACCGAGGGTTGAATTACATGGCAAGTGAGATTATGTAATTTTTCGAAGGACGGGCCCCCCTGATGCCAGTATGCCCCGGTATGTCATGAGGATCCTTACCTCAAAAACGATGCTCTCCCCCATCGGTGTGTGCCTTGACGTGGCTTGTTTTTTCTGTCTGTATAATTACCTCCTCTGTGTCCCTGTGTCTGTCCCTCTACCATTTCCCCACTCTTTTTTCTAATAAGTGGCATAGTATAAAGGAGAACATGCTGACATTAGACAGATGGGTTCCCAAGTCCCTACTGTAAAGCTGTGGCCCTAATTTAGACAAGATGCTTAGCTCCTCTTAGCCTGTTTCCTTATATCTACAGTGATGATAGCCAATAGTGGGGGCGTGGCTGAGTTAGAGACTAAATATGGAAAGCACCTAGCATAGTGCCTAGCACATACGAGCTAATTAACGGTGGCTACGTTATTCTCTCTCTCTTCTGCCTTTTTTCTTAAATTCGTTTCTTAAACTCATGCTTCCTCTTGTTCTCCTAACTTCCGAAACTACAGAGGTGAAGCCATAGTGTTTTTTAAAAAAAAGTTTTCCTTTTTTTAATACTTAAAGTACAGAAGTGGATAAACATCAGAATTCTTTCATCACAGGTGTCAAACCCCTGGCTTAACAAGTAAAGAGAACCTTCTCTAAAAACAAAAGTCTTAAACAAAACAGTAAAAGGGCATCTTTTGGTTCATGTAACTAAGTAGAGAGGTGAGCCTGGTGTAGGTCAAAGCTTTACCCAGTGATTCAATGTTATCAACATTGTCTCTGCATGGACATCCAAAGGGTCAGATTCCACACAGAGCCCTCTGACAACTTCAGGCTCTCCCTTTGTCACCAGATGGCCACTCCCGCTCTAAACAACATGTATGTGCTATGTGTAGTTTATTTTTGCTTTATCGTACCTCAAATGCAAAGCAATGCATTAATCAGGAGCCTCAATTCATAGCGTGTGGTCATCACCACTCAGTACAAAAACTCATTCCCTCACTTTATTATATAAGATTCAGTTTCTCCTTCCTTCCTTAGTCCCCAATCCCCTGTATCTCATAGATGCCCACTTGATATATGCCCCTTGCCATCCATGTATACTTCTAAAATAGTGTTATTTTGTGTGTGTACAGCTTTAATTCATACAAATGGTCTGGGGCTATGAATCTTGCTGTTTCCTCCTTTTCTCACTTTTCTTAGATTTGTCCATGTTGCTATGTGGGCATCCTGTGTGTTGCTTATCTCTGCATGGTTTTCCATACTATATACCCACCACAGTTTACAGAAATGTTTCTCCAGTGGTAGATACCTAGATTGCCGCCAATTTCTTATTGGTTACGGTTAGTCTTCTACGAGGTGCCTGTTCATCTCTGCTCATCATTCAATTGCATTTTATCTTTTTGTTGCAGATATTAATCTCTTATCAGGTTGAGATGTGTTTGATATTTTCATCTATAACCTCTCTTTTAACTTTGTCCATGACATCCTATGTTGAACAGAAAATCTTTATTTTTAATGGTCAAATTGATCCATTTTTCTACAGATATGTGTCGAGGGGTTTGTTAGGAGATACTTCCCTACTCTTGGGTCACAAAGATCTCCTCCTACACTTTCTTCTATTAACTTTATAGTTTTAAGTTTGATCTAGAGAGGTATTGTTCATGCATTGATTTCTGGGTACTCTACAATTGCTTTTATGAATGGTATTCTATTCTCCATTATACACTCTAGTAGTGTTCACTAGTATCAGGGAATGCTACTGATTGCTGAGAGTTGAGTTTGTGTTCAACAATTTTGCTAAACTCTCTAATTCAAATAACTCGTGATTATTTTATTAGCTTTTCAATGGAGATGATCATATAATCTACAAAAAATGACAGGGGGTGCTTGGCTGGCTCAGTCAGTAGAGCGTACAATTCTTGATTTCTGGGTTGTGAGTTCAAGCCCCATATTGGGTGTAGAGATTGCTTAAGTAGATAGATAGATAGATAGATAAGCTGGGGGGGCAGTATAATTTCCTCTCCCACTACTTTCACTTTTGTCTTTTTTTTTTTAAGATTTTATTTATTTATTTGACAGACAGAGATCACAAGTAGGCAGAGAGGTAGGCAGAGAGAGAGAGGAGGAAGCAGGCTCGCTGCTGCGCAGAGAGCCCGATGCGGGGCTCAATCCCAGGACCCTGGGATCATGACCCGATCACTTTTGTCTTATCGTAGATCATTAGACTGGTCCTTTAATACAATGTTAAAGAGTAGTGGTAAAAGCGACATCTTAAAAAAAAAAAGTGACATCTTTGTTCCTTATCTCAATTTTCTCTGTTAAGTGTGGTGTTTATTCTAGATTTTTCGTATGTAGTTTTTATGAAGTTAAAGTTCTATTCTGGGATGCCTGGGTGGCTTAGCTGGTTAAGTGTCTGCCTTCAGCCCAGGTCATGATCCCAGGGTCCTGGGATCAAGTCCCAAATGGGGCTCCCTGCTTGGCGGGGAGTCGCTTCTCCCTCTGCCTGCCACTCCCCCTGCTTGTGCTCGCTCTCTCTCTCTCTCTCTCCCTCTCTGATAAATAAATAAAATAAATCTTTTTTAAAAAATTTCCTAAAAATCCCCCCCAAAATTCCTAAAAATTTCTTTAAAAATTCTTATTCCTAATTTTCTGGGAATGTTGGTCATAGGTATGAGTTGGATTATATCAGGTGCTTTCCCTATAAGACCAATAACATGATCTACACCTCCAGAAAATTTCTTAGAAATGTATTCATAATTTTTTTATTCTTATAATCTTTAATGTATCTTTGTTTTCCTCTTTCATTCTTGGTTTTGCTTATAAGCATCACTCCCTTTTTCTTCTTCAGTCTTGCCAGTCTTATTCAATCTTCTTCAGTCTTACTAATTTTTCAGGAAACCATGAATTTTATTGGGTACATCCATGTTCATTACGGTTATATCTTTTTGATCTACTGTTTTTTCCACCAATATATAATGTCTCTCATTTTTCTTTATGATGTGTTTGCCCTATTGTTGTGTGATATCCCAGGTATCTATATTCTGAATAATATTCCATTGTATGAATATATCACATTTCTATTTATCCATTTATCAGTTGATAGACACCTAGGCCATTTGCACATTTTGGATAGGATGAATAATGCTGCTATAAACATTTTTGTACCGTAGTTCCCCCTTATCCAAGTGGTATATGTTCCAAGACCCCCACTGGATGCCTGAAACCACTTTTAGTACTGAGCCCTACATATACTATGTTCCTATACATACATACCGAAGATAAAGGTTAATTTATAAATTATGCACAATAAGAGATTATCAATAATAACAAATAAAACAATTATAACAATATACTGTGATAGAAGTTATGTGAATGTGGTCTCTTCCTCTCAAAATATCTTCTTGTACTCACCCTTGTGATGATATGAAACAACAAAATGCCAACATGATGAGATGAAGGGAGGGGAATGACATAGGCATTATGATGTAGCATTAGGCTACCACCCACCTTCTGATGCTGTCGGAAGGGAGATCATCTGCTTCCAGACCATGGCTGACCATGGGTAACTGAAATTGTGGGTAAGGGGGACTACTGTACAAGTTTTTGTGTGGATGTACGTTTCCACTTCTCTTAGGTATGTACTAATAATATCTGATGAGGTGTGGAACTGCTGGGCCATATGGAAACTCTCTGTTTAACTTTTTGAGGAACCACAAAACTGTTTCCCACAGTAGCTGAAACATTTTGCATTTCTACTAGCAATAGAGAAGAGCTTAAATTTCTCTGTGTCCTTGTCAACACTTATTATTTTCCATTTTTTGGATGAGAGCTATTGCAGTAGGTACAAAGTGATGCTCATCCTTTTGATATGCATTTCCCTAATGACTCGTGGTGTTGAGTATATTTTCATGTGCTTATTAAGTAGTTACTATATTGGTATAATTATAGTAGATAGCTAAGTATATTAAGTATAAAAGTACTTCTTCAAGGAGAGTTTCCAAACTTTGTGACTTTGTGCTGTAACCTTTCTAAGGCCTTGCATGTCTGAACTTAACCATTTTTACCTCCTCACATTTATAGACTAGTTTAGCTGGATATAATATTCTAAGTTATTTTCCTTCAACACTTAGAAAATATGACTCGATTGCTTTTTTGTCTCCAGTGTTTGTTAGAAAAACTAATGTCAATCAAATTCTTACTCTTTGGTGGACTATCTGCTCCTTCTCTCTAGCTTTTAGAATTTTGTTTTTGTCTTTGGTGTTCTTTAATTTCACTATAATGTGTCAAAATTTAGTTTTGCCATATTTATTCTGTTTGGTGCTCCATGAGACCTATGTATTAGAATCTTTTTTTATCTTTAATTTTTGAAAGCTCTTGTGATTTCTGTAAATATTTTCTTTCCTAAATCTATTTTCTCTCTTTCTGGAACACATATTGTACAGATAGTTACATCATCATCATCGTCGTCGTCATCTCTTCAATGTTCTTTCATATTCCCCGTCTCTTTCCAGTACCTTCTGGGAAAATTCCTTGAGCTGATCTGGATCATTATTCATTTTTCAGCTATGTAGCCATTCTTGTTTTTATCCAATCTATCGGGTTTGTTCACTATTACATATATCATACCCAGTATTTCCATTTGGTTCTCTAGAGCTGCTTATTTGTCACTATTGTGCTCCTATCTCAGGAAGGATCTTTACTATGCTTATTTTAAATTCCTGATTTGCTCCCTTCTGGTTTGTCTAGTACAGTTTGTTCCAGTTATTGTCTCTATGGTGTGACTCCACTCCTCAAATATCTGATTGTTTTCACTTGTGAGGTTGTTTTTTCCAGGGTTTATAAACAGCTTTCTTAGCTGGGAATGTATACTAAGGGCAGAGGCCAAGGTAGGGCCCTAGCATGTGTTTTTAAGAACCAGGATGGGAGCCTCAGAGGGCATTTCCCAGGGCCAAGTCCCAAGCACCAGAGTCAGATCTTGACCCAAACTGTGGGTCCAGTCTTGTGGTTATTATTTTCCACTAACTTGCTCACAGTGGCTTATCTTTGTGTTTGGTGATTTTTTATTATATATCTGCACTTTGTAACTTCAGCTATAGGCATTCTTTGAGGCCTCGATTTAAAGTATGTCCCTCTAAAGAGTATTTGAGTTTGCTTTTTCCAGGCTCCTAGGAACATTACCAACCGAGGACCACGCCAAACTAAGCGTTAGCTTAAGGATTTCAGGGCCTCAGAGACAGGATGAATTTCAGCCACTAAAGCATGTGATGGGTTATTGCTTTTGGTTAGGAACTCTTACAGAAGGTTCTCCACCCTGCTAGCCCACCCTGAGCTGAGACTAAGACAGAAAGGTCTCGGGGTGCCCGCCTGACTCAGTCAGTAGAGCATGTGACTCTCAATCTCAGGGTTGTGAGTTTGAGCCCCATGTTGGGTGAGTGTAGAGATTACTTAAAAAATAAAATCTTAAAAAACAAAACAAAACCAGAAAAGTCTCTTCTTAGTGAGATCAGGGATATTTTTTTCATTCCCACCAATGAGGTCAATTTTGGGGATTCCATCATTTTGTAAGAGTTTTTTAATAATTCTTTTTAAAAAATATTTGATTTATTTATTAGAGAGAGCAGAAGCAGAGGGAGGAGTCAGGGGGAAGGGTTGGGGGAGGGGTATGGGGAGAGGCAGGCTCCCCACTGAGTAGGGAGCCTCACGCAGGACTCCATCCTGGGACCCTGGGATCATGATCTGAGCCAAACGCTTAACCAGCTAAGCCACCCAGGTGCCCCAATTGTTAAGACTTTTTGATCTGACCTTTCCCATGCTAGTCTGAGGCCTTCTTTGCTTCTGATGGCCTATGGCAAATTGAAATCCAGACTCTAGGCCACCAGGGAATCAACAGATCTCTTCAGGGCAAATGCTGCTTCGTGCTCACTCTCCTATTTCTCTTCCTTTGCCACCTCTGGCTATTCTGGCTCCTCTACTGTCAGCTCTGTCACGCTTTGAAAAAGTGGTTTTTGTGTGTGTGTATTTGTTAAAATCTCATCCAGCGCTTATGGTGTTTTATATTGAGAGAAGTCTCTGCACATCTCATCTTTCATAATGTCAAAAACAAAATCCTACAAATATTTTGTATAAAAGTTCATAGGTAAATATGTTAAATGTACATATTAATATTTAATATAAAATTATTTAGCTCTTTAGTATCTAATTCTCTATTAACTGTACATTCACAGCCCAGTTCATAAGTCAGACTGTTGTCTGTCACCCCCCCAGTGCATCAGGTGTCCTGAGGAAAGGACAGGAGTTCCACGAGGAGGAGGGGTTGACCATAGCAACTTCACTTACTAAAATAGGACTCTTTCTGTGTCAGTTTCACCAGAAACCCCAAAGGCTGAGAACCAAACAGTAGGCGCCAAGTCTGTCCACATTCTAAAGAGAGGAGGAGCTAGGTCACGTATGCCGCCCGTGCTAAGAGACTGTGAAATGGATCCTGAGAAGCACTAGCTCACTACCGGGAAGGCTTAGCTCGGCATCCACCCCAGGAGATGTAAGAGAACGTGAGAGGATTTCTGTGGACGTCCTTGTCAGTATGCTGGATGTTTCCTGAAGTCTCCCCAACCAGGAGAGGGTGGGGCTGCTTTCTCTTTGCCTCATGCCAAGTGAGGGGGCACTTCAAGAGGACCGTTTGAAGAGCTTGACACACACTGTGGAGTTTGAGGGACACAGGGACTGGTGTCTGAGTCCCTCCTAAAAGCCTAAAGACAACCCATCGGGTGGCTAACTCCTTGAGAAGACAAGCCTGGGTTCAGAATGGAATGGCTTGCACGCCCAAAGCTCCTGAGTTCCTGTGGGCCTGATGTGGTTCTCAAGAAAGGAGTGAGGTTTGGTCACTTTAAGAAGGAATCCAGCTGACGGGAACTTCTGGAGGCTTGAGATGACATCAGTGGCGGGGAGCCTGGGGTAGGAATCCGAGTAACAGTAACGAGAGAAGGCGTGGCCTACAGGGGAACTTCAGGTGAGAGATCGCGGGGATGGACAGAGTCTGGAGAACCCAGACTCTGTGAGGAAAGCTCCTCCCAGGGGACACTAGCACCAGATGACAGGTCTGCCCCTTGAGTAGGGAGAGCAGGCCCAGAACAGCCGCCGCTGGGAAGAGGAAGTGTGTGTGACAAATCAGAATGGCGCTGACCGTGACCCCCGTTCTCCCTCAGATGGCCATGCTGGGGAAGGGGAGAAGTTGGAAATTAACTGACATTCGAAGTTTTAATAGATGACTGGGTGAGACTTGCCAATGCCCAGGAAGAGAGGCTATTTCTGAAATGACGAGGGGAGGCTGGACATTCTTCAACCTGTTTGTTACTTTGCAGAGACTAGAAAAGCCGGAGCTGTCATCCAGGCAGAAGGAAAAAACAAAGCATCACAGCAGGTTTGTAGGGGCGGTCGTGAGAGCATAAAGTGGCTTTCTCTTGACCCCTGACAAGTCTAGCTTGTTCCACAAACAGGCTGCGTCTGAGGAGCGAAGAGCAGGTCAGGGAGACGGAGAAGCTGGCCGTGTCCTCCACCCTTGGCTCTTGGCAGCCTCAGCCGACGACGGGGAGAAGTTCTACCGGGTGAAGTTTGGAATTTTAATGTCATACGGCCTGGATTTTCTTAAAACCAAAGAAAAAAGGCTAATCGTCCTGTTAGCTCTCGGAATAGCTGCGTGAACCATCCCAATTTCATGCTGGCGAGGAGGAATTCAGCCAGGAGGTTTGTGAGCCACGGTGGGGAGAGGAATAGATCGCTGCTCTCTGCCTGCATCTAGCACGTCCCGTTTACTTCTATCATAACGTACTGCAGTTTATAGGCTACAGGAGGTGATTGGTTAGGTTAACTTGATGAAAAGTAATACCTTTCAACAGAAGAAATTACTATGTAATGCCAAGTTAGCCGTGAAAATCCTATAAACCGCCAAGAGACTGAGTGATTATCTTGTTGGGAAGTATTCACAGGAGTTTTACAACTGAAAAATTAATTGCTATGTTTCTTTTACAAGAGAGGCAAGTGTTTCTTAATTGCCTTCCTTTTCCGTGAGGATGAGAGACGATCAGGGGGACGCTCCTGCGGGGTCCACAGTCTTTTGTCAGCCAGCATTCATCCCCGCAGCCGTGTGAGCTGCTCTCGCTCTCCGTGGTCCAGGGACCGGAATTATGGAAATGACGCCTCCCAGACTCCTTCGCCTTCAAGGTTCTGGATGCGCTTTCTTTCTGCCAGTGTATGCAGGTGAGATTTTTGTAGGTGGGAGGAAAAAGTGGTATTACCTTTTTCTTTGGCAGCACCTAGCAAAATGGGTAGGTCATGGTAGACTTCAAGTTCTCCCCTAGGGTCTTGGTGATCTGTGAGCCCTCATGTTGGTAACTAGGTGCAGATCTGATCAGCAGTAGGGGTTCCTTGCATTTTTCTGAACTGGGTGACCGCCCCAACCTCCTAGTAACTGCTTAGACCTGCTGAACCTAGGTGGCAACTTCCCCAAACTCGTCCAGTCCTTCTAAACATGCCCTAAGCTTCTTAATGCCCTGTTTGCTTGGAAGGTCTGCAGCGGGCTCTCTCTTGCTGATGAACCCCAGATGGTCACAGCGTCTAGTACCTGGTATTGTGAAGGAAATGAACATGCTGAATGGGTCCCTTAAGTTAGAAATCATTTTTTAAAGCAACAAAGGAGGCATTAACTGCCTTTTTTTTTTTTTTTAAGAAACTTATGCGATGAAGAGAGAAATTTGAAAATTAGTCTTTAGAAATACTTATCACTATGTGATTCTGTTGCCCAAAATGATGTGTTAAGCCAACCTTTTCAAAATACTGAAAAGTACTGAATTACATTGTTTTCAATAAAATAAACACTACTCTTTCTTTGCTGAGAGAACGTAGGACTTTTTTTTTACTGTTAGTAAATAAAATAAAAATATTTTCCAACTATTGTGTATTTCATTTTTAAAAAGCCTTTTAATTCTATTTTGTGCATATTTTTAACGTATGTACTAGATGTCTCAGTAGTGCATGTATATAGTTTAAAAATAAATGCAAACACTTATGGGGGAGATGCAAGATTTTTACCACTGGCCACATAATCAAAAAAGCTTGGGGGGGCATCTGGCTGGCTCAGTCAGTGAGTCAAGCCCCATGTTGGGTGTAGAGTTAAAATGAGCAAATAATAAAATTATCCTCATTAAAAAATGAGAAATCACCACTTTCAGGCACACATCTAGAGTATCACAAGGGATGGAACCAGTGCCTTCACGTGTATATTCTCTTAGATAAGCCCTCTTTCATTAGTCCTGGCGCTTTCCCACCAAAAACTCCCCCAGATTCCCATGTGACTGGCCAGGTCGCCAAGTAACTGCTGTAGTTGCAGAGTTAAGACTGAATCCTTTGGGTCTGTTCCCACAGTTTCACTGGGCATAGAACACTTGTCCCAGAACACCTCCTCTTCCCTTACAGAGCTTGAAGGACAGAATGGTGGCCTCGTGATTGTTGGGACAATGGAGATTGGGTCTCTCTACTTAAATGTACGGGCACTGTCCCACCCTGACATATGCACACACACAAGCTCAAGACACTGGATCCTTCCATCAGCTGGGTCTCTGTCCAAATGTCACCAAATCGGCAAGGACATCCCTGAACGTATATGAAGCAGCAGGTTGGAATCTGCTGCCCTCAGCTTTCCTTTTCTCCATAGCACTCACCACCGGTTGATAAATTTGATGTTTGATCTGATTACTGTCTGCCTTTCTGAATGGTATAGAAGGTATAGAATATATATATATACCTTTCACAGGTATGGAAGTTTCACTTTTGTTTGCTTTTGCTTCCCTAGCATCTAGAAGAGTGCTTGACTCATAGCAGATGCTTAATAAAAATTCACTGAGTGATCAAATATTGCTTTCCCAACCACCCTTGACCAAAACCTAGGAATAGGATCCAGGCCATGCTAATGAGAAGTCCTCACCCAGAGTATGGCACTTGGGTAAAGATGTTATCTGTTGTATCCCAAGTAAAAGCACAGAAACCACAGGCTATAGCCAGTGTCCTGAAGCAGCAGCTCTGGTGTCCTGGAGCCCAGCTCCTGTCCACTGTCATTGTGTCCGACTTGCAAGCTATTAGCAATTGTTTTCACTGGATCAGATCGGAAGCAGGATTCTGGGTGAGATCTTTGTCTGTGTGGCTTCTAAGTCTGGCCTTATCAGGAAATTCTGAAAATTACCCTGCATCTTTTTAATAAAAATCCATTTTCTGCTATAACTTAAAAAATATATTTTTTAAAATACGCTTTGGTGTTAGATTGCCTGGAGCCGTTAAACACCAGCTTTCCACAGATGGTTGATCATGCTGACTAAACCATGAAACTATTCTGAGATTGTTCCCACATTTGTAAGTGGGTAAAATGAGATACTACCTCATAGGATTGTGGTGAAGGTCAAGTGAGACATTGCCTGTAAAGTGCTCCGGGACGTCATCATTCACACACACACAATCCTAGGTTATATAAGGCCAACAGAAGGGTTTTATTTGATAAACTGTTTTTTAACATGATGACTAACATTTAAAAGTTAGGGCATTTCATAAAAATGCTGGATTTACAATTATTGAAAAGTCAGTGGCTCTGGCAACACTGGCAACACTTTCCTACTTTGCAACAGAGATTGAGCTGAAAACCAGCTAGCTCCTTTGCAGGACGTAGGAACCCACCTGGCCAGATTTACTTCTGTATTACCCGCCTGGTCTCTGCCGTAGGGTTTTGAGTTTGTAGCCTTGCAACTAGGAACCTAAAGACTTTCCAAAGCTGCAAAACTGAGAAATTTGGCTAAATTGTTCCCACAAAAATTTTCAGACTGATTTGCTGTTTTGTTGTTGCAGAGTAATTTCAAAACTTAGTGGAATCATTCCAAACAACAGCCGTCTTATCACCTTTTATGATTCTTGGAGTTAACTGGTCTTAGCTGGGCAATTTTCTGCTCTATCTGGCAGAGACTGTGGTCTTCTGCAAGTGCCGCTGGATTAGGATGTTCAAGATAGTTTACACTTGCCTTTCTTGGGGTGCCTGGGTGGCTCAGTTGGTTAAGCAGCTGGCTTTGGCTCAGGTCATGATCCTGGAGTCCCAGGATCCAGTCCCACATCAGGCTCCTTGCTTGGCAGGGAGTATGCTTCTCTCTCTGACCCTCCCCCTTCTCGTGCACGCGTGCGCTCTTTCTCTCTCTCTCTCTCAAATAAATAAAATCTAAAACAAAAACAAAAAAACTCAGCGGAGAGCTCACTTGGCGCTATCTCAGTACTCCTCCATAGGCCTTGAGGATTTCACAGCCTGGTAGCTAGATAAGACACAGAAGTGAAAGTTGCTAGTTTTAAGGCCTGGTCGTGGATAGATGGCCTAGAATATCGCTTCTGCTGTATTCTGTTGGTCAAAGCTAATCAGAAGGCCAGCTCAGATTCAAGAGGAGGAGAGGTGGGTGGGATGGGAAATAAGCTTCACCTCTTTTTTTTAAACTGGTGAAAAAAAAATTTTTTTTTTTAAGATTTTATCTGTTTATTTGTCAGAGAGAGAGAGAGTGCAAGCACACAAGTAGGGGGAGCAGCAGCCAGAAGGAGAAGCCTTGCAGGGAGCCTAATGCGGAGCAGGGAGCCCAGTGCAGGACTTGATCCCAGGAGGATCATGACCTGAGCAGAAAGCAGAAGCTTAACCCACGGAGCCACCCAGGCATCCCAAGCTTCACCTCTTGATGCAAGGAGCAAGTTATGTATAAAAAGAGAAGACTCTTGGAAGCCCATCTTTGGAGGCTACTGGCTACATATAGCTAACATTTCATGATTATTTACTCTTTGTGTAAGAATGGCATAGAGCAGAAGAAAAGAGTCTCTTGGCCATTTAGTAAAAAAGGAATTCAGAATTAGTAATTACTCTGTACCACAACATATAAAGTTATAGAAGGCCTATTTCCAATAAATTCTCCCACTTCCTCAGAGCTGGCTTAAATTTGCTATATCTTAGAAAGCTGGTTAAACAAATTTATAGTTAAATAACAAAAATTCAGCTGACTAAATTTGAAAGACTTCATTGGCTTTATTAATCAAGTCATGAAACAGAGGGCTACAGAAAAGGAAAGGCTTTTTTTTTTTTTTTAATTTTTTATTTATTTTCAGCGTAACAGTATTCATTGCTTTTTCACCACACCCAGTGCTCCATGCAATCTGTGCCCTCCCTAATACCCACCACCTGGTTCCCCCACCCTCCCACCCCGCCCCTTCAAAACCCTCAGGTTGTTTTTCAGAGTCCATAGTCTCTCATGGTTCACCTCCCCTTCCAATTTCCCTCAACTCCCTTCTCCTCTCCATCTACCCTTGTCCTCTATATTATTTGTTATGCTCCACCAATAAGTGAAACCATATGATACTTGACTTTCTCTGTTTGACTTATTTCACTCAGCATAATCTCTTCCAGTCCTGTCCATGTTGCTACAAAAGTTGGGTATTCGTCCTTTCTGATGGAGGCATAATACTCCATAGTGTATATGGACCACATCTTCCTTATCCATTCATCCGTTGAAGGGCATCTTGGTTCTTTCCACAGTTTGGCGACCGTGGCCATTGCTGCTATAAACATTGGGGTACAGATGGCCCTTCTTTTCACTACATCTGTATCTTTGGGGTAAATACCCAGCAGTGCAATTGCAGGGTCATAGGGAAGATCTATTTTTAATTTCCTGAGGAATCTCCACACTGTTCTCCAAAGTGGCTGCACCAGTTTGCATTCCCACCAACAGTGTAAGAGGGTTCCCCTTTCTCCACATCCTCTCCAACACACGTTGTTTCCTGTCTTGCTAATTTTGGCCATTCTAACTGGTGTAAGGTGGTATCTCAATGTGGTTTTGATTTGAATCTCCCTGATGGCTAGTGATGATGAACATTTTTTCATGTGTCTGGTAGCCATTTGTATGTCTTCATTGGAGAAGTGTCTGTTCATATCTTCTGCCCATTTTTTAATATGATTATCTGTTTTGTGTGTGTTGAGTTTGAGGAGTTCTTTATAGATCCTGGATATCAACCTTTTATCTGTACTGTCATTTGCAAATATCTTCTCCCATTCCGTGGGTTGCCTCTTTGTTTTGATGACTGTTTCTTTTGCTGTGCAGAAGCTTTTTATCTTGATGAAGTCCCAGAAGTTCATCTTTGCCTTTGTTTCCTTCGCCTTTGGAGACATATCTTGAAAGAAGTTGCTGTGGCTGATATCAAAGAGGTTACTCCCTATGTTCTCCTCGAGGATTCTGATGGATTCCTGTCTCACGTTGAGGTCTTTTATCCATTTCGAGTTTATCTTTGTGTACGGTGTAAGAGAATGGTCAAGTTTCATTCTTCTACATATAGCTGTCCAGTTAAGGAAAGGCTTTTTAAAGACAGAAATAGTTACAAAAAGGGAATTATTAGCTAAGAATCCATTGGTTTAAGCAATGCTGCCTTCCTGAGGGGAACGGAAGGAGTCTTATCAATTTCCTAGTCCTGACCAGTAAATTTCCATACTGACTGGTTATAGGTTCAATTTCTTTTCTTTTCTTTCTTTTTTTTTTTAATTTATTTAACAGAGAGAGAGAGAGATCATGAGTAGGCAGTGAGCTAGGCAGAGAGAGAGAGAGAGGGGAAGCAGGCTTCCCGCTGAGCAGAGAGCCTGATGTGGGGCTCGACCCAAAGACCCTGAGATCATGACCTGAGCCAAAGGCAGAGACTTAACCCACTGAGCCACCCAGATGCCCCATAGGTTCAATTTCTGAGGGTTTCTAACTGCAGTCAGGTTAGGTGTTAATTCTTGGTTTACTGACTTGGGGCCTTAATCTAAGTGAGGCCATTTTTAGCCTGTGGTTTTCTAGTTAACAATATTAAGAAAAGAGTAACTGATAACATTCTCCCCAAACCCTAATTCATTCATATTAAGTCATTCTAGTCTGGTCTCCTCTAATGTTCGTGCTATAAGTGTCAGGATTCTAGTCGGATTATGAACTGTTGCCTCGAAATTGGGCACAGCTAAATCTGGTGAACCCTGACAGGGACTCAAGAGGAGGGAGCTGTTAAAAGTGGGAATTCATGGTCGCCTGGGTGGCTTAGTAGGCTGAGCGTCTGCTTTTGGCTCCCGTCATTATCTCAGGGGCCTGGGATCAACCCCCCCAATCAGGCTTCCTGCTCAGCGGGGAGCCCGCTTCTCCCTCTTCCTCTGCCCCTTCCCTCCACGCTCTCTCTCAAATGAATGAATAAAATCTTGGAAAAGGAAGGAAAAAAAAAAAGTGGGACTTCAGGAATCTGAGCAGTTGCTTCCTGGCTCACCGGGAAGACGACGGAGCGGAGACACAGGTATCCTATTTGTAAAAGGTACGATTAACACGTTATCTAGAGAACCTCCAGGAGGAGCTCAGAGGTGAAATGAATCGTTTTAACTTTACCATATTACCCACAAAGGCCTAGAGCAGTTCCTGCCCTAGACTTGTCGAAGAAAACTGGAAGCCCAGAAGATAAATAGGAATGTTAACACAAAATGGTTAAACCTCAGGCGGAGGGAGTAACAGGAATGGAGAAGACGAGAGAAGTTGGGGCACCAGGCGCAAAGGGTGTGAAGAAACGAGGAGAGATGACGGTTACGACACAGGCAGGGGTCCAAAAGTTTCAGGGGCAAGAGGGAGCCACTGCCAGATTTTAAAAGAGGAGTTAAGGTCGCTGATAATGCGAGGTGACTTGTCCAAGCTGCACAATTAGGACCAGAGCCAGAAAAAGAGGTTCTAATTATTTCTGATTAACTAATATCCCGTGAATTAATAAATCCCCGCTGTCCCGCGTTTATCTTCCACCCGGCAACTCAAAACCTAACACACACGTTCCCTACTCGCCAATGGCTTTGCGGAAATGGCCTCAGCGCTTCAACCGGAAACAGAAAGTGACCGATGCGAACGCCACCTAACGGCGGTTGGGGGCAAGCTAAATCCGGAAGACCGCAACACCGGAAGGGGCCGCCTGTTTCCGGTAAAAATCCGACGCCGGAGAAGCTCAGAGGGCGAGTCTCCGAGGTTCGACCAGTGCACCCAGCGCGCTCTGCTCCGCGACATCGCTTGCCCACTTTTGCGCAGGCGCGGGGGCGCAGGGCAGGGAAACGCGGACGCAAAACCGTGCGCGCGCCCGTTCTCCGTCCGGCGCAGCGGTGCTGTTTCGAGGGTAAAGCCTTTGGAGCTGGAACGCGGGCTCTTGTTCGCTGAACTACAACTCCCAGCATGCCTCACCCCTCATGTTGGTACTAGGTGTGGTGTCTTAGGATAGGTTAAAAGGCGACCTAAATGACGATGACGTACCAAAGAGGAAAAAGAATTGAATACGTTGCTGGGACGGTTCGTTCACAGAAGCCCCAGTGGCCTAATGGATAAGGCATTGGCCTCCTAAGCCAGGGATTGTGGGTTCGAGTCCCATCTGGGGTGGTTAGTTTTTTCGTCCTCAAAATGACTTGCCGTTTTTAGAGAACTACACCGAAATATGCTAACTTAATTTTACTTTTTTAAAAATGGGAAGGATATGTGTGATTTTCCTAGGTGATGGGCTACAGTTTGAGAGAATAAGAATGCTCCATTTCCTTCTTCCGAGTCGTATAGTGCCGTAAGATTTCTGGGAAGTCAGTACTTTGAATTCTGTTATCCCCTCTAGGTATCAAAACGTATCTTTCGTGTTCTGTTTCAAATCAACACCCACTCCCACCAGGCGCACTTATTCTCGAGACTCAGCGGTCAGCTAATGACGTTTTAAATGACGCAGTCAACAAAGAACCTTTCCCCTAGCCCAGCCTTTCTCACTTTTTCTTAAGGACCTGGTGTGTCAGTTAAACTCGGCTCTCGTTTGCTTCTCCCTTAACTCCTAGGGTGCCGCTCGGTGTTTGATTAGTAAGCCCCCGCAGAGAAGGGAAGTGAGATATTCCACTACTCTGCGTTCGATGGGGGGACCCAGTAGTCTGCGTCCGATTGTACCATTTAGCGGCTGAGCTGTGGGGGGAGGGAGTTAGTGGGGGCGTAGGACGCCATTGGGCACCACGCTCCGAGGACGGGAAAATGGCGGCCCTAGGGTCCCCAGCGCGCACTTTACGAGGTCTTCTACGGGAATTGCGCTACATGAGCGAGGCCACGGGCCGACCCTATCGCGACACCGCGGCCTATCGGTACCTCGTGAAAGCTTTCCGTGCACATCGGGTACGGAAGCCTGAGTCGGGTTTTCCAGCGTCCCTTCCACTGGGGGTGGGGGTAGAGGTGGGAGCGGGAGTGGGGGTGGCTAGGGAATGCGGGCGGCTAGGGAATGCGGGCAGGGGTTGGGAGCACTGGGGCTCAGCGTCTGCATTTCCTGTCAGCGACCCTCCCACCCAGCCCTGGTTCTGGCCAAACAAATCCAGGCCCTAGGCCCGGGTCTCCCAGGAACTAACCAAGGGCCAGCAGGACAGGAAAGTCGCCGTGGAGTGGAGGCGTCCCGAGGATTTTATTGGCTGGTCTAATGCAGGTGCAGAGGAGAAAGATGAGTGAAGTCGAGGAGATGGGGGGAAAGAAGAGATGTGCTTGGAGAGTGTAGGGTTACTAGCTACAGCGTTTATCCACCATTCTCCTCGCCCATCCTCTAGTAGTTATTCTGAAAACCAGTTTTTGATGCAGAAAAGAGAACTGTAATACGATGAGAAATATTAAGAACTTGGCAGACACTGTGTTGTATCTCATACGCCATTTAAGGAAATGGTGCCATGTAGAGCTGAACTAGAAACGTGTCATGAGATTGTGCTGTCCCAACATTAAAGTGATTATCTGTCCAGATACATTTTTTTCCTCACATAGCAGATAGATTTGAACATATGGGAAGCCATCCTTGGGAAATTCCTTTGTGAAACCCACACTCCATATTCCCCTTAGGCAAGAGCCCCTGGAAGCGGTTTTATTTTTCAAGTGGGACAACTGAGGCTCAGGGACACTGACCTTTGAGAAGACATGCATAGGAACAGCTAGAACCTCCGTTCACAGGGTTCTTCCATTTAATTATTGCCTGTGGAGTTACAGATTGGGCTTTGAAGGAAGTTGAAAGGAATCTCTGAAATAGAGGTTAGAGAATCACTTTGGGCTGTAGGGTAGGAAGCTTACTGTCGTTTGAACAATGTGGGGAAAAGGAGAACCAGCATCTTGCTCAATCTTTGAGCCATGGAAGTTAGATTGCAATATTTTAGAACTAAAATTCAAAAATTACAAATATGTATATATTTATTTGAGTAGACTCTATGCCCAACATGGGGCTAAAATTCAAAATTTTCCTTTTTCTTAAGATGTATTAGAGAGAGAGTGGGCAAGTGGCAGAGGAAGAGGGAGAGAGCAAGAGTCTCAGGCAGACTCCACACTAAGTGTGGAGCTGCCATGGGGCTTGATCCCAGGACCCCGATACCATGACCTGAGCTGAAAAACCAAGTCTAAGGCCTAGCTGACTGAGCCACCCAATCACCTCTAAAATTTAAGAATTTTTAAAAGGCCAAAATGGTAGGGACTTTAGGAACTTGGCTAAAATTATGAATAAGATGCACATGAATCCTGTCTTTTAAGACAAAGCTTGCAGTCCAGCTGAGGAGCCTTACAGCAGAGCACTTAATGAACAATAGGAGGTCCTCCTGTAAAGAAGTAGTGGGATTTCAGGAGGAAAGTCAAGGGTGGTTGCGGGGCAGAAGGAGAGAGAGAGGAGAGAGAGAAGTAGACTCCTCGCTGAACAGGGAGCCAGATGCAGTACTTGATCCCAGCACCCTGGGATAATGACCTGAGCTGAAGTGGATGCTTAACTGACTGAGCCACCCAGGCATCATCATTCTAAGATTTTTAAGGTGACATGATTATAGTTGTACTTTCTGGAGGCAACACCATTGCCCTTGAGTGAGGCTTGGTAATGGCTCTCAATTCCTTGGAAATACATTTGAAATTCATGCCACAAATTCCAGAAACACCATTCTGTGGAATGCATATGAGGCTATGGGAAATGCTTTCTGTTTCTGCTGGCTCAGAGCTAACTCAATAACCGCCTACGCCCATTTTCTTTATCTTTTCTTAAACTGAAGGGGTTCATTTAGGGAAGAACCTCTGATTCTCCTTAGAGAAAATACAGTTTTCTTTTACTTTTTTTTTTTTAAGATTTATTTATTTGAGAGAGAGCGAGACGGGACAAGCAGGAGAAGGAGAGGGAGAGAGATCTCAAGCAGCCTCCACACAGAGCAGCACTCTATCCCAGGACTCTGAGGTCATGACCTGAGCTGAAACCAAGAGTCGGATGCTTAGCCGACTGAGCCACTTAGGCGCCCTGAGTTTTCTTTTTCACTTAGTCTTTTTTGGTCTTTTTTTAGTCACTTACTGTGTATACTTTTTTTTTTTTTTTTTAAATTTGACAGACAGAGATCACAAGTAGGCAGAGAGAGGAAGGGAAGCAGGCTCCCTGCGGAGCAGAGAGCCCGATGCAGGGCTCGATCCCAGGACCCTGGGATCATGACCCAGGCCAAAGGCAGAGGCTTTAACCCACTGAGCCACCCAGGTGCCCCACTTTTTTTTTTTTTTTTTTAAGATTTTTAAAAATTTATTTTTGAGAGAAAGAGCAGGCGGCTCCCCACAGAGCAGGGAGCCAGATGCAGGACTCAATCCAAGGACCCTGGGATCATGACCTGAGTTGAAGGCAGACACTCAACCAGCTGAGCCCCCTAGGCATCCCACTTTCTGTCTATATTGTTGACCCTTCACTCCTCACTCATGAGTCAAGCTCAGCTGGATCAAAATCTGTATTCTTCTACACTAGTGCAGAATTGCTGTTTCAAATCCTATCAGTTGGGCTTATATAATAGACATGAATATTACCATTTGTTGATGTTTGACACTGGTATTGGTTGCTCATAAATTTTTAATTATAAAAAGTTAAATGATTAAAGATGAATTCTTTTTTTGAGCAGTTTGAGTGCCATTTTCACATATGTGATCTGCACATCTTTGTGTGGGCTCTTCAGATCTTAAACCACACTTTCTAATTTTCAGATTCTAACCCTACATATTCAAATAAAGAAACGTGAAAGAAAGGGGTTTGCATAGACACTGGTGCCCAGAGATTAATCTGCAGTTAGATATACACAGGCCTCAAGTCACTTGAAGCCATGCACACATATGTTTCACCTTTCCTGCCCTCTGCTCATAACCTCAGAACACAAAACTAGTCAAGTAAAGGACAGTGTACTAAATCGAGATTAATTATGAAGAAGAGAAAACAAGGTTTGGAGTCATTGGGGACTTCTGAAAGGATATAGTTTCCAGCTACTTACAGTCATCAGAATCTGGATTTGGCAGATGGATAAGTATATAGAAAGTATAATTAAGGGGCGCCTGGGTGGCTTAGTGGGTTAAAGCCTCTGCCTTCAGCTTGGTTCATGATCCTAGGTTCTCTGCTCGGCGGGGAGCCTGCTTCCTCCTCTCTCTCTGCCTGCCTCTCTGCCTACTTGTGATCTCTGTCAAATAAATAAATAAAATCTTTTTAAAAAAGAATAAGTAATACAAATAAATGCATATTACTTTTATATATAAAACCTTCATTTTGTTACTGTTGAGGACAAAGCTATTATTTCCAGACAAAATGGTTTTACTTTTCAGTGAAATGAAAGACCTATACCACATTAACCAAAGTCAGAAATATAAAAAACAGACTTTCATTTGAAGGGGAGGAAGTTCTATATTTTATTCCTTAGGTGACATGAATGATTATAGTTCCCCATCTCTGCCAGTAGCCAAACATTGAAGCCTCTCTGGGCTTTAGTTTCCTTATTTGTAAAACATTTGCAAGACAAGGGAGTTGAAATAACTTTTTTGGGGTATTAAAACCTGAGGATGCTCAAACTCTTCAGTGATACCTTGTAAAATTCCTCTTCAATTAATTGGAGGTCAGCTTTCTCAATCAACTACAGGGTGTCTCTACATATGTAATTAGTATACACGTACACATGTTTATATTTCCTCTCTGCATTTACTTCACTCTAGAGAATGCTTATGAAATCTTTGTGGCCATGTATCTTGGCTGGGCTGCTAATAAAGTCTGTGACCTTGCTACTTTCTAGGTTACCAGTGAGAAGCTGTGCAGAGCCCAACATGAGCTTCATTTCCAAGCCGCCACCTATCTCTGCCTTCTACGCAGCATTCGAGAACACGTGGCCCTTCATCAGGAATTTCATGGCAAGGGTGAGCGCTCAGTGGAGGAGTCCGCTGGCTTAGTGGGTCTCAAGTTACCCCAGCAGCCTGGAGGGAAGGGCTGGGAGCCATGAGAATGGAGAGAGTCGTTGGATGCTGCCATCATACAAGAATTTAATCATCTTTCAATATGTATTTATCATTAAATTTTTGTTTAAGTTTAGGGTTTTTCTCTGTAATTTTGTTGACCGAGTGTTTCTTAGGGAGGTTTCATCCTTTCAGTGAATTTACTGAACTTCTTGTATTAGGCTGATTGATGCTTCTGATCTACTTTTAAAACTATTATTTTTATTTTCAAAGTATACAAACTTACTGTTTTAAGTAACTCAAATGGTACAGAATATAAAATAAAAGGTGTCTTTTTTCTTATCCCTTGTCCCTACCCTGTTGCATCCCCATTACCAGGTAGAAACTGTTGCTAACAGTTTGGTGTGTATCTTTCCATATATTTCCTATATACAAGCATACAATTATATACGTACATACATGCATACATACATACATATATACGCTTTATTTAAAAATACACAAATATGATATGTTTAAGGTCCCGACAGAAAGGAGTAACAGATAGGGTTACTGTAGGGAGTTAAGGGAGGGGTATAGAAAAATGTGGGCTGAATTACGGTCAACAAGTTGTGAAGCCTCCAGGGGCTAGCACCACTTGGGGACTATTACCTCCACAGGGTGACAGAATAGACCCTCGTCAGTATAGGAAGATGGCCACCACTCAGGCCGCAGGGAGGAGGTCTACAGAGAGGGAGATGGAATGAGCACACTGACTTCTGCCTTCTAATCTGTGAAACTGCTCTTCCTCTTGAATTGTCTGTCAGCGTGAAAGGCTCCACCATGCCCTCGGCTGACCAAGTAAACGCTGACTTCATTCTGTATTCCTGTCTCCTTCCTCTCCATATCTCATCAGCAGTTTCTGCTTCTGCAGTGTTCTACTCTCCTTTCCCCCACCAGTCCTCATTGCCTCTCTTCTAGTTCAAGCACTGATGATCTTTTGGCTGAACTATTAAACTATTCTCAATTTTCTCTTTGCTTCTAACATCCTCAAACAGAAATTACTCTTTCTGTGAATCAGTAGCGGTCTTTGTGCCCACTTCATGGTCCATGTCAGTTTCTCGTAGGCATGTCTTACGACTTCTTTTTCCCTGGACTGCAGGCTGCTAAAGAGTAAGGACCATGTCTCATTCATCACTGTGGTCTCCAAAGCACCTTCCACAGTGACTGTACACGTAGCATTATTCAGTATTTTTTTTTAAAGAGTTTATTTATTTATTTGACAGAGATCACAAGTAGGCAGAGAGGCAGGCAGAGTGAGAGGGAAACAGGCTCCCCGCTGAGCAGAGAGCCTGATGCGGGGCTCGATCCCAGGACCCTGAGATCATGACCTGAGTCGAAGGCAGAGGCTTTAACCCACTGAGCCACACAGGCGCCCCTCATTATTCAGTATTTTGAAGACATGGCTCAGTGAGTACTACTCACACGGAGGCGTCCAATCTGAACGGATCTGTTCATAAAGCAGTTCAAAACACCATATGAGATTAACACAAAAACAGCAGTATTAAGAGGTCAAACAAGCATTTATTCAATTAATGGATCAAAAAGATAGAAATACTTAACATTTTTTCCCTTGCTTTATTTCATGGGCATGAGTATAATATTATCTGAAGATGTTTTACTTTGATAAAATGAAGAAAGCAAGAGGATTAGAGTAGGTTGATGTTTTGATTTCCTTTATTTATTTATTTATATTTTCTTAAAGATTTTATTTATTTATTTGACAGACAGAGATCACAGGTAGGCAGAGAGGCAGGCAGAGAGAGAGGAAGGGAAGCAGGCTCCCTGCTAAGCAGAGAGCCTGATGCAGGGCTCCACCCCAGGACCCTGAGATCATGACCCAAGCCGAAGGGAGAGGCTTTAACCCACTGAGCCACACAGGTGCCCCAGATTTCCTTGTTACAATATTGTATATACAATAAAGATTTGAGGCAAAATAGCCTAACCAGCGTAAGATATCATGGGTTTTAATCCACTTTTATAATTTCCCAGCTATATTATCTTGGGCAGGTTAGTTGACATGAGCTTATTTGCTCTTCTATAAAATGGGAATGCCAACAAGGTGGTTGTAATAAATACATAAATAAGAAAGTCTTACTATTTTAATCATTTTACCTCACTTATTTATCTTTTTTTTTTTTTTTTTATATTTTTATTTATTTGACAGAGAGAAATCACAACTAGGCAGAGAGGCAGGCAGAGAGAGAGGAGGAAGCAGGCTCCCCGCAGAGCAGAGAGCCCGATGCGGGGCTCGATCCCAGGACCCTGAGATCATGACCCGAGCCGAAGGCAGAGGCTTTAACCCACTGAGCCACCCAGGCGCCCCTCACTTATTTATCTTACTCATTCTTTTATCATGAACCCTTAAACCCTATTGCCATCTGCCTTCTGGATTATAGACAGGTTTTTTTGTTTTGTTTTTATAGTTTAAATAATTTGCTCAAACCATTTTGATTCATATATATTCAAACCTGTGCCTCTTATGAATGGACTTATCAAAAAGAATTAGCTGAACTCAGTTTTAGAAATACAAGGAAATGATTGGGACACCTGGGTGGCTCAGTCATTAAGCATCTCCCTTTGGCTCAGGTCATGATCCTTGGGCCCTGGGATCAAGCCCCACATCGGGCTCCCTGCTCAGCAGGAAGCCTGCTTTTCCCTCTCCCACTCCCCCTGCTTGTATTCCCTCTCTTGCCGTCTCTGTCAAATAAATAAATAAATTAAAAAAAAAAAAGGAAATGATTTTGGAACATAAACTATTAAAGATAAACTTTCTATACTGGGAAGTTCTGAGAACTGAGGTTTTGGCACCGTGTTAACTTACTATAGTTTTTTTTTTTTAACCCATTTTAGAGAACACATGTGAGCGAGAGGGGAGAAGGGAGGAGGGAGAGAGAGACTCTCAAGCAGGCTTCACACCGAGAGGAGCCTGATAGGCACCTGAGACCATGACCTGAGCTGAAACCAAAAGTCGGATATCCAATCAACTGAGCTACCCAGGCGCCCCTGCTATAGTTTTTGATGTGGCACATGCTTTATCACATTCCTTCATTTGCTGTCCCTTTTACCCTCTCTCCTTTGATTTCAGCTACTTCCTCTTGCTTAATTAGAGAAGCATTTAAACAGGCTCAAGGTGGGGCACCTGGGTGGCTCAGTGGGTTAAGTCTCTGCCTTCCGCTCAGGTCATGATCCCAGGGTCCTGGGATGGAGCCCTGCATCGGGCTGTCCGCTCAGCAGGGAGCCTGCCTCCCCCCACTCTCTGCCTACTTGTGATCTCTGTCAAATAAATAAATAAAATCTTTAAAAAAAAAATTAACTGGCTTAAGGCTCTTCCATCTAAAAACACTCAATCACACAGCGCCTCAGTCCGTCATGCTCAGAGCAGAGAGAGTCTGAGTTTCTCTTTCCTTCACCTTCTGCTTCTCCCCACCATGTTCTCTCTCTCTGGAATAAATCCTTCCCCCGCTTTTTAAAAATATTTTATTTATTTAACAGAGAGAGAGATCACAGGTAGGCAGAGAGGCAGGCAGAGAGGGGGGAAGTAGGCCCCCTCCTGAGCAGAGAGCCCGATGTGGGGCTCAATCCCAGGATCCTGAGATCATGACCTGAGCTGAAGGCAGAGGTTTAACCCACTGAGCCACCCAGGTGCCCCCCACCTTTTTTTAAAAGATTTTATTTATTTATTTGAGAGAGGGAGAGGGAGCAGCAGACTCCCTACTGAGCACAGCACCCAACTCTGGGCTCAGTCCTGGGGCTCCAGGATCATGACCTGAGCTGAAGGCAGACGCTTAATCCACCAGGCCACCCAGGCACCCCTCTGGAATAAATCTTTTACATAAAAAGATAAAGATGTTGGGGTGCCTGAGTGGCTCAGTGGGTTAAAGCCTCTGCCTTCGGCTCAGGTCATGATCCCAGGGTCCTGGGATTGAGCATCGGGCTCTCTGCTCAGCGGGGAGCCTGCTTCTTCCTCTCTCTCTCTCCCTGCCTCCCTCTCTGCCTACTTGTGATCTCTGTCTGTCAAAAAAAAAAAAAAAAAAAAAGATAAAGACGCTTGGGTGGCTCAATTTGTTAAGTGTCTGACTCAGCTCAGGTCACAATCTCATGAATCATGAGATGGCGCCCCCACACTGGGTTCTATGCTCAGCAGGGAGTCTGTTTAAGGATTCTGTCCCTCTGCCTCTCCCCTACTCTCTCCCAAAATAAATAATAAATCTTAAAAATAAATAAAAACACTCAACTTTTTACACAAATGCCTTTACAGATACTACCTCTTCACAAATTGAGTTACTTAATGAATTATACTCATTTTCTACATTTTCACGTTTTTTAAAAGTTTTTTATTCAAGTAATCTCTTCACTCAACATGGGGCTTGAACTCACAACCCCAAGATCAAGAGTCACATGTTTCTCTGACTGAGCCAGCTAGGCACCCCCTCATTTTCTACATTTTAAAACATGAAATTAGGTTGTAGTGACGTATAATTTATATAATAAATATACCCACTTTAAATGTGCAGGTCAGTGAATGACAAGTGCATACATCTGTGTAATAACCCCATGAAAAGTATAGAACATTTCCATCAGACCCAAAAGTTGCCCTGTGCCCTTCTGTCGTCAATTCCCCTTCCCCACCCCTGGTGCCAGGTAACCGCTGACCTGTTGCTGTCAGCATAAATTAGTTTGGCCTGCTTAGGAATTTCCTCCAAATGCACTCCTATAGTATGTGTTCTGGAGTAGGCTTCTTTTGCTCAACATACTAATTTTGAGATTAATAATCCGTGTTGCATCATTTTCTGCATTTTTCACTGCCCAGTCATCCTCAGTCCACTGTAGTCTGGTTTCTGCCCCTCCACTCTACCTGAACTGCTTTGCAAGGTTACAAATGACCTTCAGGTCACTAAACTCAGTGGATCATTCCTTACCTTGCTTGATCTCTAGGAAGGACTTTTTGTTTTTGTTTTTTTACTAAACTCTACCCCTATGTGGGTCTTGAACTCATGATATCGAGCTCAAGTGTTCAATGCTTTACTTACTGAGGCAATTGGGTGCCCCTCTAGGAAGCATTTGACACTACTGACCATTCCTTTCTCTTGGCTTTGATGACATCACATTCTTGTTTTCTTCTCTTGTTCTAGCCATCTGTCTTCAGTTTACTCTCCTGCATGTCCCTAATATGTTTGCATTCTTCAGGTTCAAGTCTAGGTTGTTACCTCACACTTGATATGCTTTCCCTGGGTGAAATCACCTCTACTTCCCAGGCTTCAATTATCATGAACAGGCTAAGTCCAGTCCAAGCCCTCCTCTAGCCCTCTATGTCCAGCTGCTTCAAAGACAACACCACTTAGATGATTCAAAGGCATTTCAAATTCAAAGCATCCAAAATGGAACCTCATCATCTTCCCCTATAAATCTCCTCTGGTATTGACACCTGTACTCAGTTGTTCAAAGCAGAAAACATGGTCATTCTTGACTGCTTCCTCCTTCATACCCTCAGTTAAATAATCACTGAATTAATTAGATTCTACTTCCTAAGAATCCCCTGAATCTCTCTAATACTCTAGTCCAGGTCTCTTATCTCTTGTTCCTCTTCCCTGAACCACTTGCTTGTCCCTTGTAAATGTAGCACATAAAGGCACAAATTTGGCTTCAGGGCACTTGCCAGTTGTGTAGGTAATAGCTTTGGATTGAAACTGAGCTACACTTTTGGTGGGTTTGTAGGGTTAACACAAAGTCTAGGGCCCACCAAGGTAGGCACTCTAAAAAATCCGCATCCACTTGAATCTAGAACCCTGAAGTTCACCCTCAAAGATGAACTGTAAGTAAAAAAGTCCTTAACAGATTCTTGGCCGATTTTTTAAATCATTTTGGTGGTCAAGAGGAATTGAGGCCTTGAACCTGTATTACAGTGGTCCTTGACTAGTAAGGTCTACAGTTACCTATCAGAAAAATAAAAAGCTCTGGAGGAAGAGAGCATCATATCCTACTTAGATTTGTATTATTCCTGTATGTAACTTTTTTTTAAAGATTTTATTTATTTATTTGACAGACAGAGATCACAAGTAGGCAGAGAGGCAGGCAGAGAGAGAGGAAGAAGCAGGCTCCCAGATGAGCCAAGAGCCTGATGCGGGGCTCGATCCCAGGACCCTGGGATCATGACCTGAGCCGAAGGCAGAGGCTTTAAACCACTGAGCCACCCAGGCGCCCCTGTAATTTTTTAAAAAGATTATTTATTTATTTATTTGACAGAGAGAAATCACAAGTAGGCAGAGAGGCAGGCAAAGGGAGAAGGGGAAGCAGGCTCCCCACTGAGCAGAGAGCCTGATGCGGGGCTTGATCCCAGGACCCTGAGCCCATCACCTGAGGCAAAGGCAGAGGCTTAACCCACTGAGCCACCCAGGCACCCCTCTTATATGTAACTTTTCAAAAATATGGCTCAACATATAAAGATAACCAGACATACAAGAAAACAAAGAGTCCATGAGTGAAAACCAGCAGAAACAACAGGCAACAGAAACAAAACTACAAAAAACTTCAGATAATTGGATTTAGCAAACTCAGATTACAAAACAATATGTTCAGTAGCGTCAAAGAATAGCCAGGCTTGGGGGCGCCTGGGTGGCTCAGTGGGTTAGAGCCTCTGCCTTCGGCTCGGGTCATGATCCCAGGGTCCTGGGATCGAGCTCCACATCGGGCTCTCTGCTCTGCGGGGAGCCTGCATCCTCCTCTCTCTCTGCCTGCCTCTCTGCCTACTTCTGATCTCTATCTGCCAAATAAATTTAAAAAAAAATCTTAAAAAAAAAAAAAAAAAGAATAGCCAGGCTTGGAAATTTTATCAGGGAACTAAAAACTATTAAGAAATGACATAGTAGACTTGAAAAAGAAACCCATAAAAGTTCTAGAACTGAAAAAATAAATAATTCAATTGATCTATTTAACAGCAGACTAGATACAGCTGAAAGGAGACTAATGAACTATCACATTTGTCAAAATATCAAGAAGACAACTTGGCAAGACAAGGTAGAAAATGAAAAAACTAAAGAGATACAGAGGTTACAGTGAAAACCGTCTAATAAACACTTGGAGTTTCAGAAGTGGATGAGTAAGAAACAATATTTAAGAATAGCTAAACAGTGGGGAGGGGGGACGGGAGAGGGTGGTGGGGAAATGGACATTGGGGAGGGTATGTGCTATGATGAGTGCTGTGAAATATGTAAACCTGGCGATTCACAGACCTGTACCCCTGGGGATAAAAATACATTATATGTTTATTAAAAAAAAAAAAAAAAAAAGAATAGCTAAACATGGGGCACCTGAGTGGCTCAGTTAACCAGCCAGCTCTTGATTTCTGCTCCAGGTCATGATCTCAGTGTTCTGGGATCGAATTTCACATCAGGCTCTTCATTCAGTGGGAAGTCTGCTTGGTATTCTCTCTCTTCCCCTCCCTCCGCTCCCCCCGCCCCACGTATACACTTGTGCTCTCAGAATAAATCAATTGATCTTTAAAAGCTGAATGAGAGGCTCCTGGGTGGCTCAGTGGGTTAAAGCCTCTGCCTTTGGCTCAGGTCATGATCCCAGGGTCCTGGGATCGAGCCCCACATCGGGCTCTCTGCTCAGCGGGGAGCCTGCTTCCCTTCCTCTCTGTCTGCCTCTGCCTGCTTGTGATCTCTGTCTGTCGAATGAATAAATAAAATCTTAAAAAAAAAAAAGCTGAATGAATCCTAAAAGCAGAAAAAAATTAATCCACACCCAGATACATCATAGTAAAATTGCAGGAAACTCAGAGTAAAAAGAACAGAATTTTAAAGCAGCCAACTATCTGCAAAGGAGTGACAGACTTCACAGGAGCAATGGAAGGTACAAGGCAAAAGAAAGGTGGAATGAACATGCTGAAAGAAAGTAAATTCAAACCTAGAATTCTATACCCAGTAAAAATACCCACCTAGAATTAAGAAAGGGAAAAGAAAGATCGTTTCCGATCAACAGGAATGGGACAGTTCCCCATTAGCAGACCAATGTAAAAGCAAACTCCGAAGCAGATTAGGCAAACTTCTGTAAAAAGCCAGATAGTAAATATTTCAGTCTTGCTGGCCATACAGTATCTGTCACAACCACTCAACAATGCTGTGGTAGTGCAAGTGCAAAAGCAACTAGAGACAGTAAATGAATGAGCCTGGCAGTAGTCCAATGAAACTATTCAGAAAAATGGGCAGTGGGCTGGATTTGGCCTGTGGACTGTAGATTGCTGACTCGTGTCCTAAAGTTTAAACTTCAGACAAAAGGGAAATGATCCCAGATGGAAAGGCAGAGATTCCAGAAGGAATGAAGAGGAAAAAAAGTGGCAAATGAACAGTATATGAAGTTTGGTTTTAAAGAACATAGAACTAAAACGCATGGTAATGGGTATATAACTTCAGGAAAGGTTAGTTGGAGTTAGTTTTCTAAGTTTTTTGTATTATCTGGGGGAAGTGAAAAGGTACTGGTTAAGAATGCCGATTATAACTTTTAGGGTAACTACTAAAATAAGAATAAAACTTCCAAACTACTAGAAGGGGGAAAAATGGAATGATTAGAAAGCAGACAGAAAAGGAGAGAAAATTGAATAGATGAGACAAATAGTCAAAATGAACTTCAAGCCCAAACATGAGTAATTACATGAATATAAATGAATAAATTCAATTAAAAGTGAATATTGGATTAAATAAAAAGAAAAACAAATGTATGCTGTTTTTAAGAGACCCATTTAAAATGTAAGCAACCAGAAAAGTAGGAAGTAAAAAACTAAATTCTCTTCATTAACACATTATTCAATGTGTGGCTCTACTTTCCGCCTAAGGATACTGTCTCATACTGTATGTATGTATATATACTATACCTCCCTCTAGGACAGAATAATCTCTACACTTTTATTTTTATTTATTTATTTAAGATTTTATTTGACAGAGAGAAACACAGCGAGAGAAGGAACACAAGCAGAGGGAATGGGAGAAGGAGGAGCAGGCTTCCCATGGAGCAGGGAGCCGGATGTGGGGCTCAATCCCAGGACCCTGAGATATGACCTGACCTGAAGGCTGATGCTTAAGGACTGAGCCACCCAGGAGCCCCAGTACACTTTTACTGTAAATTGTTTTCAATGATATTAATAGTTTTGGAGTTGTTGGAATTTTGAGTTCTTTGAATAATTGGAGAGAAACTATTTTGTCAGTTACAAAAGACAACGTAATTAAGAAATTTTATTGGCCCAATATGCATTTTAGTTATTTACTTATTTTTTTTTTCTTCCAGTAATCTCTATACCCAATGTGGGGCTTGAACTCACAGCCCTGAGATCAACCTCTGAGTCAGCTAGGTGCCCCTTGGCCCAATGTGCATTTAAACGGATCTTGGGACTACAACTATGACTTTGTTTTTTTCTTGCTAATAGATTATAAGTTCCAGGTTGATGCACATAAATTAAAAAAAATATTTTTATTTATTTGACAGAGACACAGCAAGAGAGGGAACACAAGCAGGGGGAGTAGGAGAGGGAGAAGCAGGCTCTAGGCCAACAAGAGAGCCTGATGCCATCCCGGGACCCTGGGATCAGAACCCAAGCTGAAGACAAACGCTTAACGACTGAGCCACCCAGGCGCCCCAACGCACATACATTTTTTAAAAAAAAAGATTTTATTTATTTATTTGACAGAGAGATCACAAGTAGACAGAGCAGCAGGCGGAGAGAGAGGGGGAAGCAGGCTCCCTGCTGAGCAGAGAGCCCCAGACCCTGAGATCATGACCTGAGCCGAAGGCAGAGGCTAAACCCACTGAGCCACCCAGGCGCCCCGCACATAAATTTTTAATGAAAAAATGTTAACATTACTTTTCCAAGTATCTAGGAAGTACCTATATCTTATTTTAAGGAATTAATATTTTACGAATAAGTCAAAATATCAAGCTCAGCATTTTCTGTTAGCTTATTTAGTCCTCACAACAATGTTATGAGGTATGTGTGTTTAGATCTATAAATACGAGATTAAGGAATAAACTGCTTAAAGTTCCAGTTAGCAATCACTCAACTAAAATTTTAAATCCAAGGTGATGGCAAGCTATGACCACACAGGCTTTTTTCCCCCACTGTCAATGCTGCTGATACACTGAAAAGGCCTTATTCTTCAAACTTATCTTTTAAGCAGGAATGAAAAAAACTTTCTACAAGATCACCCTTCCTGAGAATACTGCTTAATTTTTATAGTTCCAAATTTAGACTAACAGCTTCCCGTTAAAAATAATCATAATCAGTCTGAATGGGTTAGATCATCTGTTTCCTAGTGTGTTAATTTCAGGTGATATTTCCTGAACTTGATTTATCCTGATGGGGGGGGGGTGCTGTTAAGCCTCTATGCATAGAGGAAGGGAAATGACCCGGATTTCACAGCTCCAAGGCTCCTTTTGGAGGTCAAGGCAGCCGTGGGGAAATGTGGAGCGTATTCTGGGTGGGCCCCTGAAAACGAGTTAATTGGGCAGTGAATAATCATTAGAAATACGCCTCTATTAGCTACTAAGACTGCTAACCTCAGTCGAACCGACGGGCAAGGTCTCCACCTACTTTCGACTCGGGGTAGCCCTCTGGCACATTTGCTAATCTGGGCCTCTTTCGCCAGCACAGCGTAGTGCCGCGCAGCCCTGGCCCACTTGCAGCTGGTAGCGTGAGGTTTGGCGCCTCGGGCGGATCCGGCTCGAGGGTCGTTTGATAACCAGAGTCTCGCGAGATCTGTGGGAAAGGGGCGGGAGAAGCTCGCGTGCACGCGCCCCAGAGCCGTTAGGGTGGAACCTCTCCCGGGCGGGGCGGGTGGAGCAAATACAGTTGGACGCCAGTTGGTGGAGCCCCCGCGGGAAACAACTAAGCGCGAGGAGCGTGCGCGCTCACGTCGCGACGACGGTGGCGGCGAGCGGCGTCAGAGCTGGAAGGGGGGGCTGACGGCTTCTGGCGGGTGGCGGTGTTGGAGGCGAGAGCTTGCTTAGCCCGTAACGCTTCTATCCCAAGAGCCGACGGAGAGTGAGGGAACGAGGGCTGCTTTCGGGGGCTGCTGCCTTCTACTTACACATCGTCGTGAGGAGCGCAGCCGGGACTCTCCTACAAGCCCTGCGGCTCCCTTTCCACACGCCTTGAGGCGGCGGCGGCGGCGGCAACTGAGACAGCGTCTCACCTTCCCCCACCCCTTCCCCTGTCCCCCCTGCCCGAGAGGGCCCGGTCTGCGCCCCACCCCCGCCCGCTCGCTACGCCGCCGCCATGTCGGCGCAGGCCCAGATGCGCGCAATGCTGGACCAGTTGATGGGCACCTCCCGGGACGGTAAGTGTCTGCCAGTGCCCTGGGGGTGGGGGAGGGGACGGGGAAAGCGAGGGGAAGGGGCTCCACGGGCGTACCTGGGCTTGCGTGTGTGGCTGAGTAAGGGGCTCCCAGATTGGTAACACGAGGTCCCGGCTCCCGTCCCATCCAATCAGGGCTGGGCAGGCGGGCTTGGGGGGCGGTGACCGAGCGGATTGGCGGGAACTGCTGCCAATGGGGTCAGGCGGGGCCTGGAGGCAGAAAGGAGAGTTTGAGATTCAATGTTGACTTGTCTGGGACGGCAGAGCCCACGTCTTTCTTGGCGTAGTCGGTCATCCCGTTTTGTGGTTGATTAGGTACCGGTGAACCGCTAAGGCCTCCTCCCCCTGAATTCCTTAACCCTGAGCTTTGGGATCATCCCTCGCCGCCGCCCTCCAGAGCATCCAGAGAGAATTGCCCCACCCCATCCCCCCGCCCCTTACCTGGGTCCGGAGAGAAGCTTCACTAGGAATCCAGTCCCAGAAGTGCACTCTCGATCCCCACAGAAACAATCCTTATGGAAAAATCTGACCCAAACCATGGTTTCTTGAAGTGGGTGTGTTTGGCCCCATTTTGTGAAAAGAAATGTTATGGCTTGTTTTTTTCCGAGAGACCTCCATTTTGTTAGAGAATTTAATAGAAGCTTTGTTCAGTAAATACTGACAAATCTTGCATGTGCCCCAAAATAGAACCATTTTGAAAATGTGGTGCCCAGTGAAATAGAATTGAGGGAAACAACGGTCCTTTTAGGCACTTAGGTTAGAATTTGTGTAGAAAATTACTAATTGCTGATATTTTTGTCATAAAGAGAATTTCTAAAAAAAGATGAAATGCTTTTGTTTTTTGGTGATAATGTATTATCAAATTGAGCTCAAATAATGCTAATACGGAGGAAAGGTCTAGTTCAGTACTTTCTTAAAAGCAAAACACTTGCTTATTTTTATGTTGCTTGTTTAGCAGATCGTTTCTTAGCCATTAAAGAAATGCTTTTTTCTTGAAAAGTTACTTAAATTGCTTGGCGTAAGAAAAAAGGCACACATATTTTTAACAGTTGCTCTTGTAATTTTCTTGAATACTTTGCAGCAAAATATGTGAGTAGATTAAAAAAAATGTACTGAATTGAGGTATTTTTCGCAGTGCATACAGAGAATGGCTTTTCAGGATTCACAGTTCAGTTTTCATAAAAGTCCATATTGGGAATTTGCCTTCATAGGACGCACAGACAAATAGGTGGAGGTGTGGCAAACCTACTTGTGGTTGTGTAGAGAGGAGGGGAAAATTGGGAAGGAAATGAATTTTGTGTAGTAAACACTTGAAAGTTAACATTAATTAAAAATGCCCCTGGAACTTTTTTACCTGTTCATTTTTCACTGTTAGAATGGTTATTTTATAACTGCAGCATATCTTAACATTGCTCCTTTTCCATAATGAAGACCGTATTGGGAAGGACCTAATTCAGGATTTTAGCTGACAGAGTAACTAATTTTTGTAATAAAAGTAAGGAAATCATTTAAGATTTTACATGAACCTTTTAATCCTAGATGGATACCATTTTTGGTACCTTCTGCATGGATTGAATTTTCTAATTTCACTGGGAGGGTAGTTGGATCAAAGTAATTGCTGTCACCTGATATCACCTGATACATTTCCAAATGAGGTAGCCAATCTAGTATTGCAAAGCTACATTAAAAAATATATATATATATATAAATATATTCTGTGTGTGTAGTCAGCAGAAACATGGATTTCTTAAAATCCATTCTGCTTTGTATACAAATAAATTTACATTTTTTATGTGTATGTTACCGAATTTTTTTTGCCTCCAGACTAAGAGGATTTACCAATGAACTCATGTTAACGAGTCCACGATATTATTTAGCTGAAATGACTGGATTTTCACTGCTGTGTTGGGCCAGAAGTAAGAAACCTACTACTTTGAAGGAAAAGAAATGAATGTTTTTTTAGATACCCATATTAGTTCTTTTATGTATACAAGATAAGAATCAGAACATTCTTTTCCTGACCAGATAATGAGTTTACAAATTTCATCTTACGATTCAGGACCTTTAAATAATTAGGATTGTTGTTCTTTAGCATACAGTCAACTTCAAGTTATCCAGGGGTAGGAGAATACGTTCCTGAATAACACCATATAATTTTAAAACCATAAAATGGAAAGCTTTGTATTGGACGAAGGAACAGCTTACAGGGAATGCTGTTGGGTGTCTTTGGCACTAGAGGTGGAAATGGGGATCCAAGAGGTGGGAGAGAGATGGAAAAGGTAGGTAGGGGAGGGTGTGTTCAAGGCAGTTCTGCCCCCCCCCCCTTTAAAAAAAAAATCATCCCAGAGACTGACTATAAAACAGCTACTGTCTTCTGGGATTGTGTGACTCAAGGTTGTAATAACCCCTCCTCAACCTCTAGTGTCCTGTCTCTGAGGGAATCTGAAGTGGCACAAGAGGCCTAGGGCACTGGGAAAACTTTGTTTCCCTTTCACCTCCCCCTCTCCTCCACCAATAAAAATATTTATTCCTTCTTCCCTTCTCCCAACTCAGTTTTTATTAAGTTCCTTTTTAAGCCCTTTGGAGATGTAAGTCTATTAAAAGTACCTTATTTTGAGTTACTTAATTCACCTAATCCTATAGATTACCTAATCTTTATTGAAATTCTCAAAAATAGGAATTTTAGTGTCAGGGAAATGGAGAGGTAATTTTGGATCACTGGGCACTCCCAGAAAGGACAGTCTTGGGTGAGTGGTGGAAGTGGGGGGCGTTGGACAATCAGAGGGCAGCATGATGGTGCTGGGAGGCTGGGCAGGGGGATGACCAGGTGGTGGGAGAGGAATGCATAAGGGTGGTGGGAGGGCCAAAGACAAACTTTGCCTTCTTTGCAATTTTGCCTAGGGCCCTGGTGGTGGCAACCGCCTGTGTGCCACTGAAAATCGTGCCGATGCCTGGCATACTGCATAAATGGAAGCAGGGTACCGCGTGAGTTGAAACATTGGTCACACTATATAAAGTTTGTATATGTGAATCAGTGTAACTCATACCCATGTAACTGGGGGTCTGACTGTATTTGGATCTTTCTGATAAGGCATCATGGGCTAAGGAAAAGAGCCCTGGGCTGAGACTCAGGAGACCTGGTTTCTAGCCCCAGCTGTACCTCTAATTGTAACCTTGGGTAAGTCACTTAACCTTTTTTGCCTCAAGTTAAATCAATAATCTGTTAAATGGGAAACCAAATAATTTCCTATGTTACACTCAAAAAATGTTGAAAAATAAGTATATTTTAAATTTTTTTAGGAGAGAGGAACCATAAGTAGATATAAATTAGTATGTCATTTTATCTGAAGTTTGAGGTAAATTAAACTTTATAAATACCTTTTTGTTGTAGTTGTTGGCATTAGTAGAAGGGAGAGGGATAATTTTTTTTCCCCTAAACATAGTCCATTTGAAAGGAGGGAGGATCAGCAAAGGAGAATTCAAGCAGCAATTTGAGAATTGTCTATGTGACAGTTGGAGGAACTCAGTGTCCTTGCACAGACTAGTTATTTTTTCTGAGTTTGGTTAATTGCAGGAATGTCCCTTAGCTAAAGCTTTTGCCAGCAAATAGACTTTGGTTATAAGCCTCTGGTCCTGACCCCTGAAAGGCCTGGCAAGGTGCAAGGGATAGGAATTAAACAAAATTGAGGGTATGAATTTAGATTATATCCTAAGTTTAGAAACCAGGGAATTTAGAGAAGTAGTTTGAGGACTCCATTATTTTTTAATTACTTACAACCTTTAAATGGCAGAGATCATCTTGGAAAGGTTAAAACAGACTGGGAATGACAATCATCCCCAACATCTCCCCTTCCTCTAGTTCGTGTTCCAAGCGACCAGTGAACTAATAGAATGTAGAAAACAGAATAGAATTTTATTGCAGCATTAGTTGCCCATTACGGTTAGGGAATGTCTAGGGCAAGTTAAGGCTTTCAGATAATTATACCTATTTTTGAGGGTAATCCTTCTAAACATACAGTGATGTGTTTCCTTAGTTAATAGAGTACATTTAGTCATAATTTATCAGTTACATTGTATAGTAGTTTTGTAGAATGTAAAATTAAAAGGGTACTACTCATCCTAGGAGGTAACCAGGAAAATAAGAGTTCAGTAAATCATTTACTTGTTCCTAATATAAGTTTAGTGATACGTAACTTGAACCTGTAGGATAGTATGACATTGCTGCCTTTCTGCAAAATAAATCATTGAATCAAAGATAGAAGCAGTGTTATCTTCAGTGGATTTTCTTCATAAAGTCATCTTTACTGTAATCTGTGTTTCTTGACTTGTCATCAACATTGAGAGCATTTTTTTTTAATTTTTTTCATTAGCATAATGAGCCATATTTATTTCTTGGTCAGTTGTAAACCATTCTATTCCACTTGGATTGTTCATTATAAGTGAAGGAGGCATAGCCTTTAATGTATAAGCATACATTTTAAAAAATAATAATGGGGTATGTCTTACTCCAGAGCTTGTAATTCTTTTAACTTAAGAAATTTTGGCAAAAATAAGGTTAAACAGTAGTTGAACATCAGGCTAAATAAGAGTTCTACTGAATATTTGACTTAGAGATTCAAAACACTGAAAGCCCTGTTAACATCCATACGGTGAGCCTGTTTTAAACAAACTTTAACTCATTTTACATTTTGAACTCTGAATATTTCTGTCTGCAAAACAGCCCAGAAAACAGTAACGGTATCATTTCATGTAATCTTGTTTTCTTCTTGGATTCTCTACAGTCACGTTTAGCTTTCCTCAAGGAAGCCTGTGCTTGTGAGATATTCTTTTACTTTGGGTAAAGAGATAAATGGAAACCAAAGAAAAATCATTTTGTTTATCACTACATAAGCTCTGTAAGCAACAAATAAATGCTTTGATTTGGATAAGATGTTACATGAGGAAAAATGGTGGGGAGCTGCACGTTCAACATAGGTAGGAAAGGTGTCATGGATCATGGTCTTTGAATGAGTCAGATAGTGGTGTTGAGTACTCGGTGGTTTATACAGACATTAAAGCTTGAAGTTGCTAAGAGTTCAGGCAAGCAGTGGGGTTGCAAAGATAGGTAGATGGCTTAAAACTGAAGGTCACCTAAGTGTGGGCAAAACTAGATCAGTGAGGCAAGTGCTCCTCAAGGATGGAATTCTAGAAAGGTACATGAAGTGGGTTGAATCCTACAAACCTGGGGCTATTAGTATAGTCTACAAGGAAGTATAAACGATTATTTTAACCACTCAGTCAGTCAACTAAGAAATTGTAGACAAAGAAGATGAAGAAAGTTGGAACATTTTGCTGGAGAAGGAATGAGGGAGTGAGGGTACAATTTCTGACAGGAATCTTGTGAATTCACCTGTGGAAAAGTCATTCTGTACCTTTTTGGTTTAAATTCTCATGCGGTAGTAGCCACTAGGGTAGAAATTGGAAGCAAGGCCAAAATACATCAGTTCATCAGTTTTTGTAAGGTGACTGAGGTTACAGAGTAGTTTTGTAAAAACTGAATAAATGTATTTTGCTCTTTTAACATGGGCTAGCGAAAGGAGTCTTTTTAAAATTTTTTTCTAAGAAAAAAAAGCTCATTAGGTAATGATCCATATGTTCTAATTTAGTTGTGAACCATGTGCATTAATGTTTGACCTGTGTGATTCAACATGAAAAGAATTTAATCAGATGCCCTTGCTGAGTCTTTTGTCATGTCTCCTGAATGCATGGTAAATTGTTTTGTTTTTATCTTCTTGAGACTTCAGTTTTCTCTTTCAGAGTAAAACTTTCCAGAGTTTTACCTTTCAATAAAATAAGTTGGATATTAATTGGTTATTATCTATGGGATACTTAGCTGTTCACTGCATCTTTATTTTGTCCTTTTACTAGATTATATAGTATACCCTTTTTTAGTTATTTGAAGGTATATTTTAGATCAGGATTGGTACTGTGGCCCACCTGCTTTTTGTGAATAAAGTTTTATATGAATACAGCCATGCCCATTTGTGTACCTACTGTCTTTTGCTGCTTTGCCTTGAAACAGCAGAGTTGAGTAGGTGCAAGAGATGTCTATAGCTGGCGAGTTTGAAATATTTGCTGTCTGGCCCTTTAGGAAAAAGCTTGTTGACCACTGTTTTGGTGAGTGATTCTCAAAATGTGGTCCCCAGACTTTAGCATTACCTGGAGACTTGTTAGAAATGCAAATTCTTGGGCTGACTCCAGAAATTCTGGGGATTGGAGCCAATAATCTGTGATTTAAACAACCTTCTAAATTACTCCGATGTGCATTAAAAGTTTGAGAAACTCTGTTCTAGATAAGTGTTTCCCAAGTGTTCATCTCACATACTACCTTGACTATTTTTTAACCCTATTTTCTGTTTATTTAATATTTTCTAAACATAAACTCACTTTCTAAAAACTTAATTTTAAAATGAAAATTTATGTCACCAGAAAAATACAAATGGGAACAACATGATCTTTTTTTTAATATTTTTTTTCAAGATTTTACTTATTTATTTGACAGAGAGAGGGAACACAAGGAGGGAGAGTAGGAGAGGGAGAAGCAGACTTCCCGCTGAACAAGGAGCCCAAAGCAGGGCTTGATCCCAGGACCCTAGGATCATGACCTGAGCCAAAGGCAGACACTTAACGACTGAGCCACTCAAGCTCCCTAGCAACATATTTTAAGAGATAAAACTTAGACTCAGAAAAAATCAAGAAAAAGCTTAGACTCTGTTGTCACACATGCTAAACATTACCTTATTAGAGGTATGGACTTGATCATGTACTTTTAAAGTTAATCCTGATAAATAATCACTAAATGATTCAGTGGTACTTAAAATGTTGGTGAAATTCTGTTGGTGAAATTGGATAACACCTAAAATCATCTTTTGTATAAATCTCATACTTTGGAAAATACTGTTCTAGTGAAAGAAAAAGCTGTTTTAACTACATACCCAAGCCCTGAAGTAGAAATGACCAAAAGAAGCACATACCTGGGAGATGGAGCGATCTAGAATCCCTAGAGAGGTTCATCTAGCCCTCAAGGGTGAAATTACTTCATTTAGCTTGAATTCTCTCCTCCTCAGTAGTGTTTTGGCCAATGGTAGCCAGCAGTTCTGCAGGACTTCACCAACCTGTTTCACAACAGGCATGTGGAAAGGTGCCTGGCTCTGGGAAAGGCTACTTATAAAAGATTAACCCCTGGACTAGAAACTGTGGGTGAAGTGGCTGTGGTTTTACCTTGTGGATAGGGGAACAGCAGGACAAGCTTGCTAGAACAATAGTTGATTCTGGAAACCATGCGGTCGTATTTTGAGAAATTCCCATGTTGTTTTACTTGCCTCATGGTATTAAAGGGATACTTCCCTGGGCATAGTGTTCTCTTTATTTACTGGCTGATGTGCTTTAGGGTATAGTAATTGTTAATAGGAATAGAATCTTTCTTTTCCTGAATATCCCCAGGTTGCTGATTTGCTTTAGTTACTTCTTTTCCTTAGAGATTATGGACACATTGGTTTCTGTTGTCTTTTGTATCTGCAATAAAGTAGTGATATAGGACTCTAAACTGACAGGCTAGTGGGAAATGAAGGTTTACACATGAACAATTATGTTTATTTTTAATTGATGAATTCTATGATGTTGATTATATGGGTGTAATTTGGCAAAAACTTAAAAAAATGCAAAAGACTATCAGACACCTATAGGAGTGAACAAATGTTACTATGTTCAAACTAAAAACAAAACAAAATATTACAAATGAAGTTCTTCTGCTCCGCTTCACAGTCACAGTTCTTTCCCCAGAGGCCATCCTAGTGAATTTGGTGTGTATTCAGCGTGACACAGTATTTCTGCTGTGTTGTTTCAGTAGTTGCAAGGCTCAGTCTCCTTCATTGTAATCTGTTTTTCATTTTAACCTCCTTTATCATTGAGTTGTCTGTCACTTCTGTCCTTTGATATTCTCACTTCTTTTCTTATTTCTTTCCTTCACTATTTTTTTTGCTTTGGGGAGGCTCCGCTTAGCTTTTTTTGCTATAGCCAGCTGACGAGAATTTGTCTTTTTGATAAATCAACCAGTCACTTTCTTTTTGGCTCTTTTCAGCTATTTCTTCATAGCCAGAGATAGCTTTCATTACTTCTGGTTTTGTGTATAGAAAGTTCTGGATGATAGAAGGCACCAGATATTCCCAATATAAGTGTTACTGTATCAGAATTGCAGCTCTGCAAGTAAGTATCAAAATGGAAAATTTAGCAAGCTGCAGCTTTTTAATGACCATCTTTCCTTTCTGACATATATCATAAAACATATTCTATATAATCTGCTTTTAGAACTTCATTTTTAGGTAACAGTTTATTCAGGCTTTCTCTTAAATCTGAAAGGAGAAGCATGTTGATAGATATCCCAAAGCGCCATTCCACCACCAGCCCTCCTGTGGCCAAGAGTCTTTGTGTAATGAGAGAAGATTAGGGGTGGAATAGAACCCTTGGAATGTAGCTACTTTAGTATTCCTGTTCTCACATCTCCATCACCATTCTGTTAGTTCTTAAATATCCTGTAAGCTTTTTCACCTAATAGCCGGGCTTTTCCTCTGTCTCATTGGTTACAATTCTGTTACATGGATTTTCTTTTCTTTTCTTTTTCTTTTTAAGATTTTATTTATTTATTTTTGACAGAGAGAGACACAGCGAGAGAGGGAACAGAAGCAGGGGGACTGGGAGAGGGACAAACAGGCTCCCACTGAGCAGGGAGCCCAGTGTGGGGCTCCATCCCAGGATCCTGGGATCATGACCTGAGCTGAAGGCAGCTGCTTAACGACTGAGCCATCTAGGCGCCCCTACATGGATTTTTATAGACAAGTAGGCTGGTAGATTTAAAAAGTTACTTTAGCATTATTAATCTTTGATCATATTCAGTAAGAATGAACTTGTTCTAGCAGTTTCTACAATGGGCATTGCAGCTCTACAGTGGGCATTGCATGGGTTTGTTTTGGGGGTGCTGATAGGGGTAATAGTAGTACTTATTTGTGATTATAAACCTATAGAACCCTATGGAAAGATTAAGAGGGATAGCTTTCTGGACCATATAGTACCCTTATTTTTGCATTTTCTGGGGGAAAATAAATTTGCTACTACTTACTTGGTATGACTTTGTAAGTTCTGTTAGATAGAAGTGACTTAATTTGGAAGGGACAATGCCATAATTGGTTTTTCCCACTGCCACCTTTGAGTACTCTTTTTTTTCCTTACGTAATAAATACATTCCTGAAAAGTTTGATATGTATCACCTTGTGTTAACTGTTTTAAAACCCCTCTAGTCACAATATATTAAGACATGGTAATGAGTCATTTTACAAAACAAATTGTATACTTTCAACTGTATAAATATACAGTGGATTAAACTAAGTGTGTAAACAATACATGGAGTAATAGGTTTTTTTTTTTAAAGGATAATTACAAATGCATTCTTAAAGATGAACTTTAGGCTGAATTCTAAAGGAACAGCAAAGGTAGGTGGGAGAAGTTAGTGGAGTTGATGAGAAACTTTGAGAAGTGTGTAAAAGTAATCACATGGGTTTTTCAGTGTAGCAGTCACGGTGCAGCAGGAATCTCCTTCTTTCACCCCTGAGGACAAGGGCTTCCTGGGACAGGCTTCCTGCCCTGTATGAGACTAGAAATTGGCCACCAGTCTTTATAGAGTTTCTGTGTTACTATGTGGACTCAGTAGCTGATGTATTACAAGAAGTGGTAACAAGGGTGAAACATTTCTCTGCATTTGATGATTCCGAGGGCACAGGGAAATGAGAAACTAAGCTATCGGTATATACCTCTTTTTCTTGCTCTGCTTTCCTTTCACTAAAGGGGTATGGATTTTACTTCAGAGGGAATGTACCTATCCTGTCTTAACCCAGTGGTGACACTTGGCTCCTAACAAGTGTACCTGTGGGGAGGGGTTTGGTTGTCACATTGGAGAATATGGGAGGGCTTTCTCTCTCCTGGCCCCATTTATAAGCCAGGGGTTGCTTCCATTTGCTTTGTGTGCTATTGAGTTTTTTCTGTTCTCCCTAAGCTAAGCTCTAAGCTAATTCTATACAAAAGAAATACTAATTAGTTGTTTTATAAATTGCTTGCCTTAATGCCTGATAATATGCAGTAAAATAAGGAATTCCGCATACCATTATATATGTCAAATATTACAGAGTTTAAGGTTCTTTTAATTACAATACTAAACTCAGTTCACTTTTGCTTAGCCTTCACAGTTGTTGATCACATAGCATGGTCATCCACTCACAGCTTAAAAAAATACAGGGAGCATCGGAGAGAATGGGTAAAGTAAAATTTTGATGTTTTTAAAATAGCACCTAAATCTATGAAAGTTTATTTGATTTATTGTTTGTATGGGAGGGAGAGGGTGGGTGGCACTGGGGGGGGGTGGGTATTGGGAAAATAGCATGCACCATGTAAAATGATGTCAGATACCATCTAGGCTGAAGTTTTAAGTGTTAACTACTACTGTTTAAGTCAGTTTCAGAAGAGGCAGGACCATAAAATAGCGGTGTTGGGATTTACAGTGGGCTTATTTTTCCCTCCCAACAAACTGAAGTGGATTTTGAGCATAGCAGATTTGAGTACATTCTGGGCTGGAGCTGCCTTTTTAGAGTGGCGTATCTGTATTCTCCAAGTGAAACTGCTTCAGTACCATGTTAGGTCCTGTTAACTCATTGAGGAACCTTGAGAGGAATTATACGCATTCCAGTTTTTGTTGGTATACTTGCAACTCAGGTGTTCCCAAATACAAATTACAGTATATGAAACTCATGAAGGTGTTGAACCAAAGAGAGAACAAAAGAAAGTTGTTACTCTGAAATTAGTTGCTTAGTAGTAAATATTAACAGAAATTTTGATGCTTCTATTCAAATGAAGAACACTTTGCCTACCAAAGTTCCAAATCAAGTTACGAATTCTAAAAAACTTGCATTGTAGTTATGTACAAAGCCTAATTAATAATTGTAGAGGTTACAGGGCAGAGAAACCTCCATGTTTTTATGGGTAGGACATTGTATTGCTGTTAACTCAAATAACTTTGTTTAATCTCTGTCCTGTTATTTTTAAACTTTTAAAACTTTGTTTACACTAAAAATCTGGATTGAAGAAAAAAATTAAATCTGATTTTACTCAGAAAATACTATTCTGGCCCTAGCTTTGCTATTCTTCTACACGTAGCCATTTGCAAAGCCAAATTTGACTTGGAGTATTTACTATTCCCTGTATCTTTCTGCCTACATAAGCTTTGTTAAAGATAATACTCCAGTTTGAAATGTTCTTCTTTCCTGTGGTCTGAATCCTCTATCTTTTCTTTAAATTTTGGCTTCTGCTTTTTGTATGAAGCCTTTTCTAACCTCTCCATCCTTCGTGGCCATTCTACTCTTAGAATTCCTAAGTACTACTGTTAGAGACATCCATTTGGCTCTTGGGTCATGCTACCTTTATTACTTGTTATTTCATTTAACTGTCCTATTTCTCTGTCAACATCATGGACTCCTTGAAGGTAGAGAGCTTGTAATTATATGCCTATTTGTAACCCCATTGACTAGCACAGAGGATATGTGCACTAAGAGGTTTGATTCTATCATTTGGATCCAGTGTTAGTGTAAGAGGGTAACTTTTTTTTTTTTTTTAACTCAGGTTATTTTTATATGAACATGTGCCCAGAAAATCCAAAGATAAAATATTTGAATTCATAAAATAATTCTTTTTATTAAAAGATTTGGTTCATAATTGTTTTCTATTAATTGTAGTCTGCCCCCCCTCTTTTTTAAAATGGGCGCTGTTTTACCTAGTTTCTTTTGAAAAACATGGTTTGGGCCAGATACCTTGATAGAAACCAAAATTACCAGTATTTTTATTTTAAAATTCGTTGTTGGTTTAGCTAAATAATGCGTTTCATGGCATAAGCCCAAATAAGTTTATTAAATACTGCATGGTAATGTAGCCAAATTATTTTAAGATGTTAACCTTAAAGTCTCTTAAGTAAAACTTTAAAAATACCAATTACCAGATACTTAGTTGCTAGTCCATCTTGGGATATTTCTGCATCTGAAATTATTAGCGGTTTTATTATTTCTTGGTCTTAGAGGTTTTTGTAACGTGTAAGCTGATATTTGATAGCTGTATTTATTGTGTTTGCAGTTATCAAATGTTTATAGAGCAAGCACTCTTTTTAAAAAAATATTTTATTTATTTATTTGACAGACAGACAGAGAGATCACAAGTAGGCAGAGAGGCAGGCAGAGAGAGAGAGGCCCTGCCAAGCAGAGAGCCCGACTCGGGGCTTGATCCCAGGACCCTGAGATCATGACCTGAGCCAAAGGCAGACGCTTAACCCGCTGAACCACCCAGGAGCCTCTAGAGCAACCACTCTTACGCAGTGAGAAGTTACTTTAAAATGCTTCTTGGCATTTATAGAAATACTGCTTTTCGTAAGAGTTCAGTAGGGATAATGTTTGCTAAATTCGTATTTGGAATTGTTTATATTGTACCTGATAGCTGTGTCTTCAGGGCACATATATCTTAATGTTAGACTTAATGTTGTGATTTCTGAAGCAAAAACAGTCACCCTACTTCATAAAATGTTAGATTAGTAAAACTTCTAAGAACCTTGGTATTATTCTAAGGCCTGGTTTATACTACTACTGAGCCGTTAGTTTGACATAGCATTGAAACAATATTGTTGTTGCATGCTAAAAAGCTTAGATATTGTAGTTGTTAGAGTCCTAGATATGTAAGGGTTGTTTTTTTTTTTCCTATTTAAAAAAGCTACATCATCTTTAAAATTCTTAGCATAATTTGGGTACAGTTTAAAAGTAAGACATTTTTTCTTACATGCCAGTAAGCAAAAAAACCCCTAATATATAGCATTGCCCTTCTGGTGCTGCTTATCATAGTACCATTCTAACGTGAACTTAGGCCCGGCCCTCACCAAAGTTTTAATGAGATAAAATCTTTTAAAAAGCATTTTTTTAAAGCCCCTCTTGGCCCAGAGACCATTTCCCAGAGTTTCAGCATTGGACTTTTTCCTATGGTCAGTCATATTCTTATGTAGGGTTACACTTGTTAAGTCAATATTTTGAAAAAACAAAACACCCTGATTTTGTTCACTTTTGTTTTCATATACAAGAATCTTTACAGTCAACATGTACTTCTAGATGCTGTATTGAAATTGCTGGCAGAGTCTATTCTATACAAACTGAACAATCTGGCCCCTTGTTTTATTTGTAAAGGTTCAATGTATCTATGCCTGCCTACTTCAATCTGCAAGGGAGTGTCAGAAAGGCCCCGCATTCGCCGAGCCGTGAGTTATCACTAACTTTTCAGATGTGTTAATGAATGTGGAACAAAAGCAGTTGTGTTTAAAAGGAAAAAAGGACCATCAAAATAACCTTTATTATAGTAGCAGGCGTGAACACTAAATGATTTATTCCAAATTGTGGTGTCAAAAATAACCTACTTTAACTAGAGATTAGCCTCTAGAAAACCTATTGTTGAACTGCTCTGAAGCTATCATTTTAGCTATAAATTACTTTTCTTAAATTTTATATACCCTGATTACAAATGAGAATTTTCTTTAAGTCTTTTTAACGGAGTTAAAACAATTTGAACAAAATCTTACCCCACCTAAAAATGACATATTTAGTTGACTTCGCATTAAGTTCTTCAAAGTAATGTCATGTCCATGTGAAGTAATGTCAACGTCCATGTGAAAGGGGCAAAGGTTTAACCTTTCTGTTATTCACATGTGAAAAACAAATCTGATTTAAATAATTGAATCACTTCTAGATGAGTTTTTGGAGTGCCCCAAGCATCATGTTAAGTACAGAGGTATTTACAATCTCTTTGGTACCAACAGTTCTCGCTTCAGTAATTCATCAGTAGGTTTTCATTCATCAATGATGATATCATTTTAAGGCTAAAATAAAACACCTACATTTCTTAGGGCTTATCATTCTACATAGAAAAAATGTCCTTACGAGGTTTTTTTTTTATTTTATATTTTTTTCCAAAGAGATTCTAAGCAAAAAAACTGTAACTAACATCTATATTTTGTTACTAGAGCTAGTTACCTTTCTTTTTCTTAGACTCTTTAAAGTTTGAGTTAGATAGGCATATATGACTAGGAGGTTGGATGCTTCTGTTGCTTAGGAGGTGTATTGTGTTATATGAAGACAGAATAAATTTAAATGTACCGGGTTTGGCCATATGTAGCACAGACCACCTAAAATTTGAAGGTATGGTACCTTTGGAGGCATTAAAGTTAACGTTTCATTTAGGCAATGTGCCTTTTTCTGACTGGTGTGTAAGTCCTTCTTCCAGGTTTGTACACTCTTAAACACGCTATTCTACCCTCTCTAACTCATCCCAGCAGCAAAAGGGAGACACTTCAGCTGGAACAAAATAGTGGAAGAAATGGCGTCTGGGGTTCAGTGGGGATTCGCAGTGTGTATGCAATGTTTGCAAGATTACTTTTTATGTTTTTCAATTAATGTAAATAATTACAAAATAAATCTATGCTTAGCGTCAAGTAGGGAACACTATATACCAGTAGAAACTTCCTTGTGGGTCTGCTGCAAGTCGCTTAACCTCTTGGGGCCTCAGTTTCGTCATCTGCAATGTAAAGGAGTTGGACTCCATAATCTTAAAAGTCCATTCCTGCTCTATATCCTATGCTTTCCTGAAGTACTCTGTTTAACAGAATGCATTGCTTTCCCACTTTGACTATTTGAATTACATGTGCAGTACACATACTGCAACTGCATGTCTAAGATAGTTTTTCTGTAGGCTATTATATAAAAAACTAATCCCTCTTGAGCTGATTTATAAATAAATATATGTGTGTATAGCCACACAGAAAAAGCTAGTGATAGTAGGGCTCTCAGAAAATAAGTATTTTCTAGTCGTCTAACCTTGAATGTTATTAACTTTCCTATATTACAGGAGATACTACTCGTCAACGAATCAAATTCAGTGATGACAGAGTATGCAAGAGTCACCTTCTCAACTGTTGCCCCCACGATGTCCTCTCTGGAACTGTACGTATTTATTAAATTTACTGTTTGATTATTGGTATCCTACAGAAATGAACTACTTGATAAAGACTTAATTCCTTGTCACATTATTATATGATGATTTTTTAAAAAGGCTTATAGGAGGGATTTGCATCTCTTGTATTATTTATTGAAGTTGATGATTGAAATCTGCAAAAATGGAATTCCTCCAAAAAGTCATTGCCATCCTTTGCTTTATAATTATTTCAATTCTTCAGAGAAATTTTTGAAAAAGCACTTCTTATTTGGAATATAGAGGCAATTTTTATGCTATAGTTGCACTTTCAGTTCTGAAATTATAGAAACAACTTTTAAAATAGTTTTCTTTACTGTTCATCAGAGTAGACTTAAGTCTAGAGCATTATACGTTTAGATTTGTGCACATTATATTGTGGAAGTCAGAGAGAGGAAAACATAGTCGCAAATACTTAAATTCACACAACTTAATTTGCTAGTAGTGTCACTTAAAATGCATTTATATTTCTGACTCCTAATAATGTAAAGCTTACTTAATTTAGATTCTGTATCTAGTGATGTTGGTTGACCTTGGAGTATTGTCATTTTAATTTGAAAGATAAATCACATGGTGATGGACCTATTTAAATGGAACAGAGGATCTGATTTTCTGACTTTGGGGTTTGGTTGAAATGATTACTCAGTGCAGGAGCTTTCCTTCACAGGCTGCAAGTGGTGGTGGAGGAAGACTAGTAGTAGCTAAACATTTAGCTGGCTTTATTTCTCATTTGCCTGAAATGACTGAAATGAAGAAAAGATTTCTGGTCCATTTTCAGACATGATGAGTTCCTGTAGTTAAAGTATTGTAAATGAGTGGTTTCTTCTGGATAGGAGAAGTTAAATAGCTCTAACAGAAATCAAGGGCATATACAATAGGAAACACCTCTGTCTTTTTCCAGTAGGAAAAACTGTAGAAACTGTATTAGGTTAAAAGAAAGAAAAAAAACAACAACAACCCTGCATTTAAAAGTATATGTGATAGCTGATTTTTTTTCTAAGTGCAATAACGTAACCCAGATTCTGAGCACTCAACTTAGAACTATGATAGATAATTGACCCTCGTTTCTACTCTTTAGAGTGTCCATAAAGTATTTTCTGCTATACTTATAAAACATTTGAAATCTGTAAAATGTATAATTATCTGTAGTATACTTTGATTCTCCACATTTACTATTAAATTTAACAGTCATTTTAGTTAATGGCTAAATTATCATTTCAAGTAATTTTTGAGAACAGGAGTAATTAACAGAGTGACAAAGTTAGTTTTTTTATTTTTTTAAACTATAAAACCAGCCATAGCAAGTGTTATATTCTTCAGATTTGCCATTAATAATAAAAATCTGACATCACAGTAGTGCTTTATGTTTTATAATGTGCATATGCATTTATGCTCATTTCTTTATTTTTTTTTTAATTTTATTAAATTTTGAGAGAGAGAGAGAGTACAAGAGGGGGAGGAGCAAAAAGGGAGAGAGGGACAAGCAGACTCTGCACTGAGCGCCGTGCCCATTGTGGTACTCGATTCCATGACCCTGAAATCATGACCTGAGCCAAAACCAAGAGTCAGATGTTTAGGGGCACCTGGGTGGCTCAGTTGGTTAAATGTCCAACTCTTGATTTCGGCTCAGGTCATGATCTCAAAGTCTTGGGATTGAGCGGTGCGTCAGGCTTGGTGCTCAGGGCAGAGTTCGCTCCGGATTCTCTCTCTACCTCTGCCCCCCACAGCCACACTCCTTTGCTTCTATGTGCACGCATACTGTCTCTTTAAATAAAATAAATAAAATCTTTTTTTTTCTTTTAAGATACTTATTTATTAATGACAGAGAGTGAGAGAGAGAGCGCAAGCACAGGGGAGCTGGAGAGGGAGAAGCAGGCTTTCTGCTGAGCAGGGAGCCTGATGGCAAGGCTTGATCTCAGGATGCTGGGATCATGACCTGAGCCCGAGGCATAAGCTTAATGACTGAGCCACCCAGGTGCCCCAAAACAAATGAAATCTTAAAACTGTTTTGTTTTATGATCCACAGTTAGCTTTAATGATAGTAGGCGAGTATTCAAAATCCCATAGTTCTATTTAAAGTACAATTGGGACCAGACCCAAGTTTTACTCATCATGTTTTCTACTCTGTAGGGAATACTTAATTTTTTATTCTTTTAAATAAAAAAGGATGAGTGGTTGGTCGTAGACTTTCCTTCTTGTAAGTTCTTGCCTGGTGGATTTATAAGATGCACATTTTCTCAAATCTAACATCTCTGAAACACACATTTTAAAATGATGATAGAAAAATATTAATTGGTAACATTTTCTTATGGTACGGAATTGAATATTGTGGCTTAAAATTGTCAGTGCTTGGATTATATTAAAAACAGTTAATGAAAACCCTTTTATAGGCACTATGCCAGGGAAACTCTGGATGAAAATACCTCCTTTTTGTCAGTGTAATAGACCTGAGATTGCCTTATGTAAAGATGTTATTAAGAAGTTGTGAACCTCTGTGAGAATTTAAGCGGAGCTTGTAGAGATGGCTATGGGACTTTGTTAAGACTTAAGGGTTAGAGAGTGGTCTCCTTGATAACTGAAAACCATACATGGTATTACTTTTGCATGACCCTTATTAGGAAAAAGCTATTTATAACAGTTCATCCTGTGTACAAATGGTTTATAATTACAGGCTTATGACTTACTTAGCAACCAGTCTCTCTCTAGAACTACTTTTTGGGCACAATCTAACAGTTCATACCTCTTTATGTTGAAATGCCTGTTTCTCTTTTTCTTTCTTTTTTAACATGTTAGGTGAAAAGAACTGAATTGTAACTTGATTTTATAATGTTTTTTCTTTGTTGACTAACTAAAGTTTACCCTTTTCCTGAGATCTGTCACTTACAGCAGAATATGACTCACCAATATACTAAATTATTTAGCAGAAGAATACACAGAAATGTATTTTCTGGCATTTTTGGAGATGGAAAGTCTGATTTCTAAAAATGCAGTCATGACTAACTATTGTATGAAGTATTTTTGGAATTCAGTTTGGTGAAAAATGCTCCATAATATTTTACCTTTCATTAGTCTGATACTCTGGTATAACTGATTCATAAGTTAATAAGTCAGGAGGTCAGATGTAGAATAGAGAGTGAAAATAATTGTACATATGTATTTTTGGGTTATGGTTTTTATAAGCATGACTTTTCTTGTAGCTGAGGAAGCTTCTTTATTTCAAAGGCTTGTTATTCCCTTAGTCATTGAGAATATTGTTTTAAGTCTCATTCTTTTCCTCCTTTTGGCACACTTAGTTTCTTATTCTAGTCACTGTGCAAAGAGTAGGCAGCACCCCCTTTCAGATTTAGCTTCTTGTGATCTGGGAAAAAGGTGTATAGTAGTAATATTTTTATTTATATATTTATTTATTTATTTACTTATTTTTAAAGATTTTATTTATTTATTTGATAGAGAGAGACACAGCGAAAGAGGGAACACAAGCAGGGGGAGTGAGAAAGGGAGAACCAGACTCCCCACTGAGCAGGGAGCGCAGTGCGGGGCTCCATCTCAGGACCCTAGGATCATGACCTGAGCCGAAGGCAGACGCCTAGCAACTGAGCCAGGTGCCCTGTAGTAGTAATAATTTAGAGGCATTAAATATAAAGCAGAGATGGTAACAGAAGCTTGAAATTGAGGTCTGCAGAGGTGAAAATGTATACTCTCATGATGTGCCTGTCCTGAAATCAGAAATGGCCACTGCTAATTTTATTACAGCCTTCATCAAGTATAATTGTAGGGTTGACAGACCATCATGTGTTGTAATGTAAGGTCATCATTTCATAGGTGGGAAAAATTAAGGCTCAGAGAAATTGTGCTTGTCAGATGTCTCACAGAGAATTACAGTATATTATACACAGGAATCTTAGAGGTATTTAAATCTAAATACTTTAAAAAATGTTTTTGTGGTTTTTGTTAGTTTTTTAGATAGCACAGTTACTTAGGTCAGTGACTTTCAAATGTTTCTGAAGCATCCTTGGAGGCATTTCATGCCCTATGGGGACTGGCCAGTCTTTCCTATTTCAATAGGATTTTACACATTACAGGTATAGGGATTTTCCATGAAATTTTGTTTAAAAAGAGATTCTGCTGCTCAGAAATTGAATTGAAAGTTTAAAATTGAGGGACATGTGGGTGGTTCAGTCGTTAAGCATCTGCCTCTGGCTCAGGTTATGATCCCAGAGCCCTGGGATTGAGACCCGCATCGGGCTCCTTGCTCGTCAGAAAGCCTGCTTCTCACTCTCCCACTCCCCCTGCTTGTGTTGCCTCTCTCGCTGTGTCTCACTCTGTCAAATAGCTTAATAAATAATCTAAAAAAAAAGCTATAAAAAAATAAAGTTCAAAATTGAGAAATAGAGACAAAGATAAAGTAAAAACTTTTTCTGCCTTTTTGAAGTGATTGAGTAGGAATATTAGTTGTCAAAAATTCTCTGTTGATTTTATGGTGCCCTAAAAGGTTCTGGTTTTTAGCTGAAGTGCAGTTTTTACTAACTGTTCAAAGTCCCTTATTGTTTCTCTAAACTATTCTGTTTAAGGGCTGGTCTAAAATCGGTTACTTGGATACATACAAGCCTGAACTTTAAAACTGTTGAAGTCTCTTTGCTAGTACATATGTAAAAGAGCCGTGGGAGTATGGAGAAGCAGAATAAGTATAAGAAAGAAAGAAACCGCAGAATTTTCTCAACCAGACCCTAGAATGTAAGTTTCATAATAAGGGCAGGCATATTTTGTTCAGTGCTATGTCCTCAGCATCTAGAACAGTGTCCCTCCATTGTGTTGAATGAGTACAGTCCACCCAAAGTAAAACACTAAATAAGTCTGTTACAAAACTAACCTGAGTTTGAAAAATTAACGATTGTTAGTGGGAAATGTGTTACTTTTTAACACGTAAGGTGCTGGAGAGTGTCTTGGGTTTGTTGAGTTGCTTATCTAAATAATGACAGCAGTAGGGGCGCCTGGGTGGCTCAGGGTTAAAGCCTTTGCCTTCGGCTCAGGTCATGATCCCAGGAGCCTGGGATGGAGCCCTGCATCGGGCTCTCTGCTCAGCGGGGAGCCTGCTTCCTCCTCTCTCTCTGCCTGCTTCTCTGCCTACTTGTGATCTCTGTCTGTCAAATAAATAAATAAAATCTTTTTTTTTAAACCTTATTTATAATTTGGCCTTGAGTTTTTTTGTTTGTTTTTTTTAAAGATTTTTTTATTTTATATTTTTTATTTTTATATTTATATTTTATATTTATTTTTTATTTTATTTTATTTTTTTATTTATTTCACAACCACCGAGCCACCGAGGCGCCCCTATTTTCGTATTTTTTTTAGCAGTTCTTAGCATCAGTCCAGATAACTGGCTTCATTTTTTTTTTTTCTTTTCAATTTACATGACAAGTAAATTTCGAGAGCTGCGCAATTTGTAAAAATGCCAGTTTTAATGCACCCTCAGTTTTACCAGTTTTGGCTTTTTTTTTTTTTAAGATTTTATTTTTTTATTTGTTGGAGGGAGAGAATGTGTAATAGCAAGGGAACAGCAGGATGAGGGAGAAGCACTCTCCGCTGAGAGTCTATCCTAGGACCCTGAGATCTGACCTGAGGCAAAGGCAGACTCCCAACTCACTGATGCCACCCAGGTGTCCCTAGTTTTGGCTTTTGAAGTATATTTTATGTCCTTTTATTAAACAGATTTTGCGATTTGTGTTTTATTCTTCAATTACAAAAATGCATTCCTTTAATAAGCATTTTCTAGAGGTTACTTAAACCAAAACACCTTTGGTGTCTAGGAAGTCAGAGGCACAGTAAAAGCTTCCCAGTGAGTAATTAAACTTTGCTATTAAACTTTAAAAACCAAGCCCTCAATATTGTTGATAGCACTCTTGGCAAATAGGCGCACAAATACCCTGAACTATTCAACTTAGGGTGCGTATGCCTTTGGGAAACTTTTTTCTGCCCTACTAAATAATCTTATAGTCATTCATTTTATATACTTTAGGCTTATGGAAGTGATTTTTTTAAAGATGTTTTTTTTATTTTTTAAGATTTTATTTGTCAGAGAGAGGGTGCATGCTTAGGGTGCACACAAGCAGGGAAAGTGGTAGAGGGAGAAGCAGGCTCCCTGCTGAGCAAGAAGCCTGATGCCAGACTCAGTCTCAGCACCCTGGAATCACGACCTGAGCTGAAGGCAGACCGCTTGATGAGTGAGCCACCCAGGCACCCTGAATCTTTAACTTCTGTAATAGAAAATTTTGACTATAAATAGAAGTAGAATTGTATAATGAACTACATGTACCCATACACCAGCTTCAGTAAATCTTGACCACAAAGCTACCTTATTTATAATCACTTAACATCCTTGTTTGGTATTTTGAAGCGAATTTTAACTCTTGTACCTATCTGATAGGATGAATCTTGAAGCAATATAAAATAGTAAAGATCAATTACTCCCAGGCACAGTAGAATAAGATCTGGAAGTCATTGTTATATAAGGCAGATTGTTTCTCATAGTTTGGTACTTCATTAACATATTTTGGTGTCATATTTTTCTGTACAGTGATTCTCAATAAATGCTCATTACCTGAGAACCTCAGATCATCCTCTGAGTATTCCCAGAACTCTTCAGATCTGTTTTAGAGATGTGTACAGTTCTATAAACTGTATTTTAACAAGTCTGAAGAAACTAGTGTGTCTCTGAGGCTATTCAGTGAAAAAGAGAGAGTGGAGTAGTTATAAATGCATCATTTGGAGGATGTAAACAATGAACACAGAGCAAGCGCATGATAATAAATGAAACCTTAAAACAAGTATTTTTTCTTACCGTACCAGGGGATTAACCATAAACATCAAGCAGAGTCCCAGATTCTCTATCACTGGAAATATTTTTTTTTTTTTTTTAAGATTTTATTTATTTGTCAGAGAGAGAGAGTACACACAAGCAGGCAGAGAGGCAGGCAGAGAGAGAGGAGGAAGCAGGCTCCCCGCCGAGCAAGGAGCCTGATGTGGGACTCGATCCTGGGACCCCAGGATCATGACCTGAGCCGAAGGCAGCGGCTTAACCAACTGAGCCACCCAGGCGTCCCAATCACTGGAAATATTTTTTAAACTGATGAATTTTACCTTGATGTACAGGTGGCAAGACAGATGACTTACTGAAATACTTTTTAGTTTGATGATTCTCATTCATTAAGGGAACTTGTAAAGGCAGTTGGTGTTTTATTTTGACCCATATACAGTAAAACATTGTGAATGTTTATTGTCCCATAGACATTACTAGTCTATAAGATCAAAAAATACAGGCATATATATTAATGTATTTGGATAATGTAATTTGTAAATTTTCCACATTTTGGTTTTTATGTTTCTTTTTTTCCTTTTATGGTATTTATTGTAGTGCTTGGAATAATGAAATTTAAGTAATACCGAAATTAAGGAAGAAATAGAAAAAGAAGGTGAGGAAGGTAGGCTGAATGGAGAAAGTAAAGAGAATTCACAGTAAAAGTTAACAAAGAATTTCTCTTTAAAAAGTGATTTGTTTGAAGTGCCTGGGTGACTCAGTGGGTTAAGCGGCTGCCTTTGGCTCAGGTCATGATCCCAGGGTCCTGGGATCATCAGGCTCCCTGCTCCGCAGAGAGCCTGCTTCCTCTCCCCCTGCGTGCCCCCCTCCCTGCCCCTCTGCCTACTTGTGCTGTGTATCTCTGTGAAATAAATAAAAAAATTTTTTTTAAAAAGTTGATTTATTTTTTCATCTCTGGGAGTGGTACTGATGGCTGAGATCAGCATTCATTCACTCATTCACTCATTCATTCATTCACTTCACAAGTACTTAGGACCTACTGTGTGCTGTGTTGGGGATACAGAAGTGAACACGGGTTTCTTCTTTAAGTGGTGGGAGCTAGCATTCTGATGTCAGAGACAAACAACTAAGTGAAAACTAATGTGATTTCAGGTCATGATTTAAGTTTCTAAGACCAAAAAAAGCATGGTTAGGTAACTTAGACTGTCTGAAACAGTGGTCCAGGGTGGTTAGAGAAAACTGTTCTGATGAAGTGACATTTGAAGAGATAGAACTGTTAAGAAACTTAAGCCAGTCATTTCTGAGCAGGAATGAACTTATATGTTGCTTCCTCACAAAACTTTTGGTGTTTTCCTACTTATTGTACATATGGCCAAAAATCCAAAATCCTTAGCCTAGTCTGCCTCTTTCTTGAATGAATAAATCCTTGAAAAATTCCTATTTTTTACCAGACTGATTTATTCATTGTTATCTCACTGTTTTCCTTCCCTAGCACGATTGCCATTTTAGGTTACCTCTTTTTCTCCTGCTGAAGTAATTTTTTTCTTTTTTACACATTTAAATCCTGCCTGGCTTGCTACATGTGATTGTGTGAACCTATAGCCTTTTAGCCTCTGAACCCCAGTGTAGCGCCTGCTCTCCATCCTACTGAATAGGCATTCGTTAGTTTTTATTGTTTATATATGTGTTCTCTCTTCTCAATTAGCATTGTCTTTCTAGGGCAAGGACTTTTTTTTTTTTAATAGATTTTATTTATTTGAGAGCATGCGATAGAGAGAGCACAAACTGGGTGGAGGGGTAGAGGGAGAGAGAGAGAGAGAAGCATACTCCCCACTGAGCAGGGAACCGGATGCTGGACCTGATCCCAGGACCCTGAAATTATGACCAAGCCAAAGGCAGATGCTTAACCAACTGAGCCACCAAGGTGCCCCAGGGACTTTTGTTTTAATGTTATCTAGATATCTTTGCATATCTTGGTTTGGGATGAATAAGAAAATATCTCATGCTATGTTCTTCAAAAACAATATTAAAAGCTAGAAGAAGAGCTTTATTATTTATCCACTCAGGGAAAAATGGACTTGGAAGTGGAACATATAAATGGGAATGAGCAGTTAATAAATGGGAAGTGGCAGAAAGCAGGAACTAATCTCTGCGTGCCCAGTGTGCCCATTTTCCTCTTCACCCATCATTTGTGTTGGACTTGTTCATTTGAAAGCCAGGATTAGAATTAGGAAAGACATACCATAATTTCTATTTTAAGACAATGTGGCATAACTTGAATGCGTACTCAGGTTTTATTATTTCAAGGCTTTTTCCATATTATACTGGGCTTTCTCTTGTTAATGAGCTGGGGCTTGAATCAAACGTTGAACATAGAAGAGAGATTTTACAAATAGGAAGGAAGTTAATGATGCAAGAAGTGAGAATCAAAGTGTGGGTGACTTGTGTTTTAGAAAATAGCATTGGCATTTGAGGGCATGTGGAAGGATTCACGTGGTCAGCCAGGGCTTTGTATTTCCCATGCTCTGTCCTGCTGTCATGTCGTTGTTTCACTTTTTCTTCAACTGGTGTGCATTCTTTTTAGTACTTTACCAATATCACTATCCTTCGATTCCTTGCTATTTTTGTACTTTGTCTAAATTATTGTTGTATTTTGATGTCTTTCAACCTTTTCTTGAGGCTCTTAAAATAGTGTAAGAAAACATAATAAAATGACACATGGGAAGAATGACTATTTTAAACAAACTAAGCAGTGTAAATAAATAAATAAAAGGATTAAAACCAGGTTAGAGAACAGTGAAACTATTGCTCTAATGAAAGTGGTTTTTAGAAAGTTAAAATTATGAAGCAGTGGAGTATGTTTTTTGTTTTTTGTTTTTTTGGGGGGGTTTGTTTTTAAATCATAAGTATGATAATAGGAATTTATACTGTTACTCTCAAGTATTCTTCCTCATCTTCTCCCTCATTAAATTTCCCTCTGGCAGTATACTGTGATCTTACAGGTGGTACTGTTCTTTAAAAATACTTTTCTATTCTTTCTGTCTGTCTGTCTATCTTAGGTTTTGTTTATTTGGGTGCCTCACTTGGTAAAATGTCTGCCTTCAGCTCGGTCATGATCTCAGGGTCCTGGGATGGAACCCCACATGGTGTGGGGGAGGAGGGGGTGGTCCTTGCTCAGCAGGGAGTCTGCTTCTCCCTCTTCCTGACTCTCTGCCTACTTGTGATCTCTCTCTCTCAGAAAAATAAATAAAATCTTTTAGAAAAATACTTTAAAGTATTTCCATTGTTAATAAATTGACTTAGGAAGGGCAGATTTGGGGTTCCTATATAATTTGTTAAAGAGGGGCTCCTAGAAGAATACTTGAGCTGTAACTCTATGGAGGAATATGTAAAACTGTCTGCTTGGAAAACTTAATTGGATAAAGCAAGCCTTTACTGAACGAAGTATTATATCTGTGCCATACTGGACACTGGTGCTTAGATTTCCTGTTGTTACATCACCTTCAGCATGTCCAGAACAAAACATTTCCTTCACAGACCAACTCTTCCATTTGATTTAGTCATTTCTCTTGATGCTCTTTGTTGCTCATGCTGGAAGTACTCCTGATCTTTTCCTCTCTGCACTTCATTTCCAGTTAGTTAATTGGGTACTCGATAGTTGCATTTAATTAGTTCATTGAGAGGATACTGAACTATATTAAGGACTGGATTTAAATTTTTACTGTGCTCCTGCCTGCTTATAATCTTAGACTTGTGATCTTATGACTTCTCTGAGCCTTGACTTCATTGTTGTAGAAAGGTGATGGAATTGATGATTTGAGAGATCCTTCCCATCTTTAAAATGCTTTCATTCTTCTGTAGCACTCTGTTTTACCTCCATCACCTGCTTTCTTTTTTTTTTTTCTGATTTGACCCTATGACTTTATTTCTGGCTTGTCCTCATAGCCTGTTCTGCCCTTGACCTCTTTCTTCTTGTCAGTCCATCCAGTAATATGGTGTTAATAAAATATGTGTTCTAAAATACAGATTTCATTGTATCCTATTTCTGCCCAAATAGTCAAGCATTCTTCTTTGCCTTTAGAGAAAATTCTGCATATTGATACATGTTCAAAATCTTCAACAGTCTAGTCAGAATCTGTAATTTGATTGGTGCAGCAATCCTGAAATATTTGAGAAAAGAGAAGTTCAGAGAAATTAAATGAATTTTTCAGAGTTAAATGGATAATAAGATGTTAGGGAGGTCTTCTGAGTTGCTGAGTACCCAGTCTGTCCTTACTTTATTACTTAGACAATAAAGTTTTTAAGTAAAAGTGGAAAAAGCATAAAACATGAGTATTTTCCATTATATATCATCCCCCATCCCAGACATAAAGCCTGTCAACAATTTAATGTACCTTTTTCACTCTCCTGTGTGTGTGTGTGTACATGTGCAAGTTCTAACAAACGGTATTATGTTTGATTTTTTTTTTTTCACTTGTCTTGGAGAAGTTTCCAAATCAGTGGTCTGTATTTTTAAAATGTGCCTACATAATATTTTGTAATATGGCTGTTTCCTAAATTATTTATTCAGTGACTATTATCGTGTTAATAGTTTTTGGTTTTGGTGCGCAGTCTGGCAATAAAATCTTTGCATGTGCATCTGTGTATGTATTTGCAACTGTTATTTTAATGTCTCCATTTTTTTCATTGAGAATATAAACTCCTTGATAGCAGAGATTATCTTCTTACCGTGTTTTATAATTCCCTTTAGGATCTAGCTCATTGGTCTGAGTAAATACAACAAAGCAAGAATATTTACCATTTTTGAAGTAGTTACAATGCCCAGTTTCTATCACTATTTCATGCATTAACATACTACAGCCATTAGTTTATAACTGGCAGTACACTCAGATGTGTAGGTCAACCTTTTTATTTGCTCTACTCTAATACCATATTTATTTGTTGATTTTGATGTATAATTTCTGCATGCCTCTGTTCTGTTACTTAATTTTTTTCCTCCAAAATTCAGGTGGCTTTATTGACTTTTTTCTGAGTGTAAGAATAATACAACCAATATCAGACCAGCTTCACAGCAGTGTCTGCACATGAATCTGAAAATCTGTACATGAAAAAATGGCATTTTATTATGTTTTTCTTTGCTATCTATTTTCTCCATTTCGTATCAAGATGATAATTTCTAATGGCTAAATAATGTGTTGTATGACTATTCCATAATTCAGTTAAGACCCTACGCTCTAAAACATCATTGTTAAAGTTTTGTCCATTTACCTTTGTGTACTTACTTCATTGTTTCTTCAAGTTCTTAGAAGTAGAATTCCTTAGTTAAATCATCACATTTATTTAGTAGTGATGGGTTGTATAAAACCTGGTCTTTTATGTAGGAGGGAAAAAATAAGAGAAACTATTTTCCTCATGAAGCTTAAAGTCAGTTTGAGGAGATAATGTTCATTTTTCAAATTTCAGAAGAACACTTAGAAAAGCACTTAACAGAATCAACTTTGTTAAACAGTAAAATGTAATACAAAAATGCTAAGAGGTTGTAAGAGAAGTTTTCAGAATTAGACGACTTCACAAGGGAAATATATTTAGGATGGAGAAGACAAAAATGCAGAACTGAATTTTTCCAATTAAAAATAAACATTTTCCCCATTTACAATCTAAGAATTTAGGTGTCTTTTAATTAAAATGCCATAAATAAACTTGTGGGAAGAATGTAATTATGAAGTAAATTACTTATTAAATTTAAAAATTCAAAAACTCTCCCTGTGGATTTCATTACAGATAGAGCCATTATAAGTTAAAATAGCCAAACTTTGTATTATGTTCTGTTTGAAGCTCATTTATTTTACAAAAGAAGCAGCAGCAGGTATCTGTGCACTGAGCGTTCAAAGCACTATTGAACCGTCAGTGATAAAGTCAGGATTGATTAGGTTCTTGAGGATTGGTCCATAATTGGTCATAGTGTGGTTCTATCATGGTTCCCTTTGTGGTGGCTTTTTAATTAGATGACTGCGGTCTTGAAGAGCCTTAACACGGACACACTTACCCTTCCCTCACTTTTACATTGGCAGGTAGTTGTGTTTACTTTGGCTTGCTTGTTCTTTATTTTATTTTTAAAAAGATTTATTTATTTATTTTTAAAGATTCCATTGATTTATTTGACAGACAGAGATCACAAGTAGGCAGAGAAGCAGGCAGAGCGAGAGGAGGAAGCAGGCTCCCCGCTGAGCAGAGAGCCTGACACGGGGCTCGATCCCAGGACCTGGGATCATGACCCGAGCTGAAGGCAGAGGCCCTAACCCACTGAGCCACCCAGGCGCCCCAAAGATTTTTTTTTTTTCCAGATTTTATTTATTTATTTGACAGACAGATCACAAGTAGGTAGAGAGGTAGGCAGAGAGAGGAGGAAGCAGGCTCCCCGCTGAGCAGAGAGCCGGATGCAGGGCTCGATCCCAGGACCCTGGGACCATGACCTGAGCCAAAGGCAGAGGCTTTAACCCACTGAGCCACCCAGGTGCCCCATTGTTCTTTATTTTAAATATTCCCTGTGTGTATGACAGTGCCAGAGTATGTGTTTAGTCACGATGGTATGGATAGAGAGGAAAATAGATGACTAGTATCTAGAATTCTGAAAATTTGTATATACCTACTGTCCTGCTAGATCCCCAAAGAATAAGCACTGAGGCTATTCCAGGCCAAAAGAAAAAAAAAATTATAGCTAGGCCCTTCCTCTTAGGATTTTGGCGCCCTGCAAATCTACTTTTGTAAGCTAGTCTAGACTGGAATGCTGCAGAGCTCATGGCCCAGGGTAGTGTCAAGTCCAAGTGGTCTACCTTCTGGAGGAGAGTAGCATAAAGTACTTAGGAAGGAAAGAAGTCCCAGCAAAATTGATAATCCATGGAGAAGTGAAGAAGACCTTCCCCTCCAGAACTCAGATCAGTTTTGTACTCAGTTGGATCTTGACCACACTTGCTTGTTAACCTCAGGGCTCACTATGCCACATGTCATTTGTCCTCTTTTACCAGTTTCTTTCAACAAATATTTCTTAAACATCTTGTATACCGGGCAAACTACGTATAGATAAAGCAAACAAACAAACAAACAAAAAAACACTTGGTCTTTGTGGAGCTCACATTCTGGTGAGGTAGTAAAAATTTCCTCCTCGTGCAAATTCCCCTCCAAGGCATACATCCACCCTCCCCCTCTAAATTTCATCCTCTTACCAAAACTCCACCTTAACACCAGTGGTATAATTGTGAGTTGTGTCCTTTTTGGTGTTCATTTTGTTCTTGACCCAAAGAGTTGGGTTTTTCCCTTTGGTTGGTTGGTTGATGGAAGTTTAATGGTAAAGCAGAGGAAAAGTCTAGAATTCCTGCCAGTATGGGTGGGCAACAGTGATGTTCAGGTTAAACAGACAAGATTTGTATATTCCCTTTAGAGTTTTGTTGTTGTTGTTGTTGTTGTTTTAAGATTTTATTTATTTGACAGAGACACAGGAAGAGAGGAAACACAAGCAGGGGGAGTGGGAGAGGGAGAAGCAGGCTTCCCGCTGAGCAGGGAGCCCGATGATGGGGCTTGATCTTAGAGGACCCTGGGATCATGACCTGAGCCGAAGGCAGACACTTAATGACTGAGCCACTCAGATGCGCCCCTCCTCTTAGGTTTATTTTGTAATTTATTTTTTTATTTTTTATTTTTTATTTTTTTTGTAATTTATTTTTTTAAAGATTTTCTTTCTTTATTTGACAGAGATCACAAGTAGGCAGAGAGGCAGGCAGAAAGAGAGCAGCAAGCAGGCTCCCTGTTGAGCAGAGAACGTGATGCAGGATTGGATCCCAGGACCCCGGGGTCATGACCCCGGGGTCATGACCTGAGCCGAAGGCAGAGGCTTTAACCCAATGAACCACCCAGGTGCCCTCCTTTTAAATTTTTATTGAGAACAGATTGGAAATCTAGTTAAGCAGGGGGATAAAGATAAGGGAGTTAACTGGGGGAAAGGCAGTTAGACAACTGCTTTGGGTATCTGCTCTGTGCAGAACACTAGCATAGCATGGTAAAACAGAAGGGGCATTAGACCTAGAAATCACTGTAACCAGATTTCCCAGTAAGTATCTAGAATAAGTGTCTTTCTGGGCTCCGGTTCCTTTGTCTGTAGATTAGGAATAAAACTAGATCAGTGAGTGGTTCCTAACACTGTACATTAAAAACACCTGGGAGATGGAACTAGAGGGTATCATGCTTAGCGAAATAAGTCAGTCGGAGAAACACAACTATCATATGATCTCTTTGATATGAGGAAGTGGAGATGCAATGTGGGGGGGTTGGGGGGAGGTAGGAAAAGAAAAAATGAAAGAAGATGGGATCGGGAGGGAGACAAACCATAAAAGACTCAATCTCAAAAAACAGACTGAGGGCTGCTGGGAGGAGGGGGGACGGGGGTGGGAGAGGGTGGTGGGTATATGGACATTGGGGAGGGTATGGGCTATGATGAGTGCTGTGAAAGGTGTAAACCTGGCGATTCACAGACCTGTACCCCTGAGGATAAAAATACATTGTATGTTTATTAAAATGAATTAATTAAAAAAAAAACACCTGGGAGGCTTTTACAGCTCTGTCTTTGGAGGGTAGGCTTGTACCTGTTTTCAAAAGCTTGCATCAATATTATTACCCCGGGTCTAGGTTAAAAACCACTGTATTGGATCAGTGGCATTCCCAACTGGCATCATAACATTTTAAGAAATGAGTGTAGCTTCCCATTACCAACTCTAACTATAGAAAAACATGTGTAGAGGGAATTGTTGGAGAGAGTATTAAGATACCAGTTAAGAGACACACTTGATGGGGCAGCTGGTTGACTTCTGTTGGTAGAGCATTCAGCTCTTGGTCATGAGGTCATGAGTTTAAACTCCACTTGGGGCATGGAGCCTACTTACACACACACACACACACACAGGCTGGTGTAGCAGAGATGGTAACGATGTATTTTGCAGCTCTTTCATTACTATCTTATTTTCCTGCATATTTTAGGAGCATTACATTTTAACTTCTTAAAAATGTTGCTTAATAAGCAGTTTTGAATTTCCACACATCCATAGCAAGTTTCAGTTGCTGCTTAATGTCACTGGAAGACTTAATTAATCCATACACTTATGAGAGGAAGAAGTGGGGCCTGGAAGAATCTCAGCATACTCAGCAGCAGTGATACATGAGAGCCATTAGTGGGATGATAACTTATAATACTGGTGAATATTCCTTACTATTCCCAAAGGATAACTTTGGAGACATTGTCTACATTCTCACATTCATTCTTTTATGTAATTAGTAACCCAGGTAGTAGAGTTTAACAGAAAAGCCTTTTTTTTTTTTTTTTTAAGATAATCATAAAATGTCAGAGTTGGGAAGAGGAAGCTACTTTAACAGTTCAGTTCTTTGCTCAGTGTCTTAGAAAAATGGTTGTCTAAACTATACTGGGATCTTCCAGTTATCTGGGAATTCACTAACTCTTCAGGAAGTGTATTCTGTCTTTGGAAAGCTTTGATCATTAGAAAGTTGGTGGGGGTTTTTTGGTTTATGTTTTTAATTTGAGAGAAAGTTAAAATCTGACTCTGAAGTCCTTTGGAGCAATATTAAGATCTTTTTCTGCTTCATGTTGAAAAGTTCTTTAGTTGATTGAGGTCTAGGTTCACATTTTGATTTTTCTTGGCTAATTGCATCTGTCCTCCGGCTTTTTTTGTATAGCTTGGTTTTGAAACACTTGGTCTAACTTATTTATATCCCTTTGAAATGTGTAGCACACAGAATGTATCTTTTGGAAGAGAGGTGTTTGCCAGCCTTCAGCAAGAGATTCTTACTTTGTTCATACTATGTCCTGTAAGTTAATTTATCTCAATCATGCCACATTATAACTCTTATTCTTGACTAGTATGTTTTTAAATTTGTCTTAATTTTCTGCTCATAGCTATTTGTAAATTTGTCTTCTTAGATATAAGACTTCGTATTTTTGAGAAATTTTACCTGATCTGTCAATTCTTTTGAATCTTAAAATTTTTTTTCAAGTTTATTTTTAAGTAATCTCCACATATAACTTGGGTCTCAAACTCACAACCCCGAAATCAAGAGTCACATGCTCTTCCAACTAAGCTAACCAGGTGCCCCAATTCTTTTGAATCTTAATCCAGTGAATTCACTATTTTTTTTTTTTTAGCTTGGGATATTGTACAAAATAGACTTTCATATCCTTTGTTGTATCTAGGTTGTTGGCCAAAAAGTTAAGACAGAGTCATTTCTATGTACTTACATAACAAAGCTTAAGGCCCAGACCTATGTGCCAGTGATTGTTCTATTCTGTTTTTTGCTGCTAGAAACATCCCTCTGCTTGACACTGGCTTTTTTTTTTTTTTTTTTTTTTAAAAAGAGTAAATCTTCTATAAAACCTCAAGGATTCTTTTCTTAGCTTTTCCTAAGGTTAGTTTGCTTCCTCACACATTTTAGTATATGTGCTGCCGAAGTGAGCACTCCTCACACATTTTAAATCCAGTTTAAATGTATCCTCTTGAGAAAGACCTCCTCTGATCTCCAAGCAGCCTCCCATCATAATGGGAGGGTTACTGTTTTATTAAACCTCTTAACTGTATTCAGAGACACAATTATGGTTAATTACTTATTTCCCTCTTCTAAATGTCAACTCCATGAGGTCAGAGACTGTATGTATCTGTGTCAGTTAGCTCTGTGTCCCTACCACATGGCACAAATGGGTACACAGTTAACTGAAGGAATGACTTTACTACTATAATGTTTGTCGTACTTCATGCATAGTTTGTGTAACAAAACCAAAGGCCATATTTACTATACCTTTTCAAATTATTGTATTCTCTTTTTACCAACCTTTGAGCAATTCTGAGAAATTCTATTTGATAGGATAGCATACTTGCAGTTGGAAAATCTGTTTTACTTGGATCTCCATTAATCACATCTGTAAATATCTTTGCATCCAGCCCAATTTTTTCCCCTCAATTTTCCCCTTAAAGGATTTCCTGAAAGATCTTACCAGTTGCCCAGATAATGTAAAAATGGGTGGATTTTTAGGAATTTTGGTCTCAGGGGAAAACCCAATTTGGTAAATAATGTCTAATTGGAATTCTAAGTAGGAGGATCCTAGGTTCAATGGGAGTATATTTTATATCCCTGATACATGCTTGTAAATAGGATTTTAGTTTTTTGTGAAGTTATATTGGGTGTTAATAAATTTCTTTTTGCTAGTTCACCTGGAGTCTTATCTGGAATCCTTATCAAGTTTACTGGTCTAATGTTTGAGAACTCCATCTTTATTTGAAAATCAGAATGTTCAAAGAATATTGATATAATTCAGAAATTTGATATACATATTCTTTTAGTTTAATTTTAACCTAACGTGTTATCTTTTCTGTGTTAATAGGTTAAGTGAAATTTGATTTGATAAAGAAGCTGGAAGCTTTTTCAGATTTTTATAGTTTTTCTTGTCTGTCTGTTCTTAAGTACGAAAGTAATCACTGTTCCCATCTGTTGGTAGACAAAATTGATGTGGATTTTTTTCTGACATCAGCTTTTATGCTTGTCTATGAAATTTTGTAATTTGAAAGTCCATAAATAAAGAAGCATCTGTAAGATTTAATATGTACTTTGAAGAGTACTGTGGTGGTTAATGAAGTTTTGAAAAATGTGTTTACTGTTTCAATAATATGTCTTTTTTCCACCCCCCAGAGAATGGATCTTGGAGAATGTCTGAAAGTTCATGACCTGGCTTTAAGAGCAGATTATGAAATTGCGTCCAAAGAACAAGATTTTTTCTTTGAACTTGATGTATGTGATTTTTCTTTAATGGGTTAGATTATTTTTTGTAGTAAATGTTTTGAATATGGATTAATATCTCTATAGGAAAAGGCTCTTAGCAAGTTATCTTCTTTGTGTTTATTTGAAGGTCAGTACTAAATTAAGTAAGATCATGAATTTTCTTTATTTTATTTTATTTTATTTATTTGACAGAGAGAGAGATCATAAGTAGGCAGAGAGGCAGGCAGAGAGAGGGGGAAGCAGGCTCCCCGCTGAGCAGAAAGCCTGATGTGGGGCTTGATCCCAGGACCCTGAGATCATGACCTGAGTTGAAGGCAAAGGCTTAACCTACTGAGCCACCCATGCGCCCCATGAATTTTCTTGACTAACAATATTTTTAAAAAAATATAAGGTGAAACTGGGTAGTTTAAGAAAATGTGTAAAAATCCTTGCAGTGCACATAATCTTTTGAAAAACTGTTTCAGTAAAGTTATGATGATTAAGGAAACCTCAATTTAAGCACATGTAAACAACAAATTTCTAATGTATTTAAGGCCCTTTAATAATCTACAGAACTTTTACATTCATTTTTGTTTGTATCAATGACTATGTATAGAGGGAGAGAGGATATTGAGTACAATGTTTTTTATGTAAAACTGATAGAAGAAATATTAAAAGGTACCATTTACATACCTTAAAGGCCCAAGATCTGATTTATTTATATAAACAGAATCGTTCGTTATAAAAATAGGGAAACTTTTTTTTTATATTTATATAAAACTTACCAATTAGTATTACATAAAAGATACTGATGAGCACACATCTTATGATACTTTTTACAGTAAGGTGTAATTGGTATAATACTTAGTTCGGAAGGTAAAGCAGTCAATAGGCACCTCCATCTATTTCTCTCCTAAGAATTTCTGCTAATAGAAATGAAAATTAGGAGTGCCTGGGTGGCTTAGTCAGTTAAGTGTCCTACTTGGTTTTGGCTCAGATCATGATCTCAGGGTTGTGAGATCAACTCCTGCACAGGGTTCCATGCTGGGTGTGGAGCCTGCTTAAGATTCTCTCTCCCTCTCATTCTCTCCCTGCCCATGTGCATTCTCTCTCTCTGTCAAACAAAACAAAACAAAAAAACAGTATCATCTATGTAAACATAATTTAATATGGGACTGGAACAGTTGGGGGAGACATCTTAAATCAACTAGATTTTGATTTAATCTGGGCATAAAATAAAGCAGAAACCATCACCTAGATATAGCGATATGGATAATTAGGTCATTTTCCATATTTAACTGTTTTTCTTTCAGTGGTTGTGGGCCTTGCAGAATATTTTTATAGTTGTCTCATTTATCAGTGCTTTAAAAATTTCTAATGGGTTAATTCAAAAGAGTCTTCCCTGTTCTGAGGTGTTGAGAGTCTCTCATGGTTTCTCTTGGTATTTTTTACGGCTTCATTTTATACACTTAGATCTTTGAATGAAGTTAAATTTATGCTGGTCTAAGGAATTGAGGTACAGATGGTACAGATTTAGCTTTATTTTTCCAGATAGCTACTTAGTTGACCTAACAGTACTGATGAGTACATCTTTTTCCTCTGACTGCTTTCAGATCCCCCTTTAATCTTCCCATAAGTAAATTTTAATAGACCTATTTTGTGAATTTAAAGATGAATTTTAAATTAAAAGAGCTAAGTAGCTTTTTTTTTTTTAAGATTTTTATTTATTTGAGAGAGTCCACACTCGAGCTGGGGGGCGCGGGGGGAGGGTGCTGGTTGTGGAGAAGCAGACTTCCCGCTGAGCAGGGAACCTGACATGGGGCTCCATCCCAGGACTTAAGGATTATGACCTGAGCGGCAGGCAGATGCTTAACCAACTGAGCCACCCATTTGTCCCTAAATATCTGTTTCTTTATCATTACAGATAAGAGCTTTTAAATGAACCTGTTGCTTTTTACTTCCAAGAAATTCCTAGAATCTGTTATGTGCTAAGATTTTATTTTTAATTAAACATTTGTATTTTAAATTAGTTCTCTTTCTGTACAGTAAGATATAAAAGTCCAAATTGCTTGACTTGGGAATAAATCTTGAAAATTTACTTTTAAATAAATTACTATTTTATTGTAGACATGCTAATATATGCCTGACAAATGTTTTTAATATATTTATTGAATTGGATTTTTACAATGTAGATGTTGCTAAAATTCTCACTGGTTTATTCTTTGAAAAGAAAGCAAGTTTTCCTGATTGTAACATTTTCATTGTGGAAAATTTGAGAAGCATGGAAAAATTAATTATTGAAAATTTTGCATATACTCAAGAAGAATTGCTAAAATTTTATGTATGCTCTCCTTTTTTTCTGTGCTTTATTTTTTTTTTAAAGATTTTATTTATTTATTTGACAGAGATCACAAGTAGGCAGAGAGGCAGGCAGAGAGAGAGAGGGAGGCAGGCTCCCCGCTGAGCAGAGAGCCCGATGCGGGGCTCGATCCCAGGACCCCAGGATCATGATCTGAGCTGAAGGCAGAGGCTTTAACCCACTGAACCACCCAGGCCCCCCTTTTTCTGTGCTTTATTTTACAGAGTTGGGATTTTATGGCATATGATACTGTGTAAAATGCTTTTTATTTACAAATCATGAACATTTTCTTGTATCATTAAGTATTCTATTAAAACTTTTTTTTTATTGGCTGAAGATCAAAATTTCTACATTACTTAGGTATTTAGGGTATTTACAACTTTTTACCATAAAAATAACACTGTGAGGAACATCTTTGAATATTAAGCCTTCTGTATATCTGATTACTTTCTTAAAAGGTATTTCTGGAAGCAAAATTACTAAGTCAGAAGACATTTTTAAGTCTTTTGATACCAGTTACTACATTGCCTTTTTTAAACACTGCACTGACTCTTCAGCAGAGTATGAGAGTGGTAGTTTCCTTACAGTTTCACTTTTCTGGGAACTGTTTATGATTACTTTGCTAATTTAATAGGTGATGAAATTGTATTTTTGATTCATAATTGAACCTGCTTTTGTTTTTTTACTACCCTATTAGCACTTCGAAAAAGAGAGTATGGGGTCCCTGGGTGGCTCTGTTGGTTAAGTGTCTGACTCTTGATCTCAGGACTGTGAGTTCAGGCCTTGCATTGGGCTCCATGTTGGGTTTGGAGCCTCCTTTTAAAAAATAAGAAAATTATGTATAATTTTTGAGTAAAGATATTCCTCAATAAAGTTGATTTTTCTGGCAGTAATTTTCTTTTAATTAAATTTTGCAGGCTATGGATCATCTTCAGTCATTCATTGCAGATTGTGATAGAAGAACAGAAGTGGCTAAGAAAAGATTAGCAGAAACTCAAGAAGAGATCAGTGCTGAAGTGGCAGCAAAGGTAAAAATTTTGGTTATTTCATTAGTACTATAAAATACTGTTTCAGCTCACTAATTCTAACTTTTTTTTTTTAAAGATTTTTATTTATTTATTTGACAGGGAGAGAGAGATCACAAGTAGGCCGAGAGACAGGCAGAGAGAGAGGAGGAAGCAGGCTCTCTGCCAAGCAGAGAGCCCTGTGCAGGGCTCGATCCCAGGACCCTGGGATCATGACCTGAGCCGAAGGCAGAGGCTTAACCCACTGAACCACCCAGGCGCCCCTAATTCTGACTTTTTATTTTGAAATAATTACATCCACAGGTTGCAAAGGCATATGTAGGGAATTCTCTGAGCTCTTCCTCTAGCCTCCCCTAATGTTCACATTTTTATACGGCTATAGTACACAAGGAATTGATACTGGTCCAATCGTGACATTTTACTCAGATTTTTTTTTTTTTTAGATTTTATTTATTTATTTGACAGAGATCACAAGTAGGCAGAGAGGCAGGCAGAGAGAGAGGAGGAAGCAGGCTCCCTGCCAAGCAGAGACCCCAGTGTGGGGCTTGATCCCAGGACCCTGGGATCATGACCTGAGCTGAAGGCAGAGACTTTAACCCACTGAGCCACCCAAGTGCCCCATTTTACTCAGATTTTACCAGTTGTGTGTGCACTTGTGTATGTGTATATATAGCTCGGTTGCAGTTTTATCACATTTGTAAGTAACTTGGGTAGTTACCACCATAGTTAAGTTACTTCACTATAACATAACGATGAGAGTCCCTCATATTACCTTTCTAGAGCCACATCTGTTTCCCCTTTCCCCTGTCTTCTCGAAACCACTAATGTATTCTCTGGCTCTATAATTATGTTATTTTACTGAATATTACATAAATGGAATCAGGTAACCTTTTGAGATGGTTCTTTTCACTCAGCACAGGTTCCTTGATTCATATAAGTTCCTATATATATCAGTTCATTCCTTTTTGAGTAATATTTCATGGTATGGCTATACCACAGTTTAACCACACATTGAAAGATGTTTAGGTTGTTTGCACTTTCTGGTTAACACCAGTGAAACTGCAATAAATATTTCATTTCTTCGGGATTAAAAAAAAAAGGCATTCTGGGTCATGTTGGTCATATTATAAGTCCACTTTTAGTTTTGAAAGCAGGTGTCAAACTTTTTTTAGAGTGGCTGTACCAGTTTATAATTCTACCAGCAATGTGTTAGTGATTTGGTTTCTTCACATCTATGCCAGCATTTGGTTTTCATTTTCATTTTAGCCATTCTTAAAGGTGTGTAGTGATATTTCTTGGCTTTAGTTTGCATTTCCCGAATGCCTAATGATGCTGAACATTTTTTTGATGTTTTTTTTTTTAATTTTTTTTAAAAAAGATTTTATTTATTTATTTATTTGACAGAGATCACAAGTAGAGAAAGAGGGAAGCAGGCTCCAAGCTGAGCAGTGAGCCCGATGCGGGGCTTGATCCCAGGACCCCGGGATCATGACCCGAGCCGAAGACAGAGGCTTGCACCCACTGAGCCACCCAGGCGCCCCTTTTTTGATCTGTTTATTTGGCATTTATGTACCTCTTGATTGAAATGTCTGTCTTAAACCCATTCTCCAGATTTTAATGTTGATTTTTGAGTGTTCTTTAGATGTATGTTTTACCCTCCATTTTTAAAAAGTACTTCATCATGGGAACATGTGGTGGCCCGAGTTGGTTAAGCATCCAAGTGTTGATCACTCAGCTCAGGTCTTGATCTCAGGGTCATGAGTTCAAGCCCCGTGTTGTGCTCCATGCTGGGTGTGGAGCCTACTTAAGGAAAAAAAAAATTTTTTTATGTGAACTTAAACACAAAAAGGGGAAACAGGGGTGCCTGACTGGCTCAATTGGTAGAGTATGCAACTCTTGATCTCTAGGTTGTGAGTTTGAGCCCTATGTTGGGTGTGGAGATTACTTAAATAAATAAATAAACTTTAAAAAGACAAAAAACTGGAAAGAAAAGTACAATAAATCCCAATGGATTCATAGTTTTTTGCTCTTGTTTCATTGTTCTATTTATTTAAAAATTTTACTTATTTGAGTGAGAGAAATGGAGCAGGGGAAGGCACTGAGGGAGAAGGAGAAGGAGCCTCCTCACTGAGCAGGAAGCCCAACATGGGGCTCAATCGCAGAACCCTGGAATCATGATCTGGGCTGAAGGCAGATGCTTAACCAACTGAGCCACCCAGGTGTCCCTGTTTCATTATTTTTTTTTTTAATTTTTATTTATTTATTTTTAGATTTTTATTTATTTATTTGACAGAGATCACAAGTAGGCAGAGAGGCAGGCATAGAGAGAGGAAGGGAAGCAGGCTCCCTGCTGAGCAGAGAGCCTGATGCGGGGCTCCATCCCAGGACCCCGGGATCACGACCTGAGCTGAAGGCAGAGGCTTTAACCCACTGAGCCACCCAGGCGCCACTGTTTCATTATTTTAAAAGCAAATTCCAGATGTCACATAGTTTCACCTCTAAAGCATAACCATAATAAATCACATCCATAAAGTTAATAATGCTTTAACATTATCTAATATCCTGAATGTGTTCATTTTTCCTATATAGAGTTGGTTTGTTCTAATCAGAATCTAAAAAAAGTCCATTTATTGCATTTTGTTGATTTGATGACTTTTAACTACTTTGAAATATTTTGTGCTATTCAGTATAGTTTTTACATTTTTTTTTTTTTTTTTTTTTAAAGATTTTATTTATTTATTTGATAGAGAGGGATCACAAGCAGACAGAGAGGCAGGCAGGGAGAGAGGAGGAAGCAGGCTCCCCGCTGAGCAGAGAGCCCGATGCGGGGCTCGATCCCAGGACCCTGAGATCATGACCTGAGCCGAAAGCAGAGGCTTTAACCCACTGAGCCACCCAGGCGCCCCAGTTTTTACATTTTTTAAGAAGATTTTATTTATTTGACAGAGATCACAAGTAGGCAAAGAGGCAGGCAGAGAGAGAGAAGAGAAAGCAGGCTCCCTGCAGAGCAGAGAGCCCGATGTGGGGCTCGATCCCAGGACCCTGGGATCATGACCTGAGCCGAAGGCAGAGGCTTTAACCCGCTGAGCCACCCAGGTGCCCCACTACTGTCGTATTAACTAAAGCCAGTTACATGGCCAAATTCAGAATCAGAATATGATGGTACTAATTATATAGCGAAGAGATGGATATAGGGAAAGGTGAAGAGTTTAGGGCATAACACAGAATTATTCTGTGACAGATCCTGAAAAAAAAAATTACCATTTTGCTAAAGAGTTATAATGATAATAGAATTGAAAATTTCTTTAAGGGTGAGTTTGGAATGAAGGACATTTGAGAAGAAAAGATTATTGGCACACTGGTTTGTTGGTACTGGATGTCCATATCAAATTAAAATCTTCTTTGATAATATAATTGGCTACACAGCCTGAATACTTACTTTCTGGCCAATATAAAGACTGTATAGGTATCATGGGTATCATATGCCATTAAAACAATAGGAATGAACTATGTTCTTAGGATGATGGTGATGAAGAGGAGGAGGAGGACACAGATTCCAAGGCAAGAATTAATCCCAGAGAAAAGACATGAACTAAGGCTAGGGAACACAGAGTGTTACGGTAGTATACTGAAAATCAGTAATGTGCTCTGCAATGTATGTGCAAAGCACATTTTCTCATTTCTCACAACTTTATGAGATTGGCATTATTCCCACTTCTCTGATGAAGTGGATTCAGGTTAAGTAATGTGGTCAAAATTACATAGTTGGTAATTGTTTGGCAATAAGCCAGACCTGTTGGACTTTAAAGTCATGTATTTATCTTAAAGAGTATCTACCAGTTTATTCCTGTAACTCCTGTTTGAGCCTGTGCTATTTGTTGGGCATTGGAAATACAAATAGTTGTGTTTAAGGTGGTATGATATGTATATGAAAGTATATATATATACACACACATATACATATATATATACATTTATATATATATATATATATATATACACAAGTATGTACATAAGAGTGTCATTAAAGATAAAAAGATGGCACAAAGGAAGGTTTGGGTCTCTGCTTATGTTTAAGTGGGGGTGAAATGTGGTGATTGATCAAGAATGTTTCACAGAATAGTTGAATCTTGTTGAATCAATAGGCATTCATGAGTTCAGACAAGGGAGGTAAGGGACATTGTCCGAGGAAGAGGGATGACATCCCTCTGTAAAGTCACAGAGGCAGAAAACAAGAGTAAATATGGGAAACTGGCTATAACTCTAGATTGTGTTGTGAAGTGGGGGAACAGCAAAAGATGGTTTGCAAAGGTATATAGGGGCAGATAGTGGAAGAAATGGTATTTTATGTTTGGAATACATTGCCAATTCAGAGGTTGTAAAGTAATAGTTAAATTGAGGTCAGTTGTATTTCCTGACCTCCCTGTAATGAGAGGGCAGGTAGGTTTAAACACCCTCATATCCCACCAGTTCATTTATGATATGCTCAGAAAGCATTATTTATCCTCATATTGCCTTAAGTCTTTCCTGAGCATTTATGAAATATTTTGAACTCTGATAATTTATTCTGCTTTTTATTCATGATCTTCTTTTCTGTGTCTTGCTAGGCAGAACGTGTTCACGAGTTAAATGAAGAAATTGGTAAGTTGTTGGCCAAGGTGGAACAACTAGGAGCTGAAGGAAATGTGGAAGAATCTCAGAAAGTAATGGATGAAGTAGAGAAAGCACGGGCAAAGAAAAGAGAAGCGGAGGTAATACAATTTTTAATGGTAATATGTTAAATCTTACTGTCAAAACACAGTTGATTGGAAATTACTGAAAACTTATTGCTAGTACAGGAAATATAAACTAATTATAAAATTTAATTAGTCCATCCCATAGTAATGGATTATGTATCAAAGTTGTGGGATTTTTGTTTTACTTTAGAGGCTTTGATCTGTTGAAGTTTTTTTTTTTTTTGTTTTTGTTTTTTTTTTTTTTTTTTAAAGATTTTATTTATTTATTTGTCAGAGAGAGAGAGAGCGCGAGCGAGCATAGGCAGACAGAGTGGCAGAGGGAGAAGCAGGCTCCCTGCGGAGCAAGGAGCCCGATGTGGGACTCGATCCCAGGACGCTGGGATCATGACCTGAGCCGAAGGCAGCTGCTTAACCAACTGAGCCACCCAGGTGTCCCCTGTTGAAGTTTTTAACTAGAAAATGAAATTGACTAGCTAGTCAACACAGCAGTCACATACAGAATGCATTTATGCATTTCCTATGATACCCTCCCTCCCTTAACTTTACCATCGTGCAACCATAGCATTCTCTCTTCACTTCACATCTCAGTATAGTTCTGCTAGTACTTTGGGAGCCTTCTCTCATTCTTTCTCTGTAGTAGCACAAGTCAGAATCTAGTATCTAAATTCTATTTTGTTTGGCCCACCTCGTGTGTTTTAAAAAATTGGATGCCTTCAAATGGGGTTGTATTCTCCCATTTTGCCATAGTCTCCACTGCTCTTAACTATATCACACCTCTGTTTAATTTGTTCTTATTCTGCCCTCTTTGGAAGCCTAGATAATTGATTTTAGCCCATTTGATGCTACAGATTTTCTTCTGGCACAATTGTAGCTGGATCCCACAGAATTCCATATGATGTTTTTATTTTCATTCAGTTCAGATATTTTCTAATATTCTTTGTGATTTCTTCTTTGATCTATGGGTTACTTAGGAGCGTGTTTTTATATATTTGGTGTTTTTTCCAAATAGTTTTCTGATTTTAATTCAGTTCTGTTGCAGTGGGAGAATATTTGTGTGATTTTAGGTCTCTTAGATATTATCAGTACTTGTTTTGTGCCCTGCATGTGGTCTTGGTGAAATGTCTGTCTTAAACCCATTCTCCAGATGGACTACTCATTTTTTTTTTAATGTTGATTTGGAATGATGGAATGGTCCATCTGCATTTGAAAAGAATGATACTCTGCCTTATTAAGTGGAGTGTTCATAAATGTTAATTGAGTCAAGATAGTGATTGATTAATCAAGTCCTCCATATCAGATTGATTTTCTGTTCTATTTACTGAGAGGAGTATTAAAGTCTCCATCTCTAATTGTGGTAGACTTAAACGCAGTGTACTGGTAATTATGTTAAATGTAAATGGTCTAAACTCCAGTTAAAAGGCAGAGATTGTGAGACTGGTTTGTTTTTTTTTTTTTTTTAAAGCAAGACTTAGGGCACCTGGGTGACTCAGTTTGTTAAGCACCTTCTGCTCAGGTCTTAAAAAAATAAAATAAAAGCAAGACTTTACTATATGCCAGGTACAAGAAATCTACTTTAGGGGCACCTGAGTGGCTCAGTGGGTTAAACCTCTGCCTTTGGCTCGGGTCATGATCTCAGAGTCCTGGGATGGAGCCCTGCATTGGGCTCTCTGCTCAGTGGGGGGCCCGTTTCCCCCTCCCTCTCTGCCTGCCTTTCTGCCTACTTGGTATCTCTGTGTGTCTAATTAAAAAAAAAAAAAGAAATCTACTTTAAATACAAAGACAGATCAAAGGTAATAGCATAGAAAAAGATACACCATGTAGCCATTCTTGTTAATTTTATTTAAGTCTTAATACTTAGGATTTCTTTAAATGTAATTAGTATCATTCCAGAAAGTAAACACTATGAATTTTATTATTTTTAAATTTTTTAAGACTTTATTTGTTAGAGCACTAGAGAGAGAGACCAGGCATGAGTAGGGGGGAGAAGGAGTAGTAGGCTCCCTACCAACTAGGGAGCCCAACGTGGAGCTTGGTCCTGGGATCATGACCTGAGCCAAAGGCAGACACCTAATTGACTGAGCCAGGCCCGTGCCCCTAAATCCTATGAATTTTAAAATGCAGAGTATTTTATAGCTCATTTCCCCAAAAGACTCAAGTAATGAACCTTAGTAAGCATTATTACTTGCATAATTTGCAGTTTTCATGAAGTTTCATATATATGTATTTGAAGATTTTCTAGTAGCACACAGTGGCTTAACATCTTAAGATCTTAACATGTTATATTATCAGTTGATTTTTAAGACAGTGCACTAAAAAATTTACTTGCTCATTGTAGATTATGTTCAGGTGCACATAATAGAAACTTAAATGGCTTAACCAAGAAAGGGTTTTCTTTTTTTCATTTATTAAATAATCGTCATTAGGGAGTCTGGGGCTGGTACAGCAGCTCCGTAATTCCATCAAGTACACAGACTATTTCTGCCATCCTTACTACATGGATTCATCTTTATACTTAACCAATTTGTGTTGGCAGTAGAGCTACCATGCCTAAAGCGTTTTCTCTATATGTAACTAGAAAAAGGAAGAAGAGTAACAAGGCACTAAAATTGAGTTGACTTGCCTCCTAGTGTCATGCATTTGGTTTTCTTTTCCTTTTTTTTTTTTTTTAACTTTTTTATTTGAGAGCTCAGGAGAGAGCATGAGATGGGGGTGTTGGGGGACAAAGGTAGTGGGAGAAACAGAAGCAGATTCCCCCTTGAGCAGGGAGCCAGTGTGGCTGATCCCAGGACACTGGGTTCATGACCAGAGTCTAAAGGCAGATGCTTAACCCACTGAGCCACCCAGACACCCCTGGTTTTCTTTTTTAAAAACTTACATTTTGAAGTATCTTCAAAAAAATTTAAGAAATAGAATAAAGAATTCCCCTGTATGCTTCACCCAGCTTTCAAGTGTTAACATTTTACCATATTTGCTTTGTTTTTCTCCTCGTGTGTGTGTGTGTTTGAACTGTTTGACATTAACTTATATAGATAAGATGCCTCTTTATCCCCAGATACTCCCGTGTGTGTTTTCTAAAGACAAGGATATTATATAACCGCAGTAGAATGATCTGAATTAGAAATTAACACTGATACAATACTATTGTGAATCTGAAGACTTTATGAAGATTTTCCCAATTGCCACAATAATGTCATTTTTATTAAAAATTTTCTGTTATTTGTTTAAGGCCCAGTTCAGGATCATGTACTGCATTTAGTTGTTAATGTCGTCTTAGGGTCCTTTAATCTGAAACTTCAGTCTTTGTCTGACATGATCTTGACAGTTTTGAAAAGTACAGGCTTCATTTTATGAAATGTCCTTCAGTTTCTGTTTGTCTGATTTTTCTTCCTGGTTAGATTTTTTTTTCTTTTTTAAAATATTTTATTTATTCATTTGACAGAGATCACAAGTAGGCAGAGAGGCAGGCAGAGAGAGAGAGAGGAGGAAGCAGGCTCCCTTGCTGAGCAGAGAGCCCGATGCGGGGCTCCATCCCAGGACCCTGAGATCATGAACTGAGCCGAAGGCAGAGGCCCAATCCACTGAGCCACCCAGGTGCCCCCCTGGTTAGATTTTTGACAGTACCGTTCAAGTAATGTCATATCTCATTAGAAGACACATGTTAATGATTTGTCCCATTTCTGATGATTGGCCTATTTTTCTACTGTGAAGTTAGAGTGCTTTCTTTTTGTAATTAATAAGTATCTTGGTATTGACATTTCTGAAACTGTAAATATTGTTTCCCATCACTTTTTGATCTATAGGTGATAGCAGCCATTGGTGATTTTTTGTTTATTTCAGTCTGTTGACTCCCTTTGAAAGGACTTACTATAGATTCCATCCAGCATTGTCCACTTGAATATCTCCTTAGCCAAAGGTCTGTGGAGGCTTGGGAATGTAATATCTTTTAGCTGGACATACTGCTGGCCTCAAACAAAAGGAGTACAGTGAATACACAAACCCACTAATACTTGTTATTTCATTAATGAACTTAAAATCATTTTGTGTAAGACATCTTTCTCTCATTAAGGCACCTTTCATTGCTTGTCTTACAGAACTATTCCTCTCAGTAGAAAGAAAGTCTCATCATTTATATGCCCTGTCCACATTTTCAAAGGAGGAGAAAATGATCTGTAGGAGAGAAGGCACTAGAAGGAAATTAACAGTATCAAAGACATGCATTCTTTCTTTCTCTGCCAGTGTGGGTGACTTTTTCCTTGGTCCTTCACTGATACACAGTTTCGGGGCTGCTGCATCTCATTTTTAACAAAAATTGTAGAAAACAAAGCATTGTAGAACACTGAGAAAATTTTTTCCGGAAGTAATATTCTGTGGTAGAAGTCAGAATTCATGATAGAATTCTTATAGTAGTTCTTGGCAAAGTGCAGTTGTGTCTTGGATCTTTTACCTCTAGTGGAAGAGGTCCCAAGGACAGAGGATGAGAATATGAGGAGTCCATTTTTGTGACAAAAATAGCCATACTTTAATTATTCATTAGAAAACATTTTTTAATATAAACATAATGTATTTTGTGTAGCGGTATGACTCAGAGATTTATATGAACATTGTTTTTCTCACTTCTATTTAGGAAGTTTATCGGAATTCTATGCCAGCTTCCAGTTTCCAACAGCAGAAACTTCGAGTCTGTGAAGTCTGCTCTGCCTATTTAGGTCTTCATGATAATGATAGACGACTGGCTGATCATTTTGGGGGTAAACTGCACCTGGGATTTATTGAAATAAGAGAGAAGCTTGAAGAATTAAAGGTACATTGATAAATTAATATCATGTGCTCTAATTTAACCACTCATTCTTTTGATGCATATTGGTTATCTTTTTGTATAATGTTCTTGACTATGATTCTGCTAACAATTCATACTGAATAGTATAGGATTATAAATGGAGATAATAACTGGTTTAATGGGTGATGTTTGAGAAACAGACTTTTAAATAATGTCCCCCTTATTCTGGGAGGCAGTATTTTGTGTTGAATATGTATGACATTAAATTAGGAGTCTTAAAAACTGGGTGCTTGGGGCACCTGGGTGGCTCAGTGGGTTAGAGCCTCTGCCTTCGGCTCAGGTCATGATCCCAGGGTCCTGGGATCGAGCCCCACATCAGGCTCTTTGCTCAGCAGGGAGTCTGCTTCCTCCTCTCTCTGCCTGCCTCTCTGCCTCCTGTGATCTCTGTCTGTCAAATAAATAAATAAAGTCTTAAAAAACAAAACAAAAAAACTGGGTTCTTCAGTCTTAAAAACAAAAAAACTGGGTTCTTCAGTCTTAAAAACTAATTCTTAAAAACTAAGTCTTAAAAACTAATGGCTCAGTCATTAATCATCTGCCTTCGGCTCAGCTCATGATCCTGGGGTGCTGGGATTGAGCCCTGTGCCAGGCTCCCTGCTTCTCCCTCTCCCATTCCCCCTGCTTGTGTTCCCTCTCTAGCTGCCTCTCCCTCTGTCAAATAAATAAATAGAATCTTTTAAAAAGAATAATAATAATCGGGTGCCTGGGTGGCTCAGTGGGTTAAAGCCTCTGCCTTCAGCTCAGGTCATGATCCCAGGGTCCTGGGATCGAGCCCCACATCGGGCTCTCTCCTCAGCAGGGAGCCTGCTTCCCACCCCCCTCTGCCTGCCTCTCTGCCTTCTTGTGATCTGTGTCTGTCAAATAAATAAATAAAATCTTTAAAAAAAAAAAAAAGGAATAATAAAAACTGGGCGCCTGGGTGGCTCAGTTGGTTAAGTGACTGCCTTGGGCTCAGGTCATGATCCCGGAGTCCCAGGATCAAGTCCCGCATTGGGCTCCCAGCTTTATGAGGAGTCTGCTACTCCCTCTGACCTTCTCTCCTCTCATGCTCTCTCTCTCTCTCTCTCTCTCTCTCTCTCTATCTTTCAAATAAGTAAATAAAATCTTAAAAAATATATTCTTTTCATATAAATTCCCCCCAGATTTTTATTTTCTTTGAATTAAAATTAACAGTATTAGTATAATATTATTTTAAAGGAAGATTGAGAAAATGAGACTATTATTTATGTGAAGTATTTTGCAGTTCTTCACTAAATAGCAAGCTTGTATGTAGATCTCTAGTTCTACTTTCTCTTGGCTTCCATCTCAGAAAAGAATTAGAATGAAACTTATCTTAAAAAAAAAAGCCACGTATGTGGCTATTATAAGAAAGGCAGTACAGTTCTTACTATATCATGTGCTGAATTCTTTTGAGAAGATAAGGAAACAGCATAGGGTATTTCTAAAGATGTAAACAGAATTAGTAAATGGATATAATCAGTTCCTTTCCAACAGTGTGATGTGGCTAATTTTTAAAAAAAATTGCGGCACTGTAGCATTTTGTCGTGAATGAAAGAATGGCTCAGTGATGGCAAACACTAGATAGTGACTTTTATTGCTGAAATTCACCCAGGATCTGTAGTTTGACATTTAAAATAATGAGTCAGAAACACATAGGGACGTCTTCATATTTATATCAACAGTGAGATCTTATAAGTATTCTGAGTAGCTAGGATGATTTTGGGTAAGTTTTTATTTAAAATGACAAAGTAAGGGGTGCCTGGGTGGCTCAGTCGTTAGGCTCTGTCTCCAGCTCAGGTCATAATCCCAAAGTCCTGGGATCACCCTATATCAGGCCCTGCTCAGCGGGAAGCCTGCTTTTCCCTCTCCCACTCCCTGTGCTTGTGTTTCCTCTCTTGCTGTGTCTCTGTCAAATAAATAAATAAAATCTTAAATAAGTAAATAAAATGACAAAGTAAGTTTTACCTTATCAAATGGTTACTGGGCCCTGAATTAAAACTCAAAAATGGTACCTATTTGGGAATCTTTGCAGATACAGACCTAGCAGCAGGACTTTCTAGCGTCTTCCTGGTATTTTTTGAAGTAGTGGAATTAGGATGGTAATTGGAAATGACTGAAGACATTTTCATTTTGGAAATCAGAGAATAGAAACTTACAGTGATTTATAATGCTTAATGTCCTCTAAAAAATGCAAAATAGGTGCACCTTCCTGGCTCAATTGTTAGAGCTTGTGCCTCTCGTTCTCAGAGTTGTGAGTTGGAGCCCCACATTGGGTATAGAGATTACTAAAAAAAGATACTTGAAAAAATACAAAATAATGTTAGAAAGCATTCATAGGAGAAGATCTTACAGAAATGATTTTGGAATATTAAGTCATGAAGAAGTATGAAATTTTACAAGTGTTCCCCAGAAGAGGGAAAGATTTTGGAAACTAGACTTTTGTAAGTGTAATGATTTTACCCAGCAAAACTTTTAATTAAGTTGTTATTAAATAGATTTTGATGTTCTTTATACTGTATTGGGAACCAGTTATGGTAGAGTTTAGAATAATTCTTGTTAATAGGCCCAATAAATAATGCTTCTCATTTTTTATTATTTGACCTTTCATTGTCTTTTATAGAGAGTTGTAGCTGAGAAACAGGAGAAAAGAAATCAGGAACGCCTGAAACGAAGAGAAGAAAGGGAGAGAGAAGAAAGAGAGAAGCTGAGGAGGTATGGAGTGATTAATTGAATAGTCCAAGTATGTGAAATTGAAGGTCCCTGGCTCTAAAAAGAGGTGTGATTGATACAGGATTCTAGGTGTTAATAAATCTAGATATGGGAGATTTGTTTACTTTTGAAAATATTACCATGTGAAAGTGTTTATACAAATATATTAAGTTATGGCCATTTAAGTCAAGGTGATTTCCTTTAAAATGTATGGAAGGCTAAATAAAGAGTGAGTCACATCCTTATTTTTTGTGAGATTGACTACAAAGCTCTTCTAGCCCTCTGATTTTCGTAACAGCTAGATTTGTACCAGATGGGTATAAAACTATTTTCATTTTTGTGATATATTTTATTCTTGATGAAAGATTTGAGTTTTGGGGTACCTCGCTGGCTTAGTTGTAGAGCATGTGGCTCTTAATCTCAAGGCTGTGAGTTGGATCTCCATACTGGGTATAAAGATTATTTAAAAATAAAATCTTAGGGATGCCTGCCTGGGTGGCTCAGTGGGTTTAAGCCTCTGCCTTCAGCTCGGGTCATGATCTCAGGATCCTGGGATCGAGCCCCGCTTCGGGCTTTCAGCTCAGCAGGGAGCCTGCTTCCCTCTCTCTCTCTCTCTGCCTGCCTCTCTGCCTACTTGTGATCTCTGTCAAATAAATAAATAAAATATTTAAAAAAAAATAAAATCTTAAGATATTTTAATCATACTTTGATTTTATAATTCTTCAATTTTAGAAGCTATTAACTATTAAAATTGTATCAATAATAGCCAAATGTATGCAATTCTTTTTATATTGGTATTCATTAGGTGATAAATTTATATTCTTCATATTTAGAATGCTTAAATGTTCTGAGTGACTTTTACCCATTGATAGCAAATTGTGTGGGATCATGATGGCAATCTTCTTTGAACTCAAGTACATAACTTTTTTTTAACAACCTTACAGTGGATAGCTATGCCACAAAAGAATTAACCTGCAGTTCTAATTTATAATGTTCCCTTAATTGTATTACACATTTCTGAAACTTAAATACTTTATCCCCAGCAGATTTTGTGCCTAATTAAAACCCTTTATAATATGTGACTTGGTCACACCAGCTTCCGCCAAGGTTCTAGCATGTTGTATTTCTTCTATTTCAAAATGTTTAAACTAACTTTGTTACATGGCTTGTAGCAGGTAGTATTTTTGCATTATAATGAAAGATGATTTTTGTGCGGCTATTTTGCCTTTTTTAGGGGAAGTGCTGTCTTACATACGTTGATAAATATGTTCTTCATTTACCATAAGTTTTACCTCATAGCTTTATCAGTATTCTCTTTTGTGTACACTGCGTTTCTATGGGAATAGTGCTCAGCATGGTAATATAAGACCATATAAGTGGCATTAGAAACCTGTTTTTTAAAATTCTGTATATAGTGCCACTGGTTTATATGATTCAACTGAAGTGATAGTTGAATGAGAAAGAAAAAATTCTTTGCCGTGACTACATTTTCATATCTATAGGTGACAAGAAAGCATATCACTCTTACTCCTTTGCTGTCAACTGACAGATTTCTTTTAACATTGGTTATAAATGCAATGCTATTTCAGAAATGTGTTTAAAATTATTTTTAAACCTGGGTACTTGAGGAAATAATGTAACCAAGAATGAAAGATGAAGAAATTAAAAGCAAGTACAGAGTTAAGCAAGGTGGGATTCCAACTATGGTATTGAAAAAGATAATGATAAAAATCACTGTCACTTATTTAAGTGCCTATTATGTATCAGGCATGGTACTAAGAATTTACCTACATTAGTTCATCTAATCCTTATAATTGCTTCGTGAAATTTCTGTTACTGTCCTTCTTTGACAAATGACAGGGAAAGCTTAGGGAAAATTTATAATCTGTCCAGGTCACAGATAGTGGTGCAGTGAGAGTTTTAAAACTTAAATCAGGCAGGGTCGCCTGGGTGGCGCCGTGGGTTAAGGCTTCAGCTCAGGTCATGATCCCAGGGTCCTGGGATCAAGCCCCACATCGCATCCGGCTCTCCGCTCAGCAGGGAGCCTGCTTCCCTTCCTCTCTATCTGCCTGCCTCTCTGCCTACTTGTGATCTCTGTCAAAAAAATAAATAAAATCTTGGGAACCTGGGTGGCTCATGGGTTAAAGCCTCTGCCTTCGGCTCAGGTCATGATCCCAGGGTCCTGGGATCGAGTCCCGCATCGGGCTCTCTGCTCGACAGGGAGCCTGCTTCCTCCTCTCTCTCTGCCTGCCTCTCTGCCTACTTGTGATCTCTGTCAAATAAATAAATAAAATCTTTAATAAATAAATAAATAAATAAATAAATAAAATCTTTAAAACAACAACAAAAACTTAAATCAGGCTGAGTCCAAAGCCATCCTTCAGTTGTGCTTTATATTCACCACAGAAGACACCTGTTTCCTAGTACCCATAATGTTAGCCATTACTATTTATTGAGTGTTAATTATGTGCTAGGAAATGTGAAGAGTGCTTTAATAAGGGAATCGTGTCTTGTTACGAAACAGGTGTTGTAAGACTGAATTGGGTGTTCTAGGGATTATACTATGATGTTGCTGTTTGAAAGTGAATACGTGTCCAAAAAAAAAAAAAAAAGTACATTTCAGAGAAATTTTTTTCTCTTCCCAGAGGGAAAGAAGAAATAACAGATAAAAATAACAAAGAATCTTTCCCAGGTTGGGAAGTGATATCTGGAGAATTACTGAGTGGTGATGTACCATGTTCTAGTCTCCTAGGAGCATACTCATTTTTAAGAGCCAGGTATCCTACTTAGGGGATCTCCTATGCCAATCTGTGGGGAAATCTGCATAGTTTATGGTGTATTTTGGAAAAATTTGTGTGCATTTATATGTGCCTTATATTTATAGAATTAATAAAAAGATTAGAAATCAGGAAGAGTAATTTTAACAATACTTTTACTTTTTCTCACTTAATTCTTTTTTTCTAAAAATAGATATTCTTTTTTTAGGTCTCGATCACATAGCAAGAACCCCAAAAGGTAAGCATACACAAAACATATCAGTAGTGAAGTTGGTTTGTTTTTCAGAGGTAATCTTTATATAAGATTAAATGTCTTTTAAAAATGAATGAGAATTACTAGATTAGTACTCTTAATTCTTTTGTAGTTCCAAGTTTGGGCATTGTGTGTTAAGATGTAACTGGTTAGAAGGTACTTATGAGGGGCGCCTGGGTGACTTAGTGGGTTAAGCCTCTGCCTTCAGCTCAGGTCACGATCCCAGGATCCTGGGATTGAGCCCCGCATCGGGCTCTCTGCTCAGCGGGGAGCCTGCTTCCTCCTCTCTCTGCCTGTCTCTCTGCCTACTTGTGATCTGTCTGCCAAATAAATAAATAAAATCTTAAAAAAAAAAAAAAAAGAAGGTACTTATGAACTATAACTTTATTTTATCAAGGATATATACAGTACTCTGGAGGTAAGGGTAAAACTGAAAATACTGGGGTGCCTGGCTGGCTCAGTTTGTGGAGCATGCAACTTCTTGATCTAGGGGTTGTGAGTTCAAGACCCATGTTGGGTATAGAGCTGACTTAAAAAAAAAAAGAATGCTTAAGAATATTTTAGAATATTTAAAAAAAATCTTTAGAAGCACAGGTTAAATATATGACAGCATTTATTTTTAAAATCATTTTGGGTGGTGCATGTCAGAAACGCAGGTCTAAGACGTTATACCTGTTGAAAATGTAAATAGGTTAAATAGCTGAATACATTTTAAAAAAGATTTTATTTATTAGAGAGAGTGGACATCGGGGGTGGGTATGGGGCAGAGGGAGAGGGAGAAGCATTGCCCTCCACTGAGCCCACTGAGCAGGGAGCCAGATGAGGGGACTCTGGGATCACAGCCTGAGCTGAAGGCAGACATTTAATGACTGAGCCCCGCAGGCAGCCCTAGTTGAATACATTTTTGAAAGAGGGATCCATAGTGGGCTGTTGAAGAGAAACTTAAATGTTTTATTAGTTTTACATCTTGATCTTCACTTTCTATGAGTTTATTACTTACCCTTGTACATAGATGACAACTTGAAAGGGGCACTTACAGCCCTAATGAGGATAGAACAGTTTCTTTTGACTTGTGGCATTAAAAGTTGAGGGCTTTTTGAAGATTTTCTTTACAGTTTTTACTAGTTGCTGGTAATTTTTTTCTGAGAAAGGTGGGGAGACATGTTGTACGTCATCATTTTTAATACTTCATGGCAGTTCCCATGAGTCCATCCCCATCTAGAATGCCCTTATTGTCAAGTCCTACCATTTTTCTTGTACAGATCACATCTTTTTGAAACCTTCCAAGTACTCTTACTTCTAAAGAGTATTTATTTCTCGAGAACTTACCGTATAAAACTAGAGCATTTGTTATGAAAGAAAAACCTGCCCAGTTGTGTCAGCCATTTTATATTGTTTCTGAAATCTAGGATGAGAAATAGAACTATTCGGGCTTCTGGGTGGCTCATTTGTTAAAGCTTCTGCCTTAGGCTCAGGTCATGATCCCAGAGTCCTGGGATCGAGCCCCACGTCGGGCTCCCTGCTCAGTGGAGAGCCTGCTTCTCCCTCTCACATTCCCTTTGCTTGGGTTCCTTCTCTTGCTGTCTCATTCTGTCAAATGAATAAATCTTAAAAAAAAAAAAAAAATAGGAGCGTCTGGGTGGCTCAGTGGGTTAAAGCCTCTGCTTTCAGCTCAGGTCATGATCCCAGGGTCCTGGGATCGAGCCCAGCATCAGGCTCTCTGCTCAAGCAGGGAGCCTGCTTCCGCCTCTCTTTCTGCCTGCCTCTCTGCCTACTTGTGTTCTCTGTCTGTCAAATAAATAAATAGAATCTTAAAAAAAGGATATATTAATTGGTGATACTATTCTTGTTTACCTTGATTAATACAAATTAGACCCTTTGTTGGATATTTAAACTGTGTACATAGAACATCTTCAGATATTGAGGCCAGAAATCTAATTTCTACCATTCTGCTCCCAGCCACTTGCCTAGTGATTACAATAGCCTCTTCACTGGTCTCTTAATTTCTGTACTTGCCCAGTTCCCTTTTCCACCTCACTCTGGTTTTTATGTATCCGCCAGAATGAGCCCTTTAACAAGTGAAACAGATTACATCAGCCTTCTGTTCAGACTCTCCAGAGGTATTCCATTTCACCTAGAAGTGGAAATCCTCCCCATAGCTTTTAAGTAGAGTGATTGATCTGAGAGTTGGGGTAGTTACCAGTTTATGTCTTGTGTCAGCATATTAATAGCTTCCCCTTGCTCTTCATGTAATTTATCTTTGACAGGATCCTGGTTTGAATTATAAGGTATTTGGTCATCCTGCCTGTAAGACCCCTGAATTACTCCCCTTGCTCACTTCATTCCAGCCAAACAGCTATCTTTTAGTCCTTCAACATTCTGAACTTTCTTCTACCTCAAGGCCCTTGCACCTGTGTTCCCTCTACCAGAAGCACCTTGTTTTGAGATGGCTGATTAGCTGATTACCTTATGTCATCTTGCTTAAATGCCGTTTTACCAGAAAAGCCTTTTCTGCGTATTCTTTATAAAAGATTACCACCTCATTTCTGTCCATATTTACCTTCTTAATATATAATTTCTTTACTAGTTGATGTATCTTTGTTGACTGCCAGCGTATCTGTGGACTTTTTTCTGGAGTGTAACTTTCATGAGGTTAAGGATTTTGCTTTATTAGCTGCTCAGTCTTTTTCTAGTACCTAGAGTACTGCAGTGTGCACCCAGTAAATACTTAAATTTATTTGAAAGGAGAGTGAGTGAGAGAGCACGAGCAGGAAGAGAGGGAGAGGCAGATTCTCCGCTGAGTAGGGAGCCTGATGAGGGGCATGACCTGAGCCACCAACTGAGTCACCCAGGTGCCCCTAAGTACTTTTAAATGAGTAATTGTCTAGAATTTTTTAAAAGATGAATGAAATTGCGCATTGAAAGACATAGATTTATTGTAATTGCTCAAAATGTGACTAAACAAAAACACCTTTTAATAAAACTTGAATGAATTTTATGATCTGTTCCCTCTATTGGTTTTCAGAGATACTGTATTCAGTTGTTGAAATACTCAACTGTGCTTGGTGCTGGGTCCACTAATTATGCTTTCTTTGAATATAATGTTGACATAAGCTGAATGCTTTCAAACTTCCTTTAACAAAATCATCACTTGAAAATGAGCTGTTTGTAAACTGTATCACCTGAATATGCTTTTGTATTTATCAGATTATGAGAAAATATCACATTCTTAACATGACTCAAACATTTTAACAGCTTTATTAAGGCATAATTTACATACCATAAGTTCACCCATTTAAACTGTACAAGTCAATCATTTTTAGTGAATTCAGAGTTACAGAATTGTCAAAGTCAAGTTTAGCTCGTTGCCATCACTCTTAAAATGACCTTTAGAACAAAGTTGCGTTATCTTTTTTTTTTTCTCTCAAATGTTTTTTTTTTTTTAATAAAGATTTTTTATTTATTTATTTGACAGAGACCACAAGTAGAGAGGCAGGTAGAGAGAGAGGGGGAGGCAGGCTCCCCGCTGAGCAGAGAGCCCGATGTGGGGCTCGATCCCAGGACCCTGGGATCATGACCTGAGCCGAAGGCAGAGGCTTTAGCCCACTGAGCCACCCAGGTGCCCCTCTCTCAAATGTTTTATGTCTCTGCAAGTGCCATTCCAACCCTCAGACCACACACACATTGTTAGTTTTGTGACATAGAGGAGGCCATGCAAGTGTTTTTCACTTGCTGCTGCTTTGGAACGTTTTTCCTTTTCTGTATTCATACTTTTTTCAACTCCAGTAAAGTTCTCTAGACTGACTTATGTTGGTTTTTTCTCCCAAATTAAGGACTGCTTTAATAAAGAACTCTATGTTGATCATGACTAAGCATATTGTGGGTATTCAGACTTACTTTGGTGGTCCTGTCACCTGTTTAATTCAGTTAGTGACTTATCATAAACAATACTCTTTCTTCTGCCTTAATTTTATCCATGTCCATCAGGTACCTACTTTGTTTCTGAAGTATCCCAGAAATATTAGAAGTTTAAATGAAATACAAATCCATAAAACATCTGGAGAAAACAATCCCTAGCGTGGAGTAGTGGTATGGATTGTTGTCATAATTTTTTATAATATTCTTGATGTAAATCTGTACTATATTGATTGGGCCCTGAGACTAGTGTTTCATTTGTATTTTGGAATTTCAGTATATAGCTAATATGCCAGCATTTTATTTTGGTGTAGATTGAGCTGACTTGATGGAACTGGCATTAAGTCATGTTATTCAGATACCATAAAAGAGAAGGCTTTAGTAAAGGAGAGTGCATTGCTGAGAAAGCTAAAAACTACGGCAAATGTTTTGTTGTAGGTCCAGGTCCAGAGAGCATCGCAGACATCGGTCTCGCTCCATGTCACGGGAACGGAAGAGGAGAACTCGATCCAAATCTCGGGAGAAACGCCATCGCCACCGATCCCGCTCCAGCAGCCGCAGCCGCAGCCGCAGCCACCAGCGCAGTGGGCACAGTTCTAGAGACAGGAGCAGAGAGCGATCCAGGAGGAGGTACTGAGGTGTCCATAAGAGGATTTGGAACTACCTTTATGGTTTAGAGTTGGAATACTATTGGTTTGAAACTTGCATCTGGTCACATGTACACATTTGTGTGTGAGTGTATAACATTTTTCCCCTGAATATATGGGTAGTTAAAGAATACACTTAGGAGCCAGAGTAAGAAATTGGAACCAATATGTGCTGCAGAGGTTATTGCTTTTTCTCTGCTTAGTGTATTTTGGGAAAAAAGTACTTTGTGGGCAATTTTAGGTACCAATACTCCATTTTTTCAGTATGTATTGGTGGATTAGGGGTTCTGAGAAGCCTTTTCATTTAAAGAGTTTAGCTTTGCTTGACTTACTGTTTTCCAAACTTCTTTGAGCTGGTGCACTTTTTCAGAGCAGACACCTTCTGGTATATTGTTTTATCTGCACTATAGGTATACATTGCTATATACAGTTAGCTTGGTGGGGCGGATTCAGAATCTTGAGGTTGGACTTTCTTGGCGTGAAAATTTGAAAGGTGCAAGGAGAGCAGATCTAGGGTGTGGTATGTTGCAGGACCTGAATATTTTTTCAGGACAAAGGATTAGAATGAGTGATAGAGCCTTAGCACTCAAATCTACATTGACCAAGCTCCCAAAACTTCTCAGGTCACGAGATGGTCTTTAAGCCAGTTCATTTCTACGAAACCTATAAACCATGCTTACAGTTGATTTTTTCATTACAACTCTTCTTAAGCATATGTGTAATCTTTTTTGAGTGCCTAGCACCTACTAGTCTTAAATTTTCTATCGATTACTCTCCATAAAGCCCATGATAGAATTCACAGAAAGCTGATAAAAAATCTTTTGGCGGGGGTGGGGGAGAGGAGGGAAGCCTTTCCTTGAAACCACTCACACGCAGAGTTGGTGAATAGGGTTTCACTGAGTATTTTCTTTATATTCTTGCCTTGTTTCAAGTAGATCCTTTTCCCTCCCCCAGCTTTACTGAGGTATAATTGACAACATTTTAAGATATTTAAGGTGTACTTATATATATATCTATATCTATATGTATAGATATATATTTACATATCTATATCTATACATATATATATATGTACACACACACACACACATTATGAAAAGGTTCCTGCCAGTGGTTAACATATCATTCACTTCAGGTGTTTATCATTCCCCCCCCCCCCCGCCCGCCCCCTGCAGAAAACATTTATGTTCTCTTATTAGCAAACTAGTTCATGTAACTTTAGTAAGAATTGTATACTTGCTTCAATACTAGGCCTAGTAAAAAATAACCAAAAAGTATATTGTAGTTGAGCAACTTTATTGTAGTTGAGCAACTTTATTCACGTTAGAACATAAGACTAACATCTTCTATAATCAGACTGGTCTGATACTTAAAGTGCTACAGGGCACATCCAGAGTAGTATAGAAGTTTAGATGAAGGAAATACCAGAGAAATTAAAAAAGGCTTCAGATAGTAGGTAAAACCAGATAGTAAAAAGATAATTGGAGCTGGAGTAACTATCACAGACCAATGCAGAGAATGAACAAATTCCCTCTGAGATTTACCTGCACTGTGTATTTTGAGAGTCACACTACTGATGGATGGAAGGTATGGAGAGTTTGTTTGTGAACCTGCCCACAGGTCATTGTTTCTGGTATCTGTGAACTCTCAAATGTCTTTATTAAATGGTGGTGGGGATGGAAGGGAGGGGCATGTCGCCTCACCAGGGTTATGTTGTCCTAGTCCCTAATGGTTCCTGCATTTATGAAGTTGTAGAGGAGATATTTCTGCTGTCCTACATGACACACTTAATATTTTCAGCATGTTTATAAGCAGGTTTATTTTTGTAAAACTATTAAAAGTTTTTGCTTTTCTCAAGAGCACTTATAATCTCGACAACTTATTCTCTTTCAAAGCAGCTTTCTGTGTTTTTACCAAAAATAAGCAGGCAATTGCTATACATTTCAGTTTAAATTTCAAGGTAAAGATCCTAGTCACAAGTCTCATGATTTCCCTTTTCCCCAATTGTGAAATACTGGTCTGATATGATTCTGTTGGTGACATTTCCCTGGCAACAGTTACCTTAATAAATGAGGACTTAACTTGCATTTTTCTACTTCCTGGTCTGTTGAAACACCTAGTGAAGTCTTGAGAGTCGGACTACTTGGGTTTAGCGGCCTTGGCCAAGTAATCTCATTATCCTGTCTTCCCCCCATCTTCGAAGTACCTCTGTTAGGATTAGTGGTAGTTTGAATGACATAGTGTAAGTAAACTGATTATGGATGGGACATTGTGATCCCTCACAAAATCATAGCTGATGCTCATCTCATGGTTATTTTCCAGTTAGTACTGACCTCTGAGACTTACCTGCAACTGTGTCCTTAATTCTTAGGCATCATCTCTCTCCATATTCTATTCTTAAAAAGATTGTGGAGAGGATTACACTGTGATTTTTTTCTTTCTCACATCTTTTTAAAATCAGTAGAACATGCTCAAAGCTGATACTAACTTTTGAACCTTTCTGCTTGAATCCTCCTTAACATTATTTCTAAAGCTGAGTATTGTATTTTTTTCCTGCCTTAGAAGTTCAAAGTATTACTTGACCCATGTTCAGAATTAGGATCTGAGGCCTGGTTAAGTGAGATTATATAAAAAGTACCATGTCACTTGTAAAGAACCAAATAAATGTAATATATATTACTGATTCATTCTAGATGTTAAAAGTATAGATTTTATATTCTGATCCCATAATAGCCTTTGATTTTCCTTCTTACTGAATCTCTGCTGTGAGCCTGTTATCACTTACCTTTTTTAACAAAACTGGGTATGGGAATGGAGAGAGAGTATCCGGAAACGGTTATGGTTAATCAAGATATAGGGTGATGATCATCTTTCTATGTCTTCCATTCTTATTTTTCTCTGTTAGTTGAATGAGCTCACTCAGGAAGAGTAAAGAGGATTCAAAAATGATAAATGATTATTTAAAGCCATGTCATTGACTGGTTCTCTAGTATCTAAGTCGTGTTGGCAAACTGTTGCCTGCAGGCCAAATCTGGTCCCATAGCCTGTTCTTCGAATAGCTAGTGAGCTATGGGTGGTTTTTACAGTGTTAAAGGGTTGATAAAAAGAAAAGGAAGAAGAATACCCCCTTAAGTAATTAGTCTCTGGCCAGACAGCAAAGAAAAAAAGGTTTGCTAACCCCCATTCTAAGTCCTTAATTTCCACCCAATTGGGCACCTGTACTGTTTTTTTTTTTTAAATTGGTTAACACTTCCCCTTTTTAAGGGTATTGTCTATATACTATTTTTTATATTAAGCACATTTGCCATGAATTGGAAAACCTTTATGATTACCTCTGAGATAATGAAAACATACTCCATTAAGTCATTATTTTAGCTTATGGTTTCTGACCCTTAATTTGTTTCGCCCATCTCCCTTGTCAGATTGGGTAATGCTCTTTTTGGTCAGAAAACTGGCTCCTCTGTCTTTCTTGGATGTATTCTGTATAACTTCAGCTATCCGTACCTTAATATTTATCCGATTCTTTCATTTGGATATTGGGTTTCCCAACACATTTTGCTCCTCAAATTAATATTTTTCAGATCCTCAAAAGAAAGATTCAGAGACCAAGACTTAGCATCACGTGACAGAGACAGGAATTCAAGAGACAGATCACCTCGTGACAGAGATCGAAAAGATAAGAAGCGGTCCTATGAGAGCGCTAATGGCAGATCAGAAGACAGGAGGAGCTCTGAAGAGCGCGAAGCAGGGGAGATATAATTAGCTGTGTACACATCCTCAGTCCTTAAGCTTCCTACGGAGTTACATACTATTGTTTAGTTTACAGCTGTTGGGGGTAACAGTGAGCAGTTCCAGACTCCGATCCAAATAGGCTAGATGCGCAGTATCTAACTTGATCTGAACTGAACTTGTTTCCCCGATGAAGCCTAAAACTACATCCATAGTTTCTGGTGAACCTGTAATGCGATTCTGAAAGTACAGTTTTATATAATAAGATGCTGATATCTTTATTCTTTCTAGTAGGAGTGATAGTGAACGAATTGTGTTGCTTGCCTTGGGATTTTTTGAACATTTGTAAAATGCTGTCTTCCTTTCTAGTCCACAAACAACAGCTTTCAGAATTTTTCTTTTTAATTCTTCTTCCTCTGACTTTTGTATCCCCTAATACCTCCACCCTCTAATTATCAGAAAAAGGGGGAGCAGGGAAGCAATATAACTTCTGTTCTAAGGTTCTGTTCCCATTTATTACTAGCTGATTACAGAGCATTTATACTGGAAAGTGTGCTGGAGAAATTTAAATACTGAGAGTTTTTGTTTTGTTTTACGGTGCCTATTTAGAGTTGGAAGTTGAACAGCTGTTGCATTACCTACTTTGCTTTTTTAATTGAAATTTTGAAATCAAACATGTCTTGATTTTTCTGTTCTATTGAATTGCTATGTTCAGGATGTTTTGGAAAGGGGGGTGGGGGCAGGGACTCTTTCATAAGCACTTGTTTTATTTTGTGTGTGTGGAGTATAAAGGCTACAACCTTATTGTAAAAATTAATAAAATGAAACAATCACCACCACCATCATTAAACTGTAACTTGTCTAGTAAATTGTCACTAGAACTATTTGCTGTGGGCATTTCTTCCATTCTGTTTTATCGTTATTAGTGCCTTACCGTGCAAGGCACCAAAGGAAATAAACACATACTTCCAAGATGAGCTGTTGCTCCAACTGGGCCCCGTGGTGACTATTCCAGCTGCTCCAGGGCTGTCTAACAACTGCTATGGAGAAGGACCAGACCTGCAAAAGAAATTGGGTTTTTCTGGTTTATTTTTTTTTTTTCATTCAGCAAACTAAAATAAAAATGTGGTGTAATCAATGTAACGAGAAGAACAATTTCTCCACTGAAGAACTGTGTACCTACCAGTGATTTTAAATAGTAGTTGGGAGGTATCCCTTGTGATTCTAGAAAATCTAGGAACAAAAATACTTCAGCAAAGTTAGTGTCTGTTTAACTAACATCACCTTCTAAGAATTGTCTTTGGACCCCTGAGTGTGACAACTTTAATATGACTGAGGTACGTGGGCCATAGAGGCAAAGAGAAATTAATTCTAAGTTGCAAATTTACATCTAAAAGGGACACTCAGCAAGTTTACTAAGCTGGGTATCATTAACGGAAGGTTTGCTGCCATATTTAGTTCCACACACTCCAGTTTATGCAGAGTTCAGGCTGAGAACCATTGCCTTCAGTGGCCCATTTTCTTTTACTCTTGGTTTCTGAGGAATTGTTTTTTTTTAAACTCCTTTGGATATAGTACCTTGGGGTGTGGAGTAAGACCAAACAGGTTAAGTTGGCAGATAAAAGAAGACTGTGACCAAAAACTCCAAAACACTGGAAAATGTTTTCACATTGTTTAAGTGACGGTTACTACCTTTCTGCCTAATTGCATAAATGCTTATTAGCTGTTAACGCAGTTCTGATTTGTAGGGCAGTGCAGGCTACACGACCATCTGCAGGTCAGCAATAGCCAGTGAAGGACATCATCTGGGGCTGGGTTACCCTGTTAGAGCACGTCAGCTGCCTGGCTCTCTCAAAATCTCATTTTATTTATTTTTTAAAGATTTTATTTATTTGACAGATGGCGATCACAGAGAGGCAGGCAGAGAGAGAGGAGGAAGCAGGCTCCCTGCTGAGCAGAGAGCCTGATGTGGGGCTCGATCCCAGGACCCTGGGACCACGACCTGAGCTGAAGGCAGAGGCTTCAACCCACTGAGCCACCCAGGCACCCCTAAAAATCTCATTTTAAAAATCCTTTTAGAACAATTCTTTTGCTTAGGTACATCTAGTATTTGGACTTCGGGATAAGCAATCTACATTTTTAATCATCATCCTTAAGCCAGGGCAGCTACTCTGAATTAAAGTAACCTTAAAATCTCATCTGTAAGAAGGTGGGAGAGGGGTCAGTACCATGTCTTCCACACTGAGAAGGACTTTGTTGTTTAAGGTTTTGTCAGAAGGAAAGAGTGCACAAGCAGAGGAGAGAGAGAGGGAGAGAAGCAGGCTCCTGCTAAGCAAGGAGCCAGGTATATTCTGAGGATTTTTTTTTTAAAGATTTTATTCATTTATTTGACAGACAGAGGTCACAAGTAGGCAGAGAGGCAGGCACAGAGAGAGAGGGGGGAGGAAGCAGGCTCCCTGCTGAGCAGAGAGCTCGATGTGGGGCTCGATCCCAGGACCCTGAGATCATGACCCGAGCCGAAGGCAGAGGCCTAACCCACTGAGCCACCCAGGTGCCCCCATTCTGAGAAGGATCTTAAGACTGAAGGTGATCCAGGGCATTGTGCAGCTGTCTTCTGCCTCTGTTTCCTAGGCTGATTTTTCTACAGCTCTCCGGACCTTAATCCCGGTATCTTCTGGAGCAAGCATCATGAAGGTGAGGTCACAGTTTAGTTATCTAAAGTGGTATTCCTGGTATGGAGGGGAAGGCGGCCGCAGAGGACCCTGGCTTCCCTCACCCCACAAATGCAACTATCCATTCATCCTTAATCCCCCCAAATCAGCCGCAAGACTGGCAGAACAGACTCGACAAATAAAACCAAAGCATAGAGATGGAGTTTGTGGAGAAATGGGTCCTGGCTGCTGCAGAGAGGAGGGAACCCTGGTTATGGAGAAGGTTGAGAGGGAGTGAGAGAGAAAGAGGAGCACATAGGGGAACACTAAAGGACAAGGTTTCCTCATAACCATTGGTTTGGAAAGTAAGAGGAGCTGAATTTGAGTTTGCAACCAGTGAGACTTAAAGCCAGAAGTTCTAACTGTTGGCAGGCTGGGCTCCTGCAGAGTCCAGTCTGGAGGCATGCAGCTGCTGTTGGAAAGAAGGCAGGCAAACAACCTGGGGACAAATAAACCGCAGTCTAAGGAGTGCTAGCGGAAACCGGGGTGGGGGGTTTATTTTATCTTCTCCAAGTGTGACCAAAGGCAGTATTCGCTGTAGATACCTCTCCAAGAACAAAGAGGCTGGCCCTGCCCTTGCCTGCCCTTGTCCTCCCAGGTCCCTCGGCATGAACACAGAGCCACCTGCAGGAACTGGTTGCCTAACTTGCTTACAGTAAGCCCCATACCTCTGTGCCTCAGTAGACCTGCCCTTCTTAGTCAAGCCTGCTTTAGTCCCAAGTGTGGCAAGCCCCCTCATCCAGAAGACCAGCACAACCCCCCTGTCCATACCACATCTCCCAACCAGAGCCTCATTGAAAGTTTCATCTCGAGCATATCAAAGGCCACCCAACTAAAATTTGCCAGCTCAAACATTCTGGCCAGGCACCAAACACTGCCCATGGCAGGGAAGGAGAGGTTCTGCAGATGAAGGGCTGGAAGGATAGAGGAGCTAAAATACAACAGCAGAAAACATACAGCACACAGGGAGACACCCCGTGAAGGACCAGGACCGGGGCACTATAGGACTCCTTCAGACCATTTCTTCGGGAAGCAGGAGACCTAGTTGGCTAACCCACAGGAGCAGGCAGAGACTTACACAACATGAGAAGGCAGGTGAATTTAACCCAAATGAAAGAACAAGATAAGGCCACGACCAGAGATCTAAGTGAAATGGAAGTAACATGCCCGATGGAGAATTTAAAGCAATGATCATAAGGATACTCATGGGGCTTGAGAAAAGAATGGAAGACATCAGTGAGACCCTTACCATGGAGATACGAGTTTAAAAAAAAGTGCAATAAAGGAGATTAGAATTAGAAGCATGAATGATGCAATGAACAGCAGGCTGGAAGAAGAGCAACAAATTAATGACTTCAAGTACAGTAAAGAAGCTGAACAAAAGGAAAAAAGAATTATACAAAATGAGAATAGATTTAGGGAACTCATCGACTCCATCAATGTAATAACATTCATAGGAGTCCCGGAATAAGAAAGAAAAATGGGGATAAAATTTACTTGAAGCAGTAGCTGAAAACTTTCCTGCTCTGGGGAAGGAAACAGACATCCAGGTGCAGGAGACAGAACAGCCAAACAAAACAAAACAAAACAACAATACCCCACAAAAAGCAGGCCAACACCAAGACAAATTTACAAAATACAGTCATAAGAACATCTTAAAAGCACTTACACAATATAAGACCGTTACTTATTAGGGAAAACCTATAAGGCTATCAGCAGATTTTTCATCAGAACCCTTGCAAATCAGAAGGGACTGTGGCATGATCTATTCAAAGTGCTGAGGGAAAAATCTGCAGCCATCAATACTCTACCCAGCAAAGCTAACATTCAAAGTAAGAGAAAAGCGTTTCCCAGACAAAAATTAAGATTTGTGACCACTCAATCATCCCTGCAAGAAATATTAAAGGAGAAATAGGAGACAAAAGGTGACAGTATGGAGGTAGGAAGCAAATGCAGTAAAAATGACTATTTTTTAAAAATCCTTCAAGGAACTCACAAAAGATGCAAAATATGACAATATATACCTAAAATGTGGGGAGGATAGGAGTCAAGAGTGGGTTCAGACTTAAGCAACCATCAACTTAATACAGACGGCTATATGTAGAAGTTATATGCAAACCTAATGGTATCCACAAATCAAAATAGAAATATGCAAAGAATAATGAGAAATTCAAATTGCTCAAGAAAACCAGCAAACCAAATGACAGATAAAGGGCTAGTATCCAAAATCTATAAAGAACTTAACCAAACTCAACACCCAAAGAACAAGTAATCCGATCAAGAAATGGTCAGAAGACATGAATAGACATTTCTGCAAAGAAGACATCCAAATGGCCAATAGACTCATGAGAAAGTGCTCTTCCTCACTCGGCATCAAGGAAATACAAATCAAAACCACAGTGACATTCCACCTTATGCCAGTCAGAATAGCTAAAATTAACCAGTCAGGAAACAACAGGTGTTGGAGAGGATGTGGAGAAAGGGGAACCCTCCTATACTGTTGGTGGGAATGGAAGCTGGTGTAGCCACTCTGGAAAACAGCATGGAGGTTCCTCAAAAAGTTGAATAGAGCTACCCTATGGCCCAGCAATTGCACTACAGTATTTATCCCAAAAGTAAAAATGTAATGATCCAAAGGAGTGCCTTCACTCCCAATGTTTATAGCAGCAATGTCCACAATAGCGAAACTGTGGAAAGAGCCCAGATGTCCATCAACAGATGAATGGATAAAAAAGAGGTGGGGTGTGTGTGTGTGTTTGTGTATACACACAAAATGGAATATTATGTAGCCATCAAAAATGAAATCCTACCATTTCCAGTGAGGTGGATGGAACTAGAGGGTATTATGCTAAGTGAAATAAGTCAGAGAAAGACAATTATCATATGATCTCACTGATACGTGGGATTTGAGAAGGCAGAGGATCATAGGGGAAGAGAGGAAAAAGTGAAACAAGAAGATAGACCATAAGAGACTCTGAACTCTGGAAATAAACAGTTGTTGGAGTGGGGGGGGGGTGGGAGGAATGGGGTGGCTGGGTGATTGACACTGGGGAGAGCATGTGTTGTGGTGAGCACTGTGTATTGTTTACAACTGATGAATCACAGACCTATACCCTTGAAACAAATACATATGTAAAAAAAAAAAGAAAACCAGCAAACCATGAAAGAAAGAGGATCAGAGAAAGGCCCCCACAAACCACCACAAGACAGTAAAATGAAAAGAAATGGTTGTCAATAATTACTTTGAATGTAAATGGACTAAATGCTCTAATCAGAAGACATAGGGTGACAGAGTAGATTAAAAAACAACAAAAAAGCAAGACCCATCTACATATTCCTTATGAGAGACTCAAAAAAATTTTAAGATTTTACTTTGAAATAATCTCTACATCCAACATTGGGGTTGCACTTATTACCCCTAGATTGAGTCCCATGCTCCACCGAGACAGTCAGGTGCCTCAAAAGACTCAGAACTAAGGACACTTGCAGATTGAAAGTGAGGGGATGGAGAAACATTCAAGAAGATGTCATCTGAACAGAAAATCAAGGAAACACTGGCTTTGAATGACACACTGGGCCAGAAGGACTTAACAGATATATGCAGAACATTCCATCCTACACCAGAATACACATTACTTTTAAGTGTACATGCAACATTCTTTAGAACAGATCACCTATTAGCCCACCAAACAAACCTCAACAAATACAAGAAGCTCCAACTCCCACCATGCACCTTTGCTGACCACAACATTATGAAACAGGAAGTCAACCACAAGAAAAAAGTCTGAAAAGATCACGAACACATGAAGGTTACCTAGCATGCTACTAAACAATGAAGGGGGAGAGAGGAAGGACAATGAATGGGTCAACCAGGAAATAAGAGTACATGGAAACCAATGAAAATGAAAACCACAGTCCAAAACATTTGGGATGCAGCAAAGTGGCCCTAAGAGAAAAGTATACAGCAATACGGGCCTACCTGAAGAAGCAAGAAAAATCTCAACCTAATGTTACACCTAAAGGAGCTAACAAACAAAAAAACAAACGAAACCAAAAAACAGAAGAAAGCAAATAATAGAGATTAGAGCAGAAATAAAGGATATAGAAACTAAAAAAATCCCAGTAGGACAGATCAGTGAAATGAGGACTTGGTTCTTCTAGAAGAACAACAGAATTGTAAACCTCTAGCTGGACTTAAAAAGACAAAGGGCCCAAATAAAATCACGAAAGAGAGGAGAAATACCAATACCACAGAAATACAATCATAAGAGAATACAGTGAAAAACTGCACGCCAACAAATGGGACAATCTAAAAGAAATGGGTAAGTTTCTAGAAACATCAACTGCCAAAATGGAAATGAAAAAAATAGAAAACTTACAGAAAACAGACTAATAACCAGCAAAGAAACTGAATCAGTGATCAATTCCCAACAGACATAAGTCCAGGGCCGATGGCTTCATAGGCAAATTCTACCCAACACTTTAAAGAAGATTTAATACCTATTCTCAAACTCTTTGTAAAAATAGAAAAGGAATAACTTCTACATTCATTCTATAAGGCCAGCATTACCCTGATAACAAAACCAACACTTTAAAAAAAAGAGAAAACTACAGGCTGATATCCTTAATGAACATATATACAAAAGTCCTCAATACTAGCAAACCAGATACAACAACGTAGTTTTAAAAGTGACCACAATCAAGTGGGATTTATTCCTGGTTTGTAAGTGTGATTCAATATTCACAAATCAATCAACATAATATGCCGCATCAGTAAGTTAAAGAACCATATGATTATTTCGATTGGTGCAGAAAAAGCATTTGACAAAGTACAAACATCCATTCATGATAACAACCCTAAACAGAGTAGCTTTATAAAATCCATATATGAAAAATCCACAGCTAATACCATTCTTTTTTTTTTTTTAAGATTTTATTTATTTATTTGACAGAGAGAAAGATTACAAGCCGGCAGAGAGGCACACAGAGAGAGGGGGAAGCAGGCTCCCTGCGGAGCAGAGAGCCCGATGCGGGACTCGATCCCAGGACCCTGAGATCATGACCTGAACCGAAGGCAGAGGCTTAACCCACTGAGCCACCCAGGCGCCCCCACAGCTAATACCATTCTAAATACGGAAAAATTGACAGCTTTTTCTCCTGGGTCAGGAATAAGACAGGGATATCTACACCCACCACGTTATTCCACAGAGTACTGGAAGTCCTAGGCACAGCAGTCAGATAACAATAAGAAGTAAAAGGCATCCACATTGGTAAGGAAGAAGTCAAACGTTCACTTTTTGCAGATGACCTGATCCACTATGCAGAAACCCGAAAGACTCCTCTGAAAAAGTGCTAGGAATGACAAATGAATTCAGTAAAGTTGCAGGACACAACAATCAGCATACAGAAATCTGTTGCATTTCTGTACACTAACAAAGAAGCAGAAAGAGAAGGAATTAATCCCATTTACAGTTGCACCAAAAATAGTAAGATAACTAGGAATAAACCTAACCAAAGAGGTAAAAGACCTTTACTCTGAAAACTCTAAAATACTGATGAGACAAAGTGAGGCTAACACTAAGAAATGGAAGGACAGCCTGTGCTTACAGGTTGGAACAAATTTTGTTAAAATGTCGATACTGCCGAAAGCATTCAACACATTTAATACAATCCCTGTCAATCAGCATTTTTCATGAAGCTCAAACAATGCTAAAATTTGTATGGAACCACAGAAAAATAGCCAGAGCAATTGTGAGAAGAACAAAGCTGGAGGCATCACAATTCTGGACCTTGAGGTTTTTTAAATTTTTATTTTTATTTATTATTTTTTAAAGATTTTATTTATTTATTTGACAAGCAGAGATCATAAGTAGACAGAGAGGCAGGCAGAGAGAGAGGAGGAATTGGGCTCCCTGCTGAGCAGAGAGCCCGATGCGGAACTCGATCCCAGGACCCTGAGAACATGACCTGAGCTGGAGGCAGTGGCTTAACCCACTGAGCCACCCAGGCGCCCAAGTTGTGTTTTATTTTTAAAGATTTTATTTATTTGAGAGAGAGCAAAAGTGGCAGAGATCACAAAGGGAGAGGGAGAAGCAGGCTCTTCACTGAGCAGGGAGCCCGATGCGGGGCTTTATCCCAGGACCCCGGGATCATGACCTGCGTTGAGGGCAGATGCTTAACTGACTGAGCCACCCAGGCGCCCCTGGGCTTTGAGTTGTTTTAGAAAGCTGTAGTGGGGCGCCTGGGTGGCTCAGTGGGTGAAAGCCTCTGCCTTCAGCTCAGGTCATGATCCCAGGGTCCTGAGATCGAGCCCCACATCAGGCTCTCTGCTCCGCAGGGAGCCTGCTTCCTCCTCTCTCTCTCTGCCTGCCTCTTTGCCTACTTGTGATCTCTGTCTGTCAAATAAATAAATAAAATCTTTAGAAAGCTGTAGTGATCAGAACAGTATGGTGCTGGCAAAAAAAAAAACAGACACATAGATCAATGGAACATAATAGAAAGCCCAGAAATAAACCCACAATCATCTGGTCAGTTAAGCTTCAACAAAGGAGGTAAGAATATTGAGCGGGGAAAAAAGACGAGTCTCTTCAACAAATGATGTTGGGAAACCTGGACCGGCAAGATGCAAAAGATGAAACTGGACCACTTTCTTAACATCGTACACAAAAACTCAAAATGGGTTAAAGACCTAAATGTGAGACCTGAGACCATAAAAAGCCTAGAAGAGAGCACAGGCAGTAATCGCTCTGACACTGGCCATAGATAGCAGTGTTTTTCCAAGTAGGTCTCCTGAGGCAAAGAAAACCAAAAGCAGAAATAAACTACCGAGACTACATCAAAATTGAAAGCTTCTGCACAGCTGAGGAAACAGAACTAAAAGACAACCTACTGAATGCGAGAGGATATGTGCAAATGACCTATCCGATGAGGGGCTAGTATCCAAAATTAATAAATAACTTATTTAACACCCCCAAAATAAATAATCCAATTTAAAAATGGGCAGAGAGGGGCCCCTGGGTGGCTCAGTGAGTTAAAGCCCCTGCCTTCAGCTTAGGTCATGATCTCAGGGTCCTGGGATCAAGCCCCGCAGCAGGCTCTCTGCTCAGCGGGGAGCCTGCTTCCCCCCCCCCCTGCCTGCCTCTCTGCCTACTTGTGATCTCTGTCAAATAAATAAATAAAAATCTTAAAAAAAAAAAGAAAGAAAAAGAAAAAAAAGCACTATCGTCGGATCCAGTGATCTCACTACAGGGGATTTTCCCAAAGAATACAAGAACAGTAATTCAGATGGATACATGCACCCAGTGCTTATAGGAGCATTATTTACCATGGCCCAATTACAGAAAAAGTCCAAATGTCTACTAATCGATGAATGGATAAACAAGATGTGGTACAATGGAATATTAGCCATAAAAAAATGGAATCTCACCACGCACAACAGCATGGATGGATCCAGAGCGCAATGCCAAGTGACTTATGTTAGTCCCAGACAAGTACCATGTAACCGCACTCGTACAGAATTTCAGAAACAAAACAAGCAAAGGGAAAAGGCGGGGAGGCAAACCAAGAAGCAGACTCTTAGCTGTAGAGAACAAACTAATGGTTATCGGAAGGGAGTCAGTGGGTGTGCGGATGGGGTTAAGCAGTGCACTTGTGAGGAGCACCAGCGGATGCCTGGGAGGGATTACGAAATCACTATTATTCCATGTGTATGGAAACTAATATTATACTATGTTAACTGGAATTTTAAGATTGATTTATTTTAGAGAGCAAGCAGGGAGGGAGAGGCGGATGGAGAGGGAGACTCTTAAGCAGACTCCATGTGGAGCCTGACAGAGCACTTGACCTCATGACCCCGAGATCACCACCGGAGCAGAAACCCAGAGTCGGATGCCTAACTGCACCACCCAGGCACCCCTGGAATTTATTTATTTATTTTACGGATTAATTTGTTTTAGAGACAGCGCAAGCAATGGGGAGGGGGAGAGAAAATCTCCAGCAGACTCCACGCTAAGCCCAGAACCCGATATGAGGCTCGATCTCACAACCCTGAGATCATGTCCTGAGCCAAAACCCAGAGTCAGACACTCAAACTGACTGAGCCACCCAGGCACCCCATGTTAACTGGATTTAAAAACAAAACAGTGTTACTGCCTGTGCACCAGCAGATAGTGCAAGATGGAAGGCCAAAGATGGTGTCAGTATTGTCAGCGCTCCTACGCGCCAGCCCCAATATCTTTATGGCCCGTGTAACATCCGTGTGCCATTCTTCTATGACCCGAGAGCCAGCTACGGGGAAATGAGTTCCAGACCTAAGCCACAGCAGTAGTCTGAACAGCCACAGGAGATGCCCTGGCCACCTGATGAAGAGGTGCTCTCCTTACCCAACAGTGGGAGGGACTGTGAACTTCAGCATTAAGTGGCGATCCATGACAGGAAGGTGGTTCCTCATGTGACAGGAAGTCGTTTTCTGATGTAAGAGGAAGGAACATCCATGCAAGCCTAGGGACAATAAGACAAATGTCTTACAGGGGTGCCTGGGTGGCTCAGTGGGTTAAGGCCCCTGCCGTCGGCTCAGGTCATGATCCCAGGGTCCTGGGATCGAGCCCCACATCGGGCTCTCTGCTCAGCAGGGAGCCTGCTTCCCCCTCTCTCTCTCTGCCTGCCTCTCTGCCTACTTGTGATCTCTGTCTGTCAAATAAATAAATAAAATCTTAAAAAAAAAAAAAAAAAAGACAAATGTCTTACAGAAAACAGACCTGGCCAATCTTTCTTGAGCAGCAACACAGTAAGTGTTTGGTCCTCATTAGCAAAACCAGCCCTGGCTTTTCAGCATGCTTCATTGTTGAGGGGTAGGGACTCTGACCACTCTCCCCCTGCTGGAAAGGGGCACCCACAGGATTTGACAAGTGAAGCTGCTGCCATCTAATTGCAAACATTCCCTAGTACTAACTTGAAGCCCCAGCCTTCGTGGAGCCATTATTTCAGAACGCTGATGTATAGACTGACCATCTTCTGCATTTCAGAAGTTCAGTCAGTTCCTAGTGGTCTCATTTCTGGAGGCTGTCCTGCCAGTGGGCTTTCAAAATCCAGCCTGTCATGTGCAGCTGGGTAGAAAATTAGCCAGATCTGCAAAGAAACCAGAGGAATTCAGGATCCAGCCTCATTTTATAGGTAATCAATCATTCAGGGATAATCAGAACCAGAATATTTCTCCCATAAAGGCATTTTACTTTATTCCCTCTCTAAACTCTCTGTCAGAGGTACCCAAATTAAGAGTTACTTGTTCGTGAAGCAAATCGTCTTAACAAACTTGGCCCAAGTACCTACGGAAGTTCGGCAAGAACAGTAACTGGCCATACAGGTTCCTTTAAATCCAGTTTGCGAGAGCATCTCCTGAGGAATTTCAGATTGTGCCTGTAACAGCTTAAGAGCCAAGCCACACACCTGCCATCAGACTTGCCTATGAATACCTATAGAATTGGGTTACATTCTTCTCGAGGTCCCAAAAATATCCTGAAATTCCCGAGCCCACCAGGAAGCGACAATCTTACTCATCTGGTAGGGCTCCGGGGCGCCTCTGTAAGCAAGGTGCCAGACCCATTATTTCCACGGGGCTTCGTGGGTTCCATAAAGTCAACCTTAGTTCCTTCATGCTCTCTGGTCATACTTGAGCCTATGCAGGTCTCTCTCAAATAGGACATTCCAGTCAAAGCCTTGGTCATATAACCGACATTTCTAGTGGTGTCCTTTTATAGGGAGAACAGATTCTCATCAAATTTATTCGATTTCCCATTTGGTCATCACAGCGGGCCCCAACCAAACCCTCCTGGATGTTAAGTTCATGTAATTCACAGCTCACACTGGGCATTAAAGACCCCCAGGGCCTGTAGTTGTTTGACTACGATTTTTTTCTTCAAGGAAGCCTCTTGTGGGGGGCGCCTGGCTGTCTCAGTAAAGCATGGGACTCTTGATCTCAGGGTTTTAAGTTCAAGTCTCACATTGGGTGTAGAGATCGCTTAAAAATAAAATCTTTTTTTTTTTTTTTTTTTTAAAGATTTTATTTATTTATTTGTCAGAGAGAGAGAGAGAGAGCGCGCACGAGCGAGAATAGGCAGACAGAGTGGCAGAGGGAGAAGCAGGCTCCCTGCGGGGCAAGGAGCCCGATGTGGGACTCGATCCCAGGACGCTGGGATCATGACCTGAGCCGAAGGCAGCTGCTTAACCAACTGAGCCACCCAGGTGTCCCAAAATAAAATCTTTTTTTATCTGTTTATTTATTTTTAAAGATTTTATTTATTTGACAGAGATTACAAGTAGGCAGAGAAGCAGGCAGAGAGAGAGGGGGAAGCAGGCTCCCTGCCGAGCAGAGAGCCCGATGCGGGGCTCGATCCCAGGACCCTGAGATCATGACTTGAGCCGAAGGCTTAACCCATGAGCCACCCAGGCACCCCTTAAAAATAAAATCTTAGAAAAAAAAAAAGAAAAGAAAGCCTCTTGTTGGTTAGCAACCCAATCCAATTGGCTTCCCTTCTTAATGAAGGCATACAAAGATTTAAGATTTATTATTTTTAAGAATAAAAATTTTTTTATTTTATTGAGCTCATGAGTCGCATGCTCTACCAACTAAGCCAGCCAGGTCCCCCTTAAAGGCCTTAATAACGGCATCAGCTGGGAAATGCAGGGCCCCAGTAACCCAGTAAGCCAACAAGCCTGCAATCCCTTTATTGTTTGAGAGACTGGAAAGGTTTGTATTTTATTAATGACCATCTTGGCCGCACTTTTGCCTTACCCGACCAGATGACGGTCAGGAGCTTGACTGACCGGGCCATCGAATCCTGTCAGTATTTACCTCCCATCCTAGCGACCAAGTATGCAGCTGCTTGGGACGGAGGATAAGTCAGCACAGGTTAACGTCATCCACATCATGATGAAGCCCCACTGCCTTGGCTGTGTGCATTCTTCTTCTCTAGGGAACCAGCAGCTGTGCAGCACAGGTTCCCATTTTGCATGACCCACGAGGCTCGATTTCACTACTCAGCTACAAAACCAGAATTCACCTGTTGTCATTAGAGATTGGTCAGGAATGGGGGACATATGCACAAGAAAGCACGGGGAAGGAAGCCTGCTGATCTTGGAGGTAGAGACTAATTTGTTTGACCTTAATAACTTGTTCCTCCTAACTATCAGTACTCTATTTCTCCCCAAAATTTCGAGGGGTTTCCGTATAGATTAGTGTGTCTTTAGCCGTATTGTCTATTAGAGCATAGTCTGTGTGAGACCAAAAAATAGTTAATTCATCCTGGGGCCTCTGGCCCACACCTATGTGGGCACCAGAGGACAACGCTAGCCTAATCCATACCTCTAGGGATAGAGGGTTAGCAGAGGGACAACTGGCGACACCCCTGGCTTTTTTGAGCCTTCCTTCTAGGGAGTAAACTACTTTCTTAGGCAGTGCCTCCTGTAGGCTTAGCAAGACTGAATTGGGTTGTATTTTCTCTTGGGAGTCCCAGATACTAGATCTTGCCACAATTGTTCACAAGCAACCGTGATGGCACCCCTCTCCGCCATTTTGTCGTGGGCAGGGTCCTTTTGTTTTCACCCTATTTCCTTTGGGGGGGATTCTTTCAGTTTCACTTAAGTCAGTCACCATGAAGCTACTGGGGAAAGGCGCTGATTAACCACAGCAGCCAGGGCAGGCGCCAAAGTCCTGTACTATATATCCCTGGGGCCGACTGCGAGACACCTCCAGGCCACAGGAAAATTCTTCAGCCTCTGAATGCTGGGCGAAAATGGCACCTTGCGTTCCTGCCTCACCTGTCATTGCTTCTTGTAGTTCTTCTGGAGAGCCGGGTTATCTTGATTCTAGTGTTTATCTGGTCAAATTAGCTAAGCGCCTGCAATCCTCACCCAGGCCTGCAGCATGTCATCCGTGTTGCAAGGCTGCTTGAGCAGTGACTCGCATTTTTTTTTTTTTAACGTGGCAAAGCCAGTTAACATACTACCGTCTCCCCCAGTATCCCACAGTCTGACACCCAAGCTGCCACCCCTTCCCAGCCCTTCTGCCTGCCCCCATCTCAGGGAGCGCACCTAACAACTCCTTGGGCCCTTTTAAGGTGTCCCCGAACTCACGCGCTGGTCCGAAATGCTCCAAAGACCTGGCCAAGTCTCCCCACGGGGGGGCGGCCGGCCGGCGGGGGATTCTGAACCAGCAGCCTGCCCTCCCCCAACCCCTGCCGGGCCGCGTGCCCCCCCCCCCAAGACAGCCGGCTCTCCCCCAGCACAGACCCTTTGCTGAAGCCGGTTTTGTCTTCAGTACCCTGCTGACTACCCCCGTTGTTTAAAGGTGGAGGAGGGTCACTAACCCATCCTCCAGCGTCAGAAGACACTGTCAGACCGAATAAACGAAGCAAGCCACCGAGGTTTCCTCAGGCTGACTTACAGGGACAGGAAGGCGTGCAGAGGACCACGCAGCTCGCCGCGCCATACTCCCGCGCCGCGATCCAGACCTTAATCGCCAGCGTTTACGGAGCGAGGAGCGTGCGGGGGAGGTCCCGGGGCAGTGACCTAAATGGAGCCACCTGTGCGCCCGAGGGAGGCTCCCCCCAACCCATCGCCCCGGGAACAAGATGGCGGCCCAAAGATGGCGCCAGTGCTGCCAGCACGCTGACGCCATCTTCCTCCTGTCCAGTTCTCCGCACTGCTGTGTTATCTGGCCCGTGCGGCAGAGGGTGTTAAGTTTAGTCACATTCGCAAAAGCCTTCGGTCCTCTGGGGACATCATGCGCAGTGTTTCCTTCCTCGAGGCCTTTGTTCTGCTGTCATCAGGCATTTCCTCCAAAGCTGAAGCTCGAGGGGAAAAAACCCTCCATTTCTAAGTAGGCTTGTTTTTTTCGAGAAAGACTTTCTCACTCCTCTGATAACCCTAACACTAAGGTTTACTTTTCTTTATCATTTCCAAGTTCTTGTTTTTTCTCTTGAAGTCTCATTTTAAGCGTCTACTTTTATAAACTGTTTAATAACAGCTTCCAGCATTACCCCATTGGGCCTGAGCCAAGTGTGCGCCGCCGTTTCAACGCTTCCCTCAGTCACTGCTAGTTTGTCCTTCCGAGTGACAAATGAGGTAATTTCTCATTCTGTGTGGTGCCTTGTAAAAATGAGGGTTTTGGGTTTTTTTTAAGATTTTATTTATTTATTTGACAGAGAGAGATCACAAGTAGGCAGAGCAGCAGGCGGGTGAGGAGGGGGAAGCAGGCTCCCTGCTGAGCAGAGACCTCGATGGGGGGCTCAATCCCAGGACCCTGAGATCATGACCTGACCTGAAGGCAGAGGCTTAACCTACTGAGCCACCCAGGCACCCCCAAAATGACAGTTTTAAGCAATGGCCCATTTTAATGATGGTAAGTTTTTATAAATGTTGGTGACAGTTTTAACAATAAGAATTCTTTCTAGGATTTTTAGTATTAAAAATCCAAGTAAAGGGGCGTGAGAGGGAGAGTGCCAAGAGAACGGGGTTTTCATGGCAGAGGCCAGGCTGGGGGGAACCAACCAGGCAAGGCCCACCAGCAGCGGGGTGCAGGGGCCTCAGGTGAGGAGGGCCTTGTGGGGTGCTGGCACAGCATGAAGGATGTCAGGTGTTCTGGGTCTACAAGTACATAAGGAGATCAGACCAAACTCCTGGCCAGCATAGCAGGCCTGAAAGCGAGGCACCCAGCCTCGCGGAACAGGGCTCTCCATCAAGGAGCCGGCAGGACGAGGTCACACAGGAGAAGCCAAAGGCTGGCAGCAGCACCAGAGTCTCCTCCAATAGGGCTTTGGAAGAGTGGCTCTCGAGGTCCCCAGTCAGTGCTGTCCTGTAGCTGGAGACTACCGACCACCTGTAACATAACATTTGACTCAAATGGGCTTAAACAGTGGTCTCTGTTGAAAATGTTTATAGTGAATCTAAGCCTAACTCCTGCAGCTTACAGAAAATGAGAGAAATCCAGAATATTTGTCACTCTACAAGACAACTGGCCTTGTCTATTCAAAAAGTCAGTGTTTCAGAAAATAAGTTCTAGGTTTAAAGAGATTAAAGGGATCAGTAACAGTGCTGAGACCCTGACTGGATCTTTGTTCAAAATACATTAGTGGAACAAGCAGGACTATTGGAACATGGACTGAATGTGAATTTAACAGTAGTTTCATTAAGTGTAATAATGGTGGAATTACAATTACACAGAAAAACACACCTATTTTTAGGAGATGCATGCCAAAGCATGTAGGGGTGAAGTGTTGAAGTCTACAACTTATTTTCAAATGGTTCAGCCAATTTACACACACACACACACACACACACAGTAAATACAGCAAAATGTTATTTCGTTAGATCTGGGTAGAAGGTGTATAGGAGTTCATCCTTTTTTCAACACTCCATTTTGAAAATTTTCACAAAGTTGAGGGACATCTTTAGGTTTTCCATTTAAATAATCACTTTAAAAATGCTCTGTCCTGGGGCGCCTGGGTGGCTCAGTGGGTTAAAGCCTCTGCCTTTGGCTCGGGTCATGATCCCAGGGTCTTGGGCTCGAGCCCCACGTTGGGCTCTCTGCTCAGCAGGGAGCCTGCTTCCCTTCCTCTCTCTCTGCCTGCCTCTCTGCCTACTTGTGATTTCTGTCTGTCAAATAAATAAATAAAATCTTTAAAAAAAAAGTGCTCTGTCCTTCAGGCAGGGTTTTAAAAAATATGGTCTCTCATCATCAATAGGAGAATCACAAAAAGAAAACAGAGAAATGGCCAACAAGCAAATGAAAAGAAGCTCAATGTCAGGCATCCAGTAAAGGCCAATATAATTACAGACTTGTGGTATCACTGCCGTGCACTGAAACTAATGGGACGTGTGTGTCGATGACACTGGATGAAAACAAATGCAAACAGAAGCCACATGGAGCCAGCACTACACACCCGCGCGAATGGCGACACCAAAGGAGACTGGCCACCTCAGGGCTGATGAAGGTGTGGAATGGCGGGAGCTTAGCTCACACTGGTGCGGGGATTATAAAATGGTACAGCTACTTTGGAAAACAATTCAGCAGTTTCTTACAAACATAACCTTACCATACAACCCAGTAATCCTCTTAGGTCCCTAGAGAAAGGAAAACCTGCCTCCAAAGACTTGTATGTGAACGTTCATAGCAGCTGTATTCCTAACAGCCCAAACCTGGAGATGACCGTGATATCACCAACCCGAGCAGAGAGAAACTGGGCTCTACACCTGCAGAGCAAGCAGCTACGGACCCCTGTGGCAACGCAAGCAAGTCTCTGAAACCAAAAGTACATACTACACGCCTTTTTTTTTTTTTTTCTACAAAATCCTAGAACAAGTTCAACTTACCTGTAGAGACAGACCACAGATTCACCTGGGACTGGAGGTCAGGGAGGATTGGCTGCAGAGGGACACAAGGGAACTTTCTGTGGCCTGTGGGACCTATTCCATATCTTGTTTGGTAGTGGTGACACAGGCAGCTACATTTGTTGGAAGGTACTTCCAAGATTGGTAGATTTTCTTTTGGGCAAACTCTATCTCAATAAGTTGATTTATTTTTAATTTTTTAAAAAGATTTTTATTTATTTATTTGACAGACAGAGATCACAAGTAGGCAGAGAGGCAGGCAGAGAGAGAGAGGAGGAAGCAGGCTCACTGCTGAGCAGAGAGCCTGATGCGGGTCTCGATCCCAGGACCCCGAGATCATGACCTGAGCCAAAGGCAGAGGCTTTAACCCACTGAGCTACCTAGGCACCCCCTCAATAAGTTGATTGTTTTGTTGTTTAAGATTTTATTTATTTGACAGAGAGATCACAAGGAGGCAGAGAGGCAGGCAGAGAGAGAAAGGAGGAAGCAGGCTTCCTGCTGAACAGAGAGCCCAATGTGGGGCTTGATCCCAGAACCTTGAGATCATGACCTGAGTCGAAGGCAGAGGCTTAACCCACTGAGCCACCCAGGCACCCCAATAAGTTGATTTAAAATAGGTTTACATATCTCTCCCGCTCCCCACCTCCCTGCCCCGCCATGGGCTCTTTTAGACCGGGTTTCTCAAAATGTGGCTTCTGGACTATGTGCATCAGCATCACCAGGAAAGCTGGTAAAAATCTGACCCACTGAAGCAGAATCTCTTGATGGGGCGGAGGAGGAGTCAAATACACCATCCACCACTGGATGGCCATCTGAATGGACCTCGGAGGCTGCTGGGCCCACCCATGCCAGCAGCTGGTCCCCACGGCTCTGTGACCCCAGCCAGTACCGGCAGTGGCATGATGATGTGTGGATTTCACACACTAGCAGCTGGTGGTGCCTGGTGGGAAGAGAGACTAGAGAAAATCCTTAGGAGGAATTCCATGCCGTCCAGCCTGCTGTGTCATCTCCCCAGCTTCAGTTTTGTACAAAGGGAAAGATGCGCTCTGAACGCCTGCCTGGAATCCATGAGAAGGCCCCTCGGCAAATGAGGTAATGACAGGCTGCAAGAAGGGGCAGCCCCAGCACTCACTTCTGAAGCCAGCAATTCTCAAGCCGGGCTGTGCGTCAGGATCTTGTGGACTTTTTTAAAAAGTCTAATTCCTCTTTGAATCATAGTAGTACATAAATACGGGCTCTTGAAACAAACAAGAAAACCGACCAACGAATACAGCTTCAGTAATACTAAAGTAAGCTTTTTAAACAACAAACATTGGTCCCTCTATAATCTTATTCCTGCTCCTTGTAAACACTGGAGTTTCTTAATCTTAAGTGTACAGCTTGATGAACGTTTATGTACGTGTCCACCTGACCCTGTCCGGATCCGGACCACTTCCAGCACCCTAGAATGTTCCCTGGGGACCCTTCTAAGTTCATATTTCCCTCACATAACCACTATTCTGACTCCAGTCACCATCAGTTAGTTTTAAGGCAACCACTTTAAATTATTTTTGCCATTTCTTCTAGTACTGTTTCCGTATTTCTTTCTTTCTTTCTTTCTTTCTTTTTTTTTTTAAGATTTTTATTTATTGAGACACCTGGGTGGCTCAGTCAGTTGAGCGGCTGCCTTTGGCTCAGGTCATGATCCCAGCGTCCTGGGATGGAGCCCCATATCCGGCTCCTTGCTCGGAGGGGAGCCTGCTTCTCCCTCTGCCTCTGCCTGCCACTCTGCCTGCTTGTGCTCTCTCTCTCTCTCTCTGACAAATAAATAAATAAAATCTTAAAAAAAAAAGATTTTTATTTATTGGGTGGGGAGGGGCAGAGGAAGAGGGGGAGAGAACCTCCACAATGAGTGCGGGGCCCAAGGTGGGACACGATCTCCTGACCCTGAGATCATGACTTGAGCCAAAGCCAAGAGTCAGTCACTTACCTACTGAGCCACCCTGGCGCCTCTCCATACTTCTAAATAATATGGTTACACTCCTGTTTCTTGGTCTGCCTACTTCGGACAGGAACTAGTAGCTTCTTAGAACAGTAGGTCAAAAGATCGCTCTTGTTTCAATTCCTCACCCGGTGAAGCTTAAAAACTTTAGGACTTCCGGGCTTTGGGACCACCCACCCCACCTGGCCACCCGTGCCCCAGGTGTCCCCCACCTGTGGTCCCTGGCCTTGAGTTGGGAGCAGCCTGACGGCTGCCAGTGTCAGATGCGCCTAACGAGCCAGGCTCGGGACCTTGCTGAGCAGGGCTGTGAGGTGTGAGTGGAACATGTTACCAAGCTCCGGGGTGAAACGGTAGCGGGAGTGAGAAAGCCAGGAGAAACACCAGAGCGTTTCTAAGATTTTTATTGCTTGCCCAGTGCACTCTTAGGACCCCACCCCTCTCTGCCAGCCAGCCCGTGCGTTCTGTACCAGAGACTGGTGTGAACGGACCAGTAAAGGTTCTGTTCAAGAGGAAGCTGAACGCCTGGCCTGCCCCTGACGAGGGAGGTCGGTGGGCCCAGGACAGTCGCATCGAGTGCTTGGCACCAAGGGAACATGCAGGTACTGTCCCCGGTCACTGAGAGAGGTCGTCTGGACAGCCTGCACAGACTAAACCAGTCCTCCGGCCCCCCTCCGGCTACTCCCTCTGGCCTGAAGGCCCCTCACTGAACCCCAACACAGACATCTTTAGGCTGGTGTCCCCACACCTGTCAGGGGAAGAGCTGCCTCGAACCTCCCCACAATTTTGATTTCCTTCCTCACCCTGTGCTTTGCAGCTCCCGGGTTTTCCTGCCCGGGGCCGGGGTGGGGGTGGGCTGTGCTCCGCATCTTCCCAGCCTTGGGCATCAGGGGCTCAGAAGCCCAGCCAGTGCCGCACACCGTGAACCTTACCCTCTGCCAGCTTGGGGCCGGGAAGGACACCCTCCTCTTCCCTCCTCCGGGGACAACCACTTCTCACTTGCTGTCCTCCAACACTGTTGGTCAGCGGTGTCGGCCATGCACCCAGCCGCCGCATCCCAGCCTCGGTCCCTGCGCTCAGGGGAGAACCGCCTGGCAGCACCTGGGATCGCTAAGGCCTCCTGGTCCTCCAAGACTTGGGGGCAGGGGGTGTGCAGGTTGAATTCAGCAGGTGAGGGAGAGGATGGGAAATGGGCATTTTAATGAGGGAGAAACCTAGGCTCAAAAAAGCAAAAAAAAAACTTAAACAAAAAGAAAACCACACACCATCCCAGGGTAATCGAACAAATCTGCTTCAGAAGCTGGACACTCAGCCCGGGCCACAGAAAGCCTCCTTTCCCTTGGACATGACCCGCCTGAGCCAGAAGTCCAGTCCCTTATGGCTCAGAAAGGGCCCCTGTTGAGCACAGAGCAGGGAGACCTGGAAGTCTGGGTCCAGGCAAGAGGCTACCCCAGCCGGCACCCTGGCTTCCCCTGGGGTGGCTGCAGGCCCCCAAGTCTCAGGATGGGTGGAAGCCAAGTCACTTGGTCCCCTTGGCGCAGACCCACGGTCTTGGAGAGGCACAGTCCAAAGCCACCAGCTTGCCTCCCTCCAGGCCCCCGCACTTGAGATCTGGCTGGTCCTCCTCTTCCTCCGGGAGTCTGGGGAGGGTGAGAAGAAGGGACAGAGCTCAGGGTGACGGCCCCTGCTGGCCTGTGTGCCTGCTGCCGATGCTGGCATGGGTAAGGCTTCATCACTGCACGGGGCCAGGGGGTCTGGGAAGGGTCCTCAGATGGGAGCCGTGAGGATGCGCCATAGCTCACGAGAACCACCCAGATCCCTCTGTGCAGCCCCCTCATCTACAGAACAGGGCAATGGTCCTGCGTGGGTGAGTGCTCTGGGGGCCCGAGCAAGGGATGGGGTGACTGGGACAAGTGAAACTAAGGCTCCAAGCCAGACGGGGCAAGGAGGGTGGGGGGGTGTCAGCAGAGAGGAAGGCCCCAGCCCCTCTGTGGCATGTGCTGTGATGTCATTCTGGTCGTACTGGAGACAGAGGGGCCACCCACCCAGGCCCATGGTCACTCACAGCTGAGGTGACAGTGGGGCCCCGTCGATCCAGTGCCAGCCCTGGGGGCCTCGCCGGGCCCCCACCCAGGAGTACTTGGGGACTGGGTATCCGCTCAGGAAGTCCTGAAGGAAAAAAGCAGCGGGTCACCCTTCTTCGGACGCTAGTAAGACTCACCTGGGGCTTCTGTGCCCCCTCCTCCCCGGTGGACCTCGGGCAAGTTCCCAGCTCACCCAGCTGTCCCCAAACACCAGGAACTGGAAAGCTGTATTGGATGCTTGCCGGTTGCCAGACACTGGAGACCGGAAATGGGGGGATCCATTCTCAGCCTCAAGGGGAGAGAGCATGTTAAGGCCAGTCCCCACCAAGCAGTGCGAGCTGGGTATGGAGGGGACAGAGCAGAGGGCCGGCAGGGCACTGGTCAGTGACATCATATCAGCTCAGCATGTTATTAAGAGTATTTTTTTAAAAGATGAGAACACAGACCATGGAGCCATAAGAAGCAAGTTATGGGACATCAAGGGTTACGGTGGGTAAAAAGGCTGACTCCGAGTGTGGCACGATTACAGTCACGACAAAATGTGTTCGCATGAGAACGCAGACGCACGAGGGGAACGACGAAAACCCCAAGGATGTCAGAGAGCTGTTAGAGATGATCTGCCTCTTCAGTATTTGTCCTTGATGTCACACATTAAAGGAACAAATGGCATTTAAAAATGTTTAACTTGGAAAAAGATGTTTTAATGTTGTAAGTCCCGGCATGAGGCCGCAAAGCTGGCGTGGTTTCAGAACTTACTTTGCCGCCACTTTGCACGCAAGGTCACACCCTTCCTGCCACTCCCAGGAGTGATTCCACTTTGGAAAATAAATCCAAGAACATAAAGGGGAGAAAATGAACTTACCCAAAGATAACACAGCGCTATTTAGAAAGGAAAAATGGAAACCACCCAAATGCTCGGCAATCAGGAAATAACTGGGCCCGTTATGGGATATCAACACGATGGAAAATTACAATGCTGTTCAGGATGCCAAGTACGTAGAAAATGTAACTATGAAATCATGCTGAGTGAAGAAAAGCAGACCGCACCGGGAAGGACACTTTGCTCACAACATCCAGAAGCCTCTATTCACGAGCGAAAATTAGGAGACTGTCCTGTGTGAGTTTAGGGTTTGACCAGCTCTTCCCGAGAAAACTTGTTTAAGTTGAGAAATCCCAAACCTCGCTATTTAACCCTGGTTCTTATAAAGTAAGCACGAAAGTAATGACCGTCCCCTGTAGGGACCCTGTGCGGACCCCGTGTAAAGTAAGCTGCCCTAACCAGACTCCGGAGCTTGGTGCATGGCACTTTCCCATGTGGGACCGTGAACCTGGCGAGGACGGGGAAGGCACACCCACGGCCACACGTCGGGCTGGACTGCAGGCCGAGGCCCGCCAGCAGGGCCAGGCAGGGGGCTGTGCAGGGGAGGACGGGGAACCCGGAGGCGGCTGGGAGCTGAGTCAGCAGGCAGAGCAGCTCTGGGCAGTGGCTGCAGCAGAGGGGTCCCCTGCTGGCCGGCACCCTCCTCCTGGGAACTGGGAAGGAACACCGGGGCACGGGGCTTCTCCCAGCACCGGGACACCCCCCATTCAAATTCCGGTCCTGTGGGACCTTAGGCAAGGACACCTTTCTGAGCTTCCATACGGGCCTCCGAAGTGGGGCACATTGGGAAGGAGGCCTGAGAGGATCTGTATAAAGCCAAGGGCATAGTGTACACACTCACTACAGGAGAACTCTGCGGTCTGGGCCGGAGGGTGTGCAAACGCAGCCCCCAACACAGGGGACCTCATCTGAGGTCCCCAGTGTTGCCAAGAAGCCCCTGCCCTCAGTTCTGGCCCCAGGCCACCTGGCTTGCCCTGACTTCCACCTCTGCGCCTCCCGGAACAGGAGGCATGGCCCGTCCCTGAACACTCACTCCTTTCCACCCTTCCTTCCTCGTAGCGCGGACACCGTGCACTTGTTCTCACAGCTAGCAAAAACCATGGTAAGGGAAAAGCATCATCCACAGATGAAAATTCCAGAAACTCAAGAATCACTTGAGTTCAAACCACCGCTCCCATAATGATGCCGCCGGCGTCCCTGGGCCTCCATGGCCTCCCGAAGGCGCTTCTCCAACTTGGCCACCAATGTTGGGGCCCATGGGAATGGGATCCTGAGCAGAATGTACTTGAAACCCCATATCTGGCATCTTAAAGTGGAGGTAAATTATCTGCTCTGCCCTCAAACATTTCTTTTTTTCTAAAGTTGTGGTAAAATACGTATCATGGAATTGAGCATTTTCATCATTTTTAAGTGTCCAGGTTGGTGGCATCGCGGTTGTCCACGCTGTTATGTGACCATTAGGGCCGTCTGCCTCTGGAACTACCTTCCTCAAGGGAAACTCCCTGCACCTCCAACACCTACCCCCCAACCCTGCCAGCCCTACTCCGCTTTCCACCTGTGTACATTTCCGCTTTCATATGCAAATGATCAATTAGTTAATTGGCTTAATCCTAGGACGGGTATTTCTTCGTGTCTTTTTTCACCTTCCTGCAGTCGGTGCATGAGGCTGACAGTCATGTGCGCACCTTGAGCTCCCTGCACCCCAGGAGACACAGCTGTGTGAGACCAAGGGCACCGACGGCACCTCAACTTTCTCTCTTTTCGCTAATCTGGAGCAAACCCAGCTCTGCGGAAGGATGAGACCTGCTTCTCCCAGGGCTGGGTGAACCACTGGTACCACAGCAAAATGTCTCTGGGTGTGGGTCCCAGCTCCTGGAGCCTGGCCTTTGCCCACTGCCCCTGCCTGCCTTGCCCTGCCCCGGTGCCTCCTGGAGCGTCTGGCCCTCGTCCAGAGCTCGGAAGGATTCCAGAGTTCCACAGTCATCATATTCCAGAGTTTAACTGCCTGGGAACTAATCCTCTTTTTGCAAGGAACTTACTCAGACACGTATGTCCCAAATAATTGATCCTGAATGCTTAGTTTTAAAAGAATTCTTTATCTCAAGCTTGCAGTTTGGTTGGTGTAAGCCCATCTCCCGTGGCAGGGTGCACCTGCCACGGACCAGAGGGCTGAGGTCATTCTGAACTGAACCCGTGTCCTCAGGGGCTGGAGGGCAGAGGCAGGCTTTCCGAGGATGCTTGCTGGGCTCGGTGGGTCCCTGCCAGGCTCGGCCCCCTCCCCCAGCGCCACCACTGTCCAGGGACTCACCTCTGCTCCCATTCCCACTGGCTTTCATTTTGCCGACGCTAACAGGGAGGGGCCTGGGAAGGTTCCTCAACACAGCTGGTTCTTACTTGACAAGTATAAGAACTCCAGGCCGCCCCAGGCCTCTTGGCAACACCTTTATAAACCAATCTTCTTCATAGGCTACTGTCCCTCTGGCATTTCCTCCAAATTATACACAGCACAGATTATTTGCAGAACATTTAGAAAATTAAAAAATAATAATTAAAACTTTAAGGAAGAAGAAGAAGAAAAGACCAGTCATAAATCTTGCCCCCAGGGGTAACCACAATTAGAATAACGAGTATACATATTTCCTTCCTGTGTTTTTTCTTTGCGTGTATCTTTTTATCATACTGAGAGCCCAGATTTGGTGTTTTTCAATCGGCACTGTATCTTTTTCATTTCCCCATGTTTTTTGAAGCAGAGTGTTATTCCTGGTGATCAAATAACTCACTATATTTCCCCAGCTCAGTGTTATATCCACCTCCGGGAACTCTCCCAGATGGAAAGAAAGAGGCAGGGACTCCCTTCCTGTTGTCTGGTGCAGAATAGCTTTCAGGTCAGGACTGGGCAGAACAGTCCAAGAAAACAAAATATCATGTATGAGAAATCCTAAGTAACATATTAACAAGTCAAATCCAGAAGTCCTGGGGGAAGAAAAAATCCTGGCTAAGTAAACTATCACAAGAGCCCTAGAATATTAAAGAAAAAAAAAATCAATGTAATTCACACAAAAAGAAATCCGGGAAGTGAACAAAAAGATATCATCTCAACAGACACACAAAAAACCATCCAATGAAATTAAACTCATTCATGTTTAAAACTTTTAAGAAAATAGGAGTAGGAAGGAATTTCCTGAAATGATAACAGAAGGGGAAAATAAGAGACAAGAACAGGAGATGATAGCAATGAGAAATTCCCATAACACTTGGGTAGCTGGACAACCGTGATAGGCTGAGCAGCCCCAAGAAAGTGCTGTGGTTTTTCAAGGGAAAGGTCGAGTGAGAGGAAGCTGAGAAAGATGCCATTCTGAATTGAGAAGGCCCCAAATGCTCAAATATTAGAGGCGACAGGTCCTTCTAGAGGCCGAGACACAGGAAAGGGGCCTGGAAAAGTCTGGTGACAAGTCTACAAAAGCAGCGGCAAAGGCCCCTCTCCCACCCCTTCCCACAAAATCCACTCACCCCTCCCGTATGGCAGGTCACCAGAACTGAGAGAGAAACCACAGGGGACCGGGGACCCAGAGCACCAGGTCTGGCTGAGGTTTGGAGGAAGTTAGACTAAAAAAGGAGAGGGATTAAGTGCTACATTCTTACAAGTGAAACCTTGGCTCCCTTTCCCCACTGCTCCTGGAATGCTGACATCTTAGCATTCACTTAAAAAAAAAAAAAAAGAAAAGAAAAAGAAAAAGAATAGTTGAGGCCCAGTGTGATGTCCCCATTGCAAAGCCTGCCCCTGCTAAAGCCCAGTGCAGCCCCTCCTCTCCACCCCCACACAGAGCTTCCAGCCTGTTCTCTAGTGCCTCCCTCTGGATTATAACAGCTAGGGATCATCAGACATTTCAGGACATTTTCTAACATGAAAAGACAAAAAAACCCCACAACTCAGTACATAGAATAAAAAGTACTTGCAGAAAAAAAGCAGATATAGTACAGGGAGCAGAACAAATTCCAAAACAAAGTTAGCTATATCTACTAATCTATAATGAGATAAGAGAGGGGCGCCTGGGTGGCTCAGTGGGTTAAGGGCCTGCCTTCAGCTCTGGTCATGATCCCAGGGTCCTGGGACTCGGGCTCCCTGCTCAGCAGAGAGCCTGCTTCTCCCTCTCCCTCTGTGTGCATGTACTCTCTCTCTCTCTCTGTCTCTCAAATAAATAAGTAAATCTTTATAATGAGATAAAAGAAGATATTGCATCCTTGAAACAAATAGGACACCATAAAAAAGGATATTTGAAGAACCAAAAAGAGTTCTCAAAACTAAAAATAAGGCAGCAGAAATAAAAATGAAGAAAAACACCAACAAAGGGATAGGATTGTTCAATTTCAGGACAGAGGGAGAAGAAAGATGAAAGCCCTGAAATTTGGAGTTGGGGGGGGGTCACATACAAAGGATCGGAAATCAGAAATTATTAAATGGTAACACTGAACACTGGGAGATAATGAAGGGAAACCACCCTAGAATTCTATACCCAGCCAAGCTATCAGTCAAATAAGTTTAGAATAAAAACATCTTCAGACATGACAGGTCTCAAGAAATTTACCAGGCATGCACTATTTTTCCAGGAAACTTAACATGTATATGTGCTCTACCAAGAAAAGGCTATAAACCAAGAAAAAGTCTTGAGATCTAGGAACCAGGGATCCCACCTAGGAAAATGGCAAAAGCATACCAAGGATGGAGACAAGATTCAAAGACAACATATACCTTGAGCACTGTGCGCCTTCCCTCCCCAGGACAGATCAATACAGTGATTAAACACGCGTTTCTATGGTTTCTTTCTTTTTTTTTTTTTTTAAAGATTTATTTATTTATTTATTTATTTGTCAGAGAGAGAGAGAGAGGAGCGAGAGCGAGCACAAGCAGACAGAGTGCCAGGCAGAGGGAGAAGCAGGCTCCCCGCCGAGCAAGGAGCCCGATGTGGGACTCGATCCCAGGACGCTGGGATCATGACCCGAGCCGAAGGCAGCTGCTTAACCAACTGAGCCACCCAGGCGTCCCATGTGGTTTCTTGATTAACGCCTGCCGCACTCACTGCTCTGTTGGCCGTGCAAAGGTGAGGCCGGGTGTTCTAGCTCGTCCTTGAGTCCCCGGTGTCAAACACAGTGTAGGTGCCTGATAAATACTTATGAAAGCACTGGAAGAAGGAATGCTCCCCGTTAACTGCTTGGCCACAGGGTGGACGGGACCGTCCCTGCCCCCATCTTCCCTGCTCCACCTCTCTTCTTGGAAGGAAGAGTAATTTGAAGACCTTGGACCCCTGAGGTCTGGTCCTCTCGCATGTCACGTTATTTCCCCAGGCCTTGGTGATTTTCTCCGTAATGCGGCGATGCACTAGATCTTTGCCAGGAGTCTGTGGTCTGTGAGGATACCCACATCCTCCCACCGCCCACCGCCTCCGTCTCACCTGCGTGTGGCTCAGCAGCGGGAGGGTAGCCTGGTGAGCTGAGCAGAAGGCCTGGCTGGCCTCCCAGGCCTGAGCCTCGGCAGAGAGGTAGTAGCAGTTCTCCTCGGACCACATCCAGCCCCGGGGGCACGGCCGGCACCTGGTCCCTGCGAGCAGAGAAACCGCTATAAAGAACTGAATGTACGCACGTGAAAAAAGTCAAAATCTAGGGCGCATGGGTGGCTCAGTCGGTCAAGCGTCTGCCCGAAGGCCTGGTCCTGATCTCAGGGTCCTGGGATCAAGCCCCACATCGGGCTCCCTGCTGAGTCCTCTCCCTTCTCCCTCTCCCTCTGCTGCGTCCCCTGCTTGTGCTCTCACTCTCTGGCTCTCGCTCTCTCTCTCTCATAAATAAATGAAAATCTTTAAATATATATATAAATAAATAATCAAAACCTAGGCACTGTTTTGAGTGAGGGGGCAAATCTGGAGTGTGGAACGGGTGATCCCTGGGAGAGCAAGCAGGGTGGGCAGGGCCCCGGGCAGACTGTGGAGTCTGTGCAGGGCACAGAGCTCCTCCCCCAGGTGGGGTCTGCCAACCCCCTGCTTGTTAGAGCACAGGCTGTGTCCAGTGGGAGGCAGGAGCTCTTTGTCCCTCTCTTTGCTCAACAAGCCCGGTGGGGATGTCATTTTCTAATTCTCACAAAGCTGCCGTAAGAAGTAGACCCCCTGGTGGTGGACAGGGGAGGAGAGGGACCAGGAGGAGGCACCACACCTGCTCTAGACGCCAGAGCCACGATGGCGACTGCGGACACGGCCAGGAACACGGCCATGACCGCCAGCGCCCAGCGCAGGGACTTCATGTACATAGGCAGCCCTGGGGGAGCAGACAACCAGGAGAGACGGGTTAGAAGGAGACGACCCAAACCACACCCGACTTGGAACCGCACTGACTCACATACCAGCACCCCAATCCCTTGGCCCAAGACACCACAAAAACCCACTCAATTTAGGACAGAACTTCCTGTTGGGGAGAAAAATGCTTGAAGATATTCTGCTTCTTAAATAATTAGAAGATCTAAGAGTCCGTTCAAGAAAGGGAACAAATGAGTGGCTGACAACCGTGCTCTGAGCACTGAATGGACACGAGACACAGGGCACAGACCGCACCAAGAACAGGGCCAGACCTCTGCACTCACGGAGCTAACGGTACCGGGAGCTGCCCCTCCAGAGAGGGATGCGGGTTCCGTTTCAGCTTGGACAGACCTGGGTTCAGGTCTGGCCTCCACAGCGCCCCCCCCCCCATGTGTTTTTGGTCTTTTCCCATTTTGCCAGTGAAATCACCTGCCTCTTCTATCTCCCTGGGTCACTGGAGGCCACCAGGGAAGCATCGTGCAGGGCGTGCTTTGCAGGCAGGAGAGCAGGAGACAGAGGTGAGGCTACCCGCAGCTCAGGGCCGCGGGGGACCGAGAAGGGCAGTGAGGCTGCAGGGGGGGAAGGAGCTCCGGAGATGGAGCTGGGAGGGAGGAAAGGCGCTGGCAAAGGCTCAGAGAGAGAGAGAGAACTTGTTCGATTGTCAGAATCTGCCCTGGTGACGGAGTGACGGTGGAGACCAGAGGGGAAAACAGGGAGAAGAAAACGCAGTAAATGGCTAATCACGGCCATCGGCGGTTGTAAGCAGCCTTCCACCCAGAAACATCTAAAGTAACCGAGCACTCCTGAATTTGATCTCTGCCTGGACACAGAGGCATGAAATCAATGCAAAGAGGCCTCTCTTTAGATGTGAGTTCAATTTAAACTTCCCAGGGTGTCTGGGTGGCTCAGTCGGTTAGGTGTCTGCCTTCAACTCGGGTCATGATCTGGGGGTCTTGGAATCGAGCCCCACGTCGGGCTCCCTGCTCAGCGGGGAGCCTGCTTTTCTCTCTCCCTCTACCACTCCTCCTGGCTTGCGCTCCCTCTCTCTCAAACAAATAAAATACTTGATTTTATTTTTTTAAAGGTTTTATTTATTTATTTGTCAGAGAGAGAGCACAAGCAGGCAGAGCGGCAGGCAGAGGCAGAGAGAGAAGCAGGCTCCCTGCTGGACAAGGAGCCTCATGCGGGACTCGATCCCAGGACCCTGGGATCATGACCTGAGCCAAAGGCAGCAGCTTTTAACCGACTGAGCCACCCAGGCATCCCAATAAATAAAATATTTTTTAAAAATTTAAAAAATAAACTTCCCAGACACCTGCTGCCAGGGGCTGGAGGACCCACCCACATCTCGGGGCCATAGCCTGAAAATGCCACATGTCCAGCGTAAGGGTCCCAAGAACTCAATCATCATATTTTTGCCAAAACCCAAAACAGTGGAGGTTAATTCTCCAGCAAATATCTCATTATTTTGAAGAGACTAATTCCATTTTTAAAACCATATGCATATGCATATGTACCTCCACATGAATACACACAACATTGTACACAAAGAAAGCTGGGACACATTTCCAAGGTTTTTCATAAAACATGTTTTCAATCATAACTCAACTCTAAAAGCACTTTTGAAGTCCTTGATTTCCTATTTCCATTAGAAAAAAACACTTGCTTCAAAGACTGAAAAGGGAAGTGTGTTACACAGATATATACGAAGAGTCACATTCCATCTGTGACCTTTTTGGAGTTTGCTTTTTTATTTTTAATTACATAATCTGCTTCTTAGAGGGATTTGACCCAAATTTTCATCAGCTGATAAATGGATAAACAAAATGTGGCATATCCATACAGCAGAACATTCAACCATAAAAGGCAGGGCTGGTGGGTGCTGGGCCGTGGCTGAACAAGAGAACTTTATGCCAAGTGAAAGAAGCTTGTCCCAGAAGGACACATATGAGTCCATCTATGAAATGTCCAGAATAGGCAAACCCACAGGGACAGAAAGTGTCTCAGTGGTGGCCTGGGAGAGACTGGGGGGGGGGGGGGGGGTTTGACAGCTCAAAGATACAGCGTTTCTTTTTAGGGTGTTGAAAACATGCTAAAACCACCTGTGTGATGTGTGATGACTATGCACATTCGGGAATGTGAAGACCACTGGCCCACACGCTTGAAGTGGGTGGACTGTGCGGTTACATGAATTATAACTTGATAAAGCTGTTACCAAAAAAAAGTGACTTGAATCTGATTGGAATCAAAGATACATATAAATTGAGAGTCTTAAAATAAAAGCAGAACTAAAAAACCTGGAGAAGAAAAGGAACACAAGTCTACCAGTCACCTCGGTCAATGCAACGACCGTGACTGCACGCTCTGGCCTTTCAGAAAAGAATGCATTAAAAAAAAAGAGCAGGTTACACAGTCCCACCCACCTTCCGCTCAGGGCTGCATGGCTGACCTTGGGAATGGCCCCCTACAGAGCCAGAGTCCTCCCAAACTTCCAGGCAGAGGAAGTCCTGCCTACCCCTTTCCAAGGTAATTCCTTTTTTTTTGTTTGTTTAAAGATTTTATTTATTGGAGAGAGATTATATAATGAGAGAGATAGCGAGACAGAATGAGTGGGGGAGAGGCAGAGGGAGAGGGAGAGGGAGAAGCAGACTCCCCACTGAGCAGGGAGCCCCACGTGGGGCTCGATTCCAGGACCCTGGGATCATGACCTGAGCTGAAGGCAGCCGCTTAACCGACTTAGCCACCCACGTGCCCCTCCAAAGCAATTCCTAATTACACAGGTAACCCCAAAACATTCTCCTTACAAAAAAATGAAAACACACATAAAGCTAAAGCCCCTCTAAACCCGTCTTCACCCCACTTCCAATTCTGGACCCCCTTAAACCGAATCCTCTCGTGTCTGCAAACACACCCAGTCCCACGTGGCAATAATAACACACACTCCCTTTCTCTCCAGCACCTTCCCTTCAGCTCCACTCTCTAGCTTCCACCCAATTTCCCTTTCCCCAGGCTGGATGGCATCTCTGATGTCACATCCTCTGTTCACTCTCGAACTGCGAGTCCCTCTTAATCTGCCACATTTCCTACAGGCAGCTGAAGCACTGTCTGTTTCCTCCTAGTCAGATCCAGTGGCCTGGGGTGGAACCAGGTTTTCTGGGGCTTAAAGGTTATTCAATTTGAGGGGAAAATCTTAAAAAAACAAAACAAAACAAAACAAAACAAAAAACAGAAAAGAAGAAAACTTCCAAATACAAAGCTCAGAATAGGACTGACTCAGGGGGCTGGTGCCCATGAGTGTCCCTTTTGTGTCACTGCTTCAGGTAAAGCTGTTACAAACGCCCTTGCTCCTCCAGCTTGGCCTGACCATGCTGGGCATCACCCTTCCGTGCCCCATTTCCTCCAGGCCCCCAGCACCGAGTACATTCTTCCTGCCCATCCCACCAAAATTCGAACTACCTCTGGAGTTCCGAGGCCCACCCCACCTTCTCCAAAAGACACCTTCTGGGGGCCTGGGTGGCTCAGTGGGTTGAGCCTCTGCCTTCGGCTCAGGTCATGATCTCAGGGTCCTGGGATCGAGCCCAGCATCAGGCTCTCTGCTCAGTGGGGAGCCTGCCTCCCCTTCTCTCTCTGCCTGCCTCTCTGCCTACCTGTGATCTCTGTCAGATAAATGAATAAAATCTTAAAAAAAAAAAAAAAGACACCTCCTCCCCCAGCCTCTGTTCTCACGCTCAGCTCCAGAGTCCTCCCTGCCCAGACCCCCCTGGCTCCAGCCCAGGCTGACCTGTACTTGTACTTTTTTTTTAGTCCTAGACTCTTTAATTACTCTGACAAAAAGCTGTAGACTCATTGTGGTAGAGAGAATAACGTCCATCCTTGCCCCAAAGATGCGCATGACTTAATCCCTGGAACCTGTAAGTTAGGTTACATGGCAAAGGGCACTTCAGGTTCTGGTCGGAATTAAGGCTGCTTATTAGCTGACCTTAAGATGAAGAGATCTTCCCGGGTGTTCTGGGTGGGCCCAATGTAAACACAAGGGTCCGAATAAACAAGAGGGAGGCAGAAGAAGAGGAAAGTCAGAGAGGGCAGCAGAAGGAATCAGCCCAACATTGCTTGCTGGCTTTGAATATTCTGAGAGGCCTGAACTAAGGAATGCAGCCTCTTCTAGCTCCAAAAGGCAAGGAAACAGAATCCCCCCTTGAGCCCCCAGGAAGGAACATAAGGCTGCTGACTGCTCAGCTTTAGCCCGGGGAGCCCACATCAGACTTCTGACCCACAGAACTGTAAGATAATAAATTTGTGTTGTTTCAAACCACAAAGTTTGAGGCAATTTGTTAGGGCAGCAATAGGAAATACATCTTTGGGGGGCCTGGGTGGCTCAGTGGGTTAAGCAGCCGACCCTTGATTTTGGCTCAGGTCATGATCTCAAGGTTGTCAGATGGGCCCCGTGTGGGGCTCCACACTGCCTGCAGCCTGCTTGGGATTCCCTCTCTTCCTCTCCCTCTGCCCTGCCCTGTCTTAAGAAAACAAAACAAACAAACAAACAAACAAAAAAAAACCAATATACCATCATTTAGAAAATGTGCTCACGCCAAACTGCAAAATCCCGAGTGATCTGTGTCCCTGAACTCTCCCCGGGACTAAGATGTGGCAGAGTCCCTGAGGCTTTGGGGCCTGTCTAGCTGGCCTGGCCTTCCTCTAACCTGGCCAAACTCTTGGCACACTGCCTCCTGAGCTTTCCAGTTGGAAGGGGCCTTTGCCACTCCTGAATCCTACTCACTTTTCAACACTTATTCCAGGAAGCTCTGCCATGCCCCCAAGCTCACCAACCACTCCCTCCTGGCTCCTGGTCCAGGATTGTTTATGCTCCTTTATTACTATTATTATTATTATTTTTTTTTTAAGAAAGCGAGGAGAGGGAGGGCAGAGGGAGAGGGAGAAAGAATCCTAAGCAGGCTCCACGCCCAGCACAGAGCTGGGGAAGGGCTCCATCTCACCACCCTGAGATCACGACCTGACTGAAATCGAGAGTCAGAGGCATAACCGACTGAACCACCCAGGCGCCCCTCCAGGCTCCTTCTTGTCCTCTGACAAGCTCCTTCTTGTCCTCTTGTCCCCCAAGACCGGCCCCTCTCCGCCGTCCCCAGTCCCCCCGCAGTAGCTGATGAATGGGGGAGTGTTTGGGGCCCGATGCTCCCCAACAGAGGCGGAGAGAGAAGGGGAGTCCGGGGCGGGAGACCCGGTTCCCGCCCGAGCCGCCGGCGCCGTCGGGTGATCCTGGAAGACCTCCCTCTCCTGGAAGTCCTCCCACCTCTACTTCTCAGCCACGCCGCGCGCACGAAGAGGGAACGTGGAAGTTCTCGCGCTGGGGAGGCGGAGTGGTGGCGGAAATAGAGGTTTTATTCTCTCGGCACAGACGAACGCCGTACAATTACCTAGCCCCGAATGTTACGGATCCCAGGCCGGACAGGCCAGGTGGGGCCGGGGCAGCGGGGCGGTCGTCCGGGTCCCCTCGGGCCTCGGCCGCAGTGGCCCCGGCGCTGGGCGGCTGTGGGGGGCGCTCAGGCGGCGTCGCCCCCTCCCGGCCGCGCGGGCTTACCTACGAGCTGTATGGCCCGGGGCAGCTTCTCGTCGCCGCCCGTCTCCGCGCTGTGCAGCAGCGCGCCGGCCTCCTCCTTCTCCAGCCCCAGCTCCCTGCAGCGGCCGCGGCACGTGGGGGAGCCCGGGAGCTCCGAGCGCCCGTCGGCGGGGCTCGCCCTGCCTTCGGCGTCGAGGCCGCGCTCGGGCCGGGCGGGGGTCCGTGGCAGCAGCGGGTGCGCGGGGAAGGCGTGGCGGGAGAAGGCCGGGGACTCGGGCACCGGCACGGTGAGGAAGCGCGGGGACGGCGCCGGCGAGGGCGCGCGGCTGCCGCCCGCCACGCCCACGGACTTCACGCGCACGTCCACCTGCAGCTCCACCGGGGCCCAGGCGCCCTGCGGCGGCTCCCCCGGCACCAGCTCGGCCCCCGGCGCCTCGCCCGCCCGCGGCTGCTCCGCTGAGGCGGGGCCGGGCGACGGCGGCTCGGAGCCCGCGGACACCTGGCGGCGGAAGGCGCCGTAGCCCAGGCTGGGGGGCGGGAGCCGCAGGAGCGCCGGGCGAGGCGGGGGCAGCTTCTTCCCGCCGGAGAGGTCCTGGCCCGCGGCGCGGGCCAGACTCGGGCTGCTCTCGGGACTCTCGAGCTGTCGCTCCTCTGCGGGAACCTGCGGCTGCTCCGGCGCCGCGACCTGGCTCCCCAAGGGCTCCATTGGGAACTCGGCTCCGGGTTGGTCTCCTCCGGACCCTGTTTGGGCCCGCTCCATCCGGTGAGCAGAGCGACTGAGAGCCGCAGAGCGAGCGCACCTGGGCCCAGGTATGGAGTCGGCTTCACCACCTGGCTCGGGATTGGTCCAGCCTGGTCCCTGAAGTTTCCAGGCCACGCCTCTCTGCCCCGCCCACCCGAAGGACCCCGCTGGGATTGGCAGCGGCTGGGATTCTGTTGGCCACGCCCCCTCAGGCTTCCACGCCCGCTCCGCAGGGCTGCGGGAGAGAGGAGCAGAGGGCCGGCCCGTGGGGTTACCGAGAAAGAACTGGAAGCAGAAGCTGAAGGAGAACCCAGAGCCCCACCCGACTCCTTCCTCTTCTTTGTCCCCAGTTCCACGGCCCTCTGCCATTGCGCTGATTTTGAGGATTACAGTTTGGGCTGAGAGCGGTTGGCCAAGTCTATGAGATGCTGCGACCTCAGGAAACAAAACAAAACAGCGGAGCCAAAAGAAATTCGGTGGCCTGGGGAAAAGTAGCAGAGCTGGTTGTCCTGACAGTGTAGTGGGGTAAGGGACACCACACCTAGGAGACTTCCCTGCAGCAGAAGTCCCAGGGACAGCCGGAGGGACATCTGGAGGGATGACTTAGTAGCCTAACTCATTAAAAACTGAGGGATGAATAAGCATGCACGCGTGTTTTCACAGGGAGAGGAGCCTGGCCCCAGTCAGCCGGTGTGGTGCAGTGCAGGGTTCCCAAACCTGGCTAGTGATCTGAATTCAAATCTCGAATTTGAACCGTGGTTGGCACTGGCATCAACCAGGGCCGAAAGTGCAGCCAGCACTGGCAGCAAGAAGGCGGGGGCAGAAGCTGCAGTGGACCCAAATGTGGCCCTGGCCAGTCCCTCCAACCTGCTTTCTGGATTCTGTCCCCTTTGTGTGTGGTCACACTTTGATTTCACAGACACTTGATGAGCAGGATCCCTAGCCCGTGGGCACACAACGGGTTCTTTCCCACCATCAGTAAACAGGAGCAGGTGCTAAATACCTCCTTGGCATCTCCTCCTCCAGCGGACATTGTTTTCTTCCTTGTACGTCCGACCTACTTGCACACTTTCTCCACTCCATCACATCCTAAGCCGTCCTTACACCACCGCAGTGTTTCTCGCCCCGGCTAGTCTGCCGACATTTGCCCCGCCAAGGACACCACACACCCTCAAATCCCGCACATGTCTTCAGTGCTTGCTTTATCTCGCGGAAGCCACGCATCTGTGGCTCTCCTCGTGTGCACTCAGCTGGTTTGCCATCTGCTCCCAAAGGCTTCTCACTCCCCATTAGGTCACGGACCCTGCAGCCGTCCCTCCAGCCCAGATCTTTCTCTGGACCTGGACCGTAACAGGCTGTGGGGTGAATTTCGTCTCTCCACCCTGCCCTGCCCTGAATTCATATGTTCAAGTCTTAATCCCCCAAGCCTCAGAAAGTGACCTTCTTTGGAATTAGGGCAGGGACTGTGATGATGTCATCCCAGAGTAGGCGGGTTCATAATCCAACATGACTGGTGTCCTTATAAAAAGGGGATATTTGGACACAAACACACACACAGGGAGAACACTGTGTGAACATGAAGGTAGAGATCAGGGTGATGTGTCTACCGGCCAGGGAAGGCCAAGGATTGCTGGCAAAGCACCAAAGATACCAGACAGGCCCAGGGCAGATTCTCTTCCCACAGACCTCAGAAGGAACCAACCCTGCTGGCGCCTTAACCTTGGACTTCCTGCCCCCAGAGCTGGAAGATAATACATTTCTGTCATTTAAGTGGCCCAGCGTGTTACCTTGTCACCACAGGCTGCCACAGCAAACAAGTCACCCGTCCAAATGGCTGCCCGCCCTGGCAACGGCTCTCTGGACGGATGCAGGTGGTCTCTGTGTCCCCCCTCTGGACCCCTTCCCCCACCGTGGCTGATACAGCTGGGCCAATCCGATTCTCCCTTGCAGGAATTTTGGCACTTGATCTGAGAGACTGAGGGCGGGGAGGTGTCACAACTCCAACAGGGCGGCTCCCTGGAGAGAAGACCCACAAACCCCTCTTCAGGTCCCTGGCGTTTCCCTGGTCTCAGCCCTTCCTGAAGCCTGCTTGTTAATCTGTGTGGACTTCATGAGACCCCACAGGATCTCTCCCCTCCCTCCCTTTTTTACCTCAAGTGAGGATATCATTTACCACTCTGACTGCAAGTGGCAGAAAACCCAAATTCTAACACCGGTGGCCTTGGGCTCTGTTGGGCTCCCTTTGGGTGAGAGTTGGGCTCTGTAGCCATCTCCATTGTGCCTTCCATGGCGAGCCATGGTGGCTCTATGGTCAGAAGGCCACTGACAACTCGCGTGGTGGGAAACGCTAAGGCAGGTGAATTCTCCAGCTGTTTCAAGGTTTATCTCCCAGCTGCCCCCAGAGAAGAACCACTATCTGCTGTCATTTTTCCTTCCATCCTTGTCTCCCACTTTAAATCCTTATTTTTCTTTTCTGCTTATAACAGCCATACATGCTTCTGAAGCAAAATTTAAATATCACAGGAACACAGGCTGTAGAAAGTGATTTCATACCCCAGACATCCCCATTGTTAATACTTCAATATAGAGTCTTCTGGACTTTCTTCTATGCCCATATTATTTATATTGTTATTATGGGTACATATATTTTATTTCTAAGACTTTACTCATATTATACCCATACCCATACATCATTTATTTAAGCAGTTTCCTGCTGGCCAACACTCAGATAGGCAGTCCCATTTCTGCAAAAACCAGTTATAATTCAGTGCCATCCTTGTGCCCTGTTTTTAAAAATTCAACTGATGACATCTCTAAAATAGCTTCATCAAAATGGAAATGCTGAGCCAAAGCATAGTCACAATTTCACATTTGATGGACAGTGTCAAAACTCCCCAAATTCTCCACGAGAAGCTGAAGTAACCACGGCTGAGGGGCCGTTCCCCACAGCACCCCCAGTACCGGATGTCTTTACCAATCTGACGGGTGAAAATACATTTCTACTGCATTTCTTTAGTTATGAATGAAGCTCCATTTGTGACCTGTGTTACTGGGCAGTGTCTTCACCAGTCTCAGGGGCTGTGTAAAGGGCTGCCTCTGGGGCCAGTTCCAGATCCCGGGCTGCTTCCAGAAAGTGGCTCAGCAGGTACCCTTCCTGCCCCCACGCCATGGAGTTCACTGGTCCAGGGAGAGTGATGGTATCTGACTTGTCTGAACAGACCCAAGAGTTACAAAAGCATAAACAAGAGCATGGCTGGTTTCTCCCAGGGAGGAAGCAAACACCCCCCACCCCCCGCCACCCTCCAGGCTCTTGGCTGATGTCCCCTCTGGCATCCCGAGCCTTTCCAGGGCTCCTGGCCACACAGAGGAGAGGAGGAGGGGTAGTTTCTGCACAGCTGGCCCCGGGCACAGTCCATGCTCGGCTCACATTCCACCTGCTCAGAGCTCGGAGGCACTCCCACCCCCTCCGGTCCCCCGTCCTTCACCTGGGGATTGTCTTCGTAGCACTTGAGCACTAGCTTTGGTTACCAAGTTCACATACTTGTTTTGTTGTTTAATGTTTGTCTCTGGCCTTCTAGAAATCATTTCTGTGTCCCCACAGAAATCTGCGTGTTCGTCTCTGGTTCTTGGCTGACGTCACCCTCAGTGGCTTAGATAAAGACTGCTGCACGGGCATTGTGTAGGGGGCTTGGCGTATCTTCTCATCTATTCTTTTTCTCCCCCATTTTTGACACATTTTATTTTATTTTTAAAAATATTTTATTTATTTATTTGACAGAGATCACAAGTAGGCAGAGAGGCAGGCGGGCGTGAAGGGGAAGCAGGCTCCCTGCTGAACAGAGAGCCCGATTCGGGGCTCGATCCCAGGACCCTGGGATCATGACCTGAGCCAAAGGCAGAGGCTTAACCCACTGAGCCACCCAGGCGCCCCTAATTTTAAACATTAGGAAGAAACGTTAAGAATAAACCATGGGAAAAAAAAAGAATAAACCATGAACACGTGCACCCTTTCCTCCTGACTTCAGCAGTTAGCACTGCACCGTATTTGCTCTTCGTCTCCACACACACATGCACTTTTGGTTGTTATTTCAGTGCGCCGCGGACCTCAGGAAACACGCCCTCAAACACTGTGGCGCGCGTTTCTTAAGAGTTCAGGTTGTCCTAAATAAGTATAATACCATTCTCAAACCAGCAAATGAACAATTACTCCATGCCAGATGATACTAAAGAGATCCTATTTAAATGTCCCTATTTTTTTTCAAAGCAGGATGCCATCAAATTCGTCTGTGGCATTCGGCTGTCGCGTCTGTTCACTTTGTCATCACTGGGAGGAAGACACCAGAATTCCGACTGGAGCGGTGAAGAACCAGAGTCAGAGAGCTCGAGGAGCTTGTCCAGGAGCCCATGCCTCCTGAGTGGGAAGGCCAGGATGCCGTCACTCGTCCCTGACTCCCAAACTCCTCTTTTCTCCCCCTTTCCTGCATCGGGCTCCCCTAGTCCGTCCCTCTTGGTGCCCTGGAGGCTTCACTCCCAGTCTCTAGCTGATCTGGTCCATACGAGTCAAGCGCTGGGCTGAGGTCGAGGTGCCTCCCAGTTACTCAACAGGCCAGTCCCTCCAGCCACACACCCACTCCGCACCCCTGGGCTTGTCTCCGTCGCTCTCGGAGACCTCAGCCAACAGCTCCAAGTGACAGGCAGTCCTGTCCCTGCCTCATTCAGTGCCTGATCCACTTGCGGCGGCCTGGGCAGAGGAGAGACCCCCACGGCTCCCGTGCAGGGACAAAGGGTGTGTGGGTACAGCGGCCACAGGGATCGAGAGAACGTCCCACTTGGATGTGTGCAAGCTCATCCGAGGAGACTTCGAGAAGAGCAGACAAACATCTCCCTGAGTCACCCGCTGTTTGCTTTCTGCAAGTCAAGACAGATCCTCTCTTGCCAGGAGCCCCACCCCTAGAACCGTTCCTGTGGAGAGCAGTGCACGCGTGCCGGATGACGAGTAACTAGTGTGTCTGTGCGTGTGTGTGCACGTGTGTGGGGGGGAATAGACAGCCCCAACTTAGTAACGTCTGAGGCAGACCTAGCTCTCCCGTGGATAACAGCCCCTCCTTAGCTGCTCTCCGTGCATCCGGGGCTCAGCATTTGAAACATTCTGCATGGGGGGCCGCAGTAAGTACCAGGAGACCAGGGGGAGCAGGGACAAGGGAGGCCAGGGACACGAGACTCAGAGAGACAGCCACCGTCCCCTCACATCACAAGCGTGTGGAAGACTCCATCAGGCTGAGGGGAGACCCCCATCAGCGGAGTCTGAGCAGCAGATGCCCAGGAACACCTTGGTGAGGGGGGCCCCAAATTTGGCCTGGGGGGTGGGGTCTCTAACCTGCTGACTACAGATCTTGGGATTTTTTTTGCCTCTATCATTGGGTGAGCTACTTCCTTATAAGACTGTAAGATTACACAGTATCTATCATTCCTTCTAATAGATATAAGGAATTGGCTCCACCAAGTAGAGAGGCTGAGAAATTCCAAGATATCTCCTATTGATTTGATTTCTCTGAAGAACCCAGACTAATACAGCCTTTGTGTGGGGGGGGTCACGGACTCCTCCTCCCGGCTGTCACTCCCCAGCGCACTGCAAGGAGGCTGCTTCCGCACATCCTCTTGTCCCCTCCCCAGTGGGATGTCCTGCCCCCCTCCGTGCCCTTGGGGAGCCGGTCTCTGGCACTGTGGGGACACCGGTCTCTGCCCAGTATCCTCCACCCTTGGGCTGTTCTTTGGACTCAATTCAGAGCCCTCCTCTATCCCAGATCTCCTGTGTTATGATTATTTTATAAGCCTCGGCTTTTAAAAATAAAACACTCAACTCTCCCTTGGGGCTAGGAACGCTATCATTTTCAGGACAAAAAGTCCAACTGCCCCGAGAAGAAGCAGCAGCAGAAAATCCCTCTTTTTGGGTTATGAGTCAGTAGGAGAGGAAGGTGGCTAGCTGGGGATCAGGCTAGTCCTACCCACGGGCTTTGTTTCCTCACCACGGTCAGGAGCAGGCGGGACTAGGTGCTCCGCTAGCGGGGGCCTCCATCCTCACTCGAGTTAGAGTCAAGGTGAGCAGAAACCCCTGGGCTCAGCCGTTCCCAGTCTGAGCTGCTGGTGCACAGCTTGGTCAAGGGCCCCCCTGCTGGACCCTGTGCCTGGGGCCCCAGTGGGTGACTCACTACAGAGAAGAGGTGGGGCGTCTTTCCGCAAGACCCCGACTACCCGCTCCAGGCTGGGCTGTGCAGAGCTCAGTGAGGCCAAAGAGCCTGAGTTCCTTTTTTTTTTTTTTTTTTTTTTTTTTTTTTTTTTTTTTTTTTTAAAGATTTTATTTATTTATTTGACACAGAGAGAGAGATCACAAGTAGGCAGAGAGGCAGGCAGAGAGAGGGGGAGAAGCAAGCTCCCTGCTGAGCAGAGAGCCCGATGTGGGGCTTGATCCCAGGACCCTGAGATCATGACCTGAGCCGAAGGCAGAGGCTTAACCCTCTGAGCCACCCAGGCGCCCCGCCTGAGTTCCTTTTAACGGCACTTGATTCTGGTTCCGCCTGATCTAGAAGATGGGTCCTCCCAGGGAAGCTGGGCCGCCTGATGCCAGGCTAGGCAGCCGTGCCGGAGCCAAAGAGGGGTGCTGGGCTGCTCAGCATGAAGGTCAGACATAAGGCCTTAGCAGCCGCATCGCCAACTGTGGGCCGGTCTCTCCTGACTGTCCTGGGCCTTGAAATTGGTCCGTCAGAAGTAAACTGACCCGGCTGCCTCTGCCTGTCCGGGGCAAGGGGTCACCTGTCTGAGGCGCGAGGCGTTGTCCATCCGAAACGTGGAGTTCCTGCCCTCCTAGGCCCTGGTCCTTCTCAGTCCTGTTCTGCTTCTGTGATGGCTCCCTCTCACCTGCCTCTAACTGTCCCCTCAGCCCCCTCTGCTCACCTCAGCGTAGGTGGGTCTGCTTCCGAATTCAGAAGGGCCTCGAACACCTGAGGATTTATCCATGTGAAGAAAGGAGGGTGCTGCGTGAACACTGTGACTCCCCAGAGAAGCCCTCTCCTCTCACAAGGGAACAGCCCCAGAATTCAGGGATTCTCCACACGCTGCTCGCACCTCCCCCTGCCCCCATCATGGCCACTCTTCCCTGCCAGCCCCGAACTTCCCTCAGGCCTTCATCCAAACCACGTGTCCCTTTTCTCTAGAGCTTCAGGAGTCTCACCCCACCTCTCACCCACAGACCCAGTCATGCCTCAGGGGCCCCAATGACCCAAGACTGGCAGGAGCAGGGGAAGCCCACAGCTGGAACATTGCTTGACCATGGACATTTGTGCCAGCCTCTCCTACACCTGCTGGGACCGCCCCCAAGGTGTAGTCTCATCCCATCTGACCAAAATGGCCCAGAAAGAGCCTGAAATCCCCTCACTGCCCCAAAAGTGGGAGTTGTAAGAGCCTTCTGTGGCCCACATTAACAACACTGGTAATGAGCTTGGCACTTACCGGAGACCAGGAGCACCAGACAGTAAGATACACTGATGCTAACACTGCCGCGTCGTAAGGGTTGGCCGGGACAGAGGTGTCATTAGGCCACACCCTTGGTGCTCTTGTGCAAACGCTTTCCGAACAGCAGGAATAATTCGCCAGATGCTATACAGTCCCGCATGGTAACAAGCGTGATTGCCGGACTGTCAAATACAAGGAGAGGGAAGGCCAGTGAGAGATGGTCAGAGCACACGGTAAGGTGGGGATCTTCTCGGGGCACCGTATGTGTGCGTCAGAATGACCCAAGCTTTCTAGACGATATTAAAGAGAAAATGCAAGCAAGTCGAGAAAAAGAAGCTTCTCTCCCCAAAGGAAAAGCCAAATCCATCAGTTAGTGCAGAAGTGACCTCTGCAGGGGAGACTACTGATCTCTGGCTGTGAAGGAAATCTACTAAATAGATTAAACAGTCTGTTAAAACTTCTTATTTTATTTCTGTAGAAGTTGATATCCTGTTGTCCTTTTTATAATGCGGACAGAACTTTCCCTACTATGTACCATGAATATTATCCATTATATCTATCTATAGATATATATCTATTCTCTATATATGTAATAGGGTAGAGCGGTGGAGGAGGGTCAGACAGATGGGAGCATAACTGAGAGAGAGAGAATATTCGATGAGATTCTGTCCTAATTATAAACATGTGAATCCTCTGGCCACACAGAAGTCATGTGCCACTCAGCTCTAGCTGACATGAACAAACACCCTCCACAGAGGCAACCTTCCGGGGGAAGGGCCTTCCATCCGTAACAATCTTGGGACCAAGTCCATGGGCTCCATCAAGGTCCCTGCTTCTCCATAAAGAATAGGCACTTCTATTAGAGGGGACCCATCAGAGACCCCAGGCCACGGGGGACATCATATGCCAATTCCTGACCACTAGAACCTAGCCTGCACACGCCAAATTGTTAAGTCCATATATATAACCTTGTCAGGAAATTCAAGGTTCAAACCAGGAGATGGACCACTGTCAAGTTTAAAGGTCTTGCTCCCTTTGCTAAAAACTCTAAATTTCATGATGAACTTCTACACGGTAGAAGAAAACTGAATTTACTGTTTTACCATAAAGATGTGTGAGGGGATGAGAGGTTAGTAGCTCTCAATCGGTTTGTATCTAGATCCCTTTGAGAATGCAACAAAAGCTGGGAATCCTCTCCCTTCTGTAGCAAGAAACACATATTTTCCATTTTAGGGGTTCAGAGATTACAGGCCACCCACAAATGGCAACGTAAGGACCTCTGGGCTAGAGGCTGAAGCTCTGACCATCAGCTTCCTGATTCTACCACATCTTTGCCCTTCAAGCCTTTCCAGGCCGTCAGTGGCCGGCTCCTCCCCACCTGCCTCACCAGAGCCCCAAACTCGGATGACGGATGACTCTGTATGTGGCAGATTTAAGTAACTCAGATGCCATGATTCAGATGGCATGGCAGCCCCTCCGGCCACAGTGCTGGAGACTTAAACACCGATTTGCAGCCAGAATTAGGACATTTCTGCAAGCAAAACTCATCAACTGAAACAAGCATTTAAGTTATGGTTAACCTTAAGGAGACCTTCACGATGATGATTAAGAAAACTTGTGATTTGAAAAGGCAAAGGAGCTGTGAGGTCCATGACAGCTCGGGCAGGCCAGGTCTGTGAGGCCCTCTAGGGATGAACATGTCTCTGGCTACTGAGGCCGCTCACAGTGTCTTCTGGTCATTGAAACCTCCCTCTCCCTTATGGTCCGGGAACACATAAGGAAGAGACTGTCTGGCTTGTCTGCCTGTCTTGGGGATTTTATTGTTTATCGGGGGATGAGACACAATCCTGATACAAACCTGAGGCAGAAAGAAAAACTTTTTTGCAGCTTTTATGAGCTGAACGTCCCCTCCCTCCCTCCCACATCCCTTTTCCTATCACCATGGCAGTGGGTAGACGCGGGGGGTGGGAGGACTTTACTGCCATCTTGTTTGCGATTCTTAATGGAATCAGTTGAACTGTGTCTTCCCAAATTCATATGTTGAAACCCCAACCCCCAGCACCTCAGAATGTGACCTTCTTTGGAGATGTCATTAGTCAAGGTGAGGCCGTTGGCGGGGGGGTGGCTAATCCAGTATAACTGGGTGATTATGAAAAGGGGAGGTCGGGACACAGGCACGCATCCTGGGAGAATGCCACGTAAACATAACGGCAGGTGGGTGTGATGTGTCTACAAGCCAAAACACACCAGAGATCACCAGCAAAGCCCTGGAAGCTGGGAGAAAGGCCAGGAGAGCCCTCAGAAGGGGCCAGTCCTGATGACTGGTTGCTCTTGGACTTCTTGCCTGCAGAAGTGTGAGACAGCACATTTCTATGGTCCATACCACCCAGGCTCTAAGTGCTTCCTTGCAGCAGCCTGAGGAAATGTATATGTTTCCCTGGTCCTCTGGTGGGCCAGGAGGAAACACCTCACCCATTTCCAATTTCAAAATGTGCCTAACCACTCAGATTTTATAGACCAGATGGAAGAAACATAAACCCACCTTTGGGCCCTCCTTAACATTTGTCCACTGGGATTATACTGACCTTTCAGTATAGAGATGTGTCTTTGCACCTAAAGGATTTTGGGTACAAGAGAAATGAGGGCAAGCTGTTCACAGCTCGGCTTAAGGAACCAGGCCAGAGTCAAAAGAACAGTGCAAACATGTGTTTCCTGTCTGAAAAACCTTACAATCAAATACCAGGCTTCTACAAGTGCACTGGCATTGTTCCCCACCAGTGCCCCTGATGGAGACCACAATCACCAGGAAAGGTCTGGCCCTCCGGCTAACACACTGTAGACCTCCAAGGGAGTTTCTACTTGTGGGAGAAGTGAGGTGACTGTGGCCCATAGAAACCAAAGAATCCTGGGCTGGGGCTCCATACAGGAGCCTTTTCTCCAAAGACAGTCACCTAACTCCCCAAGGGCTGCAGCCTGCCCCTCTCTGTGCCTGCGAAGGAAAAGGGGGTCCCTGTAGGCAGGCTCATGGAGAGCAGGTGAATCTGAGGAGGGCTCTCCGTCCTCTCAGCAGACACAGCCCTTGCCAGGTTGCATGGCTCTGTGATCAGGTAAGGACTGAGTTCCAGATCCCAGTGCCCAGTGCCCACCCCTCCACCATGACCAGGTGCCCTTGTGCAGTGAGCAACTTGCACAAACATGCACGGCAGCTATGATTGCTCTCTCTGTTCTTGGTTTGCATCTGCTTCTATTAAGGTACTGATCCCATATGGGTGGGGATTTGTCCTGTTGCCCAAGAATGGCAGCGAAGGTCCAACACTGTGAATAAGAGGTGCTAAATGCCCCATATTCGAAAGCTAAGGAACCCCGGCAGGCCGACCAAGCCAATCTGTAGGGCTCATTGAGTGGTACCTACTGAGAACTTTCTTTCCCTCCCAATATAAGATCTTGCAGGGAGGGAGGGCATCCGCCTTTGGGAGTATAGTGCTTGCAGAGAGAAGCTATTGCCTTAAAGGGGGTGGGTGCTTTTGTAACAGCCGGCCAACCCGTCTTAAGGATTACCTTCCTTCAAGCTTATGCCCTCCTTGCTTGCTGACCTAAGTCCCTTGGTCTGTAGCAGGACTAACTTTCTTTGAGATTTGCAAACCACTGGCCTTGGGGATGAAGGACCAGGCTTTCCCAGAAGGTAAGGTCAGCTGCCGCAGATGCCGGCAGGTCTGTTCCAGACCATGCCAACAACAGGACTAAACCCCTGCACACCTAGTTCCCTTCTCTCCCCTCCCCTCTTTCTGTCTAAAACCCTCTGGCTTTGCCTGGATGGAGAAGATCGTCTTTGAGACATCAGTCCACCAGCTTCCCAGTTGCTGACTTACCGAATAAAACCACCTTTCCTTTCCCACCATCACTTGTCTCCCGGGTACGGATTTTCCAGTAGCGAGCTCCCCAACCTGAGTTCAGAGCCGGTACTCTGTCCGGTAACGCTTTCCCTCCACGAAGCCAACCTGGAGGGATGCAAGAAAACCCTTAATAAAGTTTCGGGGTGACTACAAATAGGCGACTGGAGTCTTGTCCCCACCTGTGCTGCAGAGCGCGCTGGTTCCTTGGGTCTGTGGGGCAGCGAGGGCGAGTGGGGGGAGGGGGGAGGTGCTCGCCGGGATGCCGTTTCAGGAACTTAGTTTTGCCCTCCGCTGCCCTGTCCTCTGGAGGTGGCACTTCGGGAGGGCAGGCCTGTTGGGAGCTGGTGGAGCTAGTGCAGCTAGTGGCGCCCCCTCCCGTACGCCCGCCCCCTGAACACCTTTCCCCGCTCCGACAGAGGGTGGGCTTTCCTAAGCCAGACCTACTCGCACACAGGCCGTCTGCCAAGTGTGGGCTCTCGGAGCGAACCTCACTGGCGCCACGGGCCCCTTCTTTTGAAGACCAGGGCACTGTTCACACGGGGCCTTCCTCAGATGTGGCCCAGGCCCCCCTTCCTCTGCGGAGGGGCCCCGGGCTGCGGCGTGCAGGCGAGCGAAGGGCCACCAGTCAGCCTCCCCCCACAGGGCCTGGGAGTGGGTCCAGTCCCCACGCCGAAGTGTTCCCGCACTAACCAGAATGTTCCCAACTGGGAACGTCGGCCGGTATCCCGTCTGAACGCAGCAGTATATCCTGCCGTCACTAGAGGGCGACCCTGTGTAAAGGGAGCGCGGGAGGTCGCTGCTCCGCGTTCCCGGCCGGGATGCCTGAGGCGGAAAGGGGTACGCCGGGCGCCTTCCCGGCGGCGGGGTCCGCGGCTGGGACTGAGCAGGCGCCAGGCGGCTGGGGAGGACGCCGGCGCGGTCTGGGGCCCCGCCCTCGGAGGCGTGGCTCTGGGGCGCAGCTCCGCCCCCGGGCCCTCCTGTGTGCTCCGCCCCTGCCCCTGCGCCGCGCTACCCGGGTGGTAGTCGGGTTTCAGATGAAGCGCTAAGTCCGCGCAGGACGCGAGCTCTGAGAGGAATAGAGAGCATGTCCCGGCCGAGCAGCGGCCCCTGAGGCACAGACCCCGGGCTCAAGGCCACCCCCAAGGCGGGAGCTGTGCAGGAACTGCAAGATTCGACCGCAAGAACAGTCTCCTGGAAACACCAGAGTGGCTCCCCACCTTGATAGGTTTACTGTCCGTCCCCACTCCCGCCCCCATGCACACTCCAGCTTACACCCCCCGAGCAGGTGCTCAGTAAATACTTGGACGACGCAGGAAGTTTCCTGTGATTCTCCACACCGGCCCCTCACCTGGGGTTTCTCCCTCAATCTCGCTCTAGGCACGACCGCGCGAGAGTCCGCAGTTCTCTGGAAGGGTTCCCTGCAACCACATGTTACTGCTCCAGAAACCAAGTTCTGGGGTTCTTGTTTGTGGGGCTTCTGGTCCTCCGCGGCCGCTCCCCTGCCATACTGGCTACTCCGTCTGCCCCATGGTGGCTGAATTCAGGCCCCAGGGCAGGATGAGGGAAAACACCAAGTAATAACAAGAGTCTGAAGTGGTTCCTGCGGTCAGGGACAGAGTCCACAGCGGCTGCTTGTCTTCCAGAGAGATACTGCCCAAGAGCTTCTTGAATCTCCAAAAGTTCAAAAATGACAATAGTTCAAGAGATATTAATGATGGTCACAACTGTCTGGGGTTGCTTGTGACATCTAGTGCATAGACAGTGCGCAGGACTGCCCAACCCTCCAACGCCAAAGCCTGACGAAGAATCTTCCAGACCAAAAAGTCAACAGTTTGGAAGGTGAAAAACCCTGGAATATGGAAATGTTTATTTGGTTCCTGTGTTGCTCAAAAAAAAAAAAAAAAAAAAAAAGTCTCAGCCCAGCGTTTTTCCTGTGCTTATTCTCATTCTAGAACCACGTTTTTCTTGTCTGCTGTTTTATTTCTTATCTCAGGACCCTCTTCCAAACAGTTGTGTTACCTCCTATCACTTCTGGAACATTGCTGACTATTCAGTGATGTTGGGACAACAGCAAAACTGCAGTGAGAACTGGCGGCCAGGCTCCGCTCACTAGGTTAGGGGAATGTTCTACACCATTGTCTGAAATTTCACCCGCACACTCCTGCTGACCGTGGACCTTTGGTCACTCACAAGAGGAAAACACTACGACATACTCAGACTCACTAAGACTTACCCAGAGTCTTATTGTGGTATGTTGTATTGATTTTATTTAAGAAGAGGTTTCGACCGCAGATATTTCTGGGTGAGTTTAAGAATAAGCTAGAAACTGACCCACGCCCACCCACGCCCGCCCCCGGCTCTTTGCCTAAACTGGAGGAGAGATCATCCCGGATGTGTGAGCACAGGTGCTGACATCCAAAGGCCTCTTGGGGGCGCTGTTCTCTCTTCAGAACTGCACTCCCCGGTCTGAGGGCTGATGCTTCCAAGTGTCTCTCGCTCTGTGTGACCCATCCTCATGTGGCATTCACTGATGTGTTCCGTTCATGGCTAATCCTGATGCTGACATCAAAACTTCTCTCACGTTCATGCCAGGGGGACACACCGACTCAGGAATCCTGCTCCGCTCATTTCCTGTCCTAACGAGGAAACCGATTGGAATATTTCTGACCAGGCGGGCCCAACTCCACAAAGCACACCCTTGGGCACACTTTACAGGTTACTCTGAATTATTAATCCCGTCTATTATTTTGTAACTCTCTGATCTGCAGACTGTCCGCTTACCCAGTATCCTTCACCTCAAAATCAGGTTGAACCATCTCAGAGAAATTTTGACCCACTGATTCCGCTTCTAGAAATTTCTTGCACAGAAACACTCCTACAAGGGCACAAGATTGTATGTACTAGAATGTTCATTGCAGTGTTGTTTGTACTGTTAAAAAATTAGAAACAATTTCAGTGTCCACCAATAGGCAAATAATGAAGTAATAATAATTTTGATACCTCCATACTTTATGGAATTCTATGTTGCTGTTAAAAAGGAATGCAATGGGGTGCCTGGGTGGCTCAGTGGGTTAAAGCCTCTGCCTTTGGCTCGGGTCGTGATCCCAGGGTCCTGGGATGGAGCCCCACATCGGGCTCTCTGCTCAGCGGGGAGCCTGCTTCCTCCTCTCTCTCTGCCTATCTCTCTGCCTACTTGTGAGCTCTGTCTGTGAAATAAATAAATAAAATCTTAAAAAAAAAAAGGAATGCAATAGAGCTATATGAAATGACAGAAGAAGCAAGCTGCAGAATGTATTAACTCTACTTTTGTAAAAAAAATTATAAGTATTTATTTTACATATATTAAGAAGTACTTAGGAGTACATACTGTATACCAAAGTCTAAAGAAAAGTTATTTTTTAAATGTATACATTGTTTGCAGGAAAACATCCTACTTATTCATTTTACAATAGAAAAAGTGTTTATTTTTGTCCTTGTAGGAAAAAAATACAAAATCGGATTTGGTTTTTTCCCCAGCCTGTACTGGTTGAGTTTTCTGTCACTTGCTGGTTCCTATTACCCTCTAGGGAGCAGGCTAATGCATGAGGCAGTGGTTTTTGGCAGGATTATTATTGAAGACATCATTCTCATCCAAAAGCCCATCTTTTGGCCAAGACCAGCTTCTCTTGACTGCAGACGTTGGTTCCATCAGGCAATGCTAAACATAGTTGCCTTGTCACTCTCAGAGCTGGTCCCCAGGGCACTCACCCTCGTGGTGAATGAGACCTGGTGCTCTCTCACTCAGGAGAGACCTGAGTCTCTCTAAAGAAAAAGAGAGACCACCAAAAGGTCAGCTTCTACCTGCCGGTTGGACCCTTATCAGGAAGCTCTGAGGGCCAGGACTGGACACACCGTCCACTTCTGTATTCCCAGCACCCACGCAGCACCCAGTAGGTCACTGATGGTCAATAATTGTTTTTTTTAAACCCCACTGAGCAGGAATCTCAACACGGGGGCTCGATCCCAGGACCCTGGGATCATGACCTGAACTGAAGGCAGACACTTCACTGACTGAGCCACCTAGGCGCTCCATGGCTCAATAAATGTTGAATGAATTTAAGGAGGAATTTTTTATTCCCATTGACTTGATTTTTATGTATCATGGGGAAAAGGGGTGTCTGTGAATATGGCTGGCAGTTCCTGGGTGGCGAGTCAGGGTTGTCTCCCCATTTTGTGGAGTTGTGAGCAGGTAGCCTGAGCACCCGAGTGGCACCTGATGGAGTCTGAACACAGGAGAGCCCACCGTCCCTGGACTCAGAAACAACACCATGGAGTTGATCTGACACGTCTTGGTGATTTGCAGAATATGCCTGCTACGCATTAACTAGATATAAACAGTAATCGCCCTATACTGGTAAGTGGTGTTAATGGCCTAAGCAAAATCCTTGGGACCAGGGTGCCAAAAAAGGGCCCCGGTGGGCTTGCAGCTGCCCTGAAATCCCTCCAAAGACCCTTTGGATCCCAAATCTAGGCCCCCTCTGTTTCCAAAAAGGGCTAAAGTCCCCCGACTTGTGCTCTCAGAGCCAAGCCCTCTGCTTCCCTCTCCTTCTGAAGGTCTTAGCAGCCTCTGCTCCTGACCAAGGCACATGCCAGTGAGCTCTGCTTTGCCCAGCTCCTGGTCTGTGGCTCCCAGGCTGGGCTAGCCCAGGCAATGGCCTCTCAGTCAAAACGTCAGCCAGGTCACAGATTACACGCACACAGTGATCATCCGATGAGGCAAAAATTCTAACACAGATGCACTGAACGCAACTTAAAGGTGGGACCTTGGTGGGTGTTTAATGAAAATGTGCAGGCACTCAATTAAGCATTCAAAAGGACAGAAAACAAATAAACAGAGACTTCTTTCCACCATCCACACCCCAGTGCCACTGTACAGAGATAAACACCCGTTCACTGTTTCTCGTGTATTCTTGCAAAAACGTTCACACAAGCACACACTCACACACACCTTGGTAGACACAAACGAGTTTACATTATACACACTCTTCTGCATACTGCTTTCTTCTAACTTAATTTATTTTGGGAGATTGTTCCCAATCAGCATACGCTGACTGACCTTATTCTTTTTAAACAGCTGTATACTATTCTAAATATACGGTATATAATTTTTTGTTTTTCTTGCCAGCAGACTCTCCTCTTCCGTCCAGGAATATCAGCCTACCTTTCCTTTGGGGAATCATCTCTTCCTCTCTGTCAGTCCCGTGACTTGGATGGGGATGGGTCTGACCCCATCTCTGGCTTGGATGCATGGCCTGGACCTTGCCGTGATGATTGAGTCAGTGATGGACACGTGACCCTTGTTAGGGCAATGCCAGCCATGGCCTGGACTTTATTCAAACTGTTAAGGAAAGAGAAGTCAGTAAGAGACAGAGATAGGACTGTGACTTGAGCAGTAGATGGTTTTGTGACCATTCCACTGCATTAGAAGTGCCCCCAAATCCCAAGGGAATCGTGTTATCAGAGACACTGGCATGTGACTCGCAGTGGCTGGTGTGGGCTAACCCCCTCCCTCTCCCCTCTCAGCCATCTCCAAGCCCTGCTGCGCCAATGAGAAGCAGGCTGTGCCTTGGTCCCCGGGTGCAGAAAAGATGATGTGGGGATTTACCAGCTACCGCCTTGCCCACCCTTATTGTCATGGTCACATCCTTTAATTCTTATGGGTTCTTGTCCTTCCTGAGGACAATCTTTGGAGCAGCTTAGGGAAACCCTGGGCTGTGCCAAAGTCTTTGCTGCTTCAAAGATTTATTCACCATGATCATCTTTTAATGTGCACAGTCTGGGGAACTAACCAAGAGCGTGCTCATATGGCCCATTTCCTGGGCCATAGTATCATCGGCAGTGTGTCTCATATTCGGCTCTGGGATTGGAAAATCTCTTGGCCAAAGTCTTTTGATGATCCCCACTATTTCCCGCTTTGAACATTCTATTTGTGTGCTCCACTTGGGGGTCACAAATATGGGCTGGATATTAGGGCGAGGCTGAGGATGAAAAAGATTCAAAGTCATCACCTGGCCTGAGAAGGGGCTGATGGAAGAGGCTGGATCACAGGCATCACTGGGAACCTGTTGGTAAAAAAAAGAGGGGCAGGACAGAGGAGTGGTCCTTTCCTGCTGGGAAGACTTGTTCCAGCAAGATGAGCCATGGGCCAGAGAGAAACACTTGGCAGAAGGGAGGGTCTGCTCCAGCAGAGAAGCATTTCTGCAGTAGAAAGATACTTGCCCCCCACCCGGGGCCCCTTGTCTTCCTGAACCCAAAGAAGAAGGACCTTGAAGACCCCGTGGCTTGAGCGGAGTAGCAGTGAATCATACAGCAATACTCACATGGACTTGGCAATGAGAATTTATTGTTGACAGCCAAGAATAAACTCTGTGAAGGAGACTATGCCAAAATACAACCATGGAACAAAATATGTTCAACTACCAGTATTTAGTTTTTCTTCTTTTTGTATGGTTTTACAATTTTTCACTTTATTCACTTATGTAAAGTGAAATGATTATAAATAGTCTGGTCCTAGCCCTATTTCTGCCAAGACCTAGGACCTCCCTGGTGTCCCACAGTGATGGGCATCCTGGTTGCAGACCTTAGGTGATTTTGTGGACTTCTGGGCATGCACCAGTATGGTGGGAAGGCAATTTGGTTTCTCAAGCCCAATCCAAAGGCATAAGCCGAAAAATCTACAACTTGTACACAGATTAAGCTCTCATTCCTATGGAAAAACAGGAGTTGAGGATGAGGAAACAGGTGTGGGATTGGGATGGGAGAAGGAACATTCAGGGGGAGGGCCTCAGGTGACTGTGGTTCAGTCAGGGAGGGAGTACAGGTGGAGTGAAGGTCATTGAGGAAGCCCGGGCCTGGGAGTGAGAAAACCCACCATCCACACACCTGCACGATAAGGCCTTCAGAAATGCCCTTGACTTCCAATTTTCAACCTAAACTGGGGAGGTGGTCAGCTCATGTCTGCAAGAGTCCCTGGCGCTTAGAGGATGCTCACCAATTTGAAATGTTGCCCCACTTGTCCCCATCAGACCTTTGCTCTCTCCTTTGTCTCCTGGGTCAAGGGTCTGGGCCAAGTGACAGCCCCACCCCTCTGCTCCAGCTCCAGGACGCCAGAGGAAAGCCCCTCATTTTCCTTAAGTCTCGCTGCACTATCCCTGTAAACTTTATTTCCATTTTACAGAGGACAGGCAGGAGGCTGGGAGGGGCAGCCGGATTAGAGGACAGGTCTCCCGGCTCCAGGATCCGCGCTCCTCTCTCTGCAGCATCTGGCATCTCGCCGAGGGCGCGGGTGGCCGGCGGGGCCGTGGCTGTGGGGCTGTCCCTGCTCCTCGGCGCCTCCTCCCTCCCCGTCCCCAACCCGCACCCCTCCCTCCCTCCCCGCGCCACCCCGCCACCCCCGCTACCGCGCGCCTCCACCCGCTCCTCCCAGTGGCCCGGCTCTGCGCGGAAGCTGCGGCTCGGCGAGGGCAGGCGCGGCGCGCACGGCCGGCGGAGGCGACAGCGACCGGGCACAGGGGGTCCGGCGCGGGGAACCGGGCTCAGCCCCGGCCTGCGCGAGCCGCGGCCCTCGTCCACCCGAGGCCGGCCTGGGGGGCCCGCAGGGCGCGCGGAGCGCCGAGTGCGCGTCGGGCTGGGCCCCGCACCCCGGCGCAGGAGCGCGGGCGCGGCGCGGCGGAGCGCGGGGCATGGAGCCGGCCCGGGAGCCCCCCGCGCGGACCCGGCCGCCGCCGCCCCCAGCCGCCCGCCCCGCGCCCGCCCCCGCCGCGCCCAGGCCGCGCTCGCCCGCGGAGGTGGAGGGCCGAGGCCCCGAGGGGCTGCTGCGGCGATCCGGGTCGGGTTATGAGGGCAGCACCAGCTGGAAGGCGGCCTTGGAGGGTAAGAGCCGAGCGGCCCTCCATCACCCCTCCCCCCCACCCCCCGCCCCTCGGCCCGGGGACCAGGGTACCTGGAGACCCGGGAGGCGGGTCAGAGTCACCTTGGCCAAGCTCCCGGAGGGGAGGGCGGAGCGCCCGGACGACTGACTTCAGGGCCCTCAGATGCCACATGGTGGAGGGGGTGGGGGATGTAGTTAGGGACCACCTATGGTTACAACCTTGACCCTACCTAGACAGCTAACTCTATCTTTGACCTTGGGAGCAGGTTTCAATCTCTGAGCCCCAATCTCCTCCAGAACTAAGGGAGGGGGGTCAGCTACTGAGCGGCTCTCATCTGATGGGCATGTTACGAGGGTGGCTGAAATCTGTAGTAGTGGAAAGGTTTGGACAAAGTGACAAAAGCTGTAAGCCCAGAGATGGTGCCCATGCCCCGTGGGAAGTTGGGTGGGGGTAGGGTGCTGCTGGTGATGGGGACACAGGGAGGGGAGATGTGGAGAATATGCCTTAGGCTCTTCCTTGCAAGGTCACAAGTGCCACATACCCCTTCCAGTCAGATGGGCTCAGGGAGTGGCCCCTGGCTAGGGGGTCACTAGTACAGTACAGTCACTAGTACAGTACACTAGTACAGGGAGCAGTAACCAAGTGGAAAATAGATTTCAAGTTCACGAGTTCTTCTGGAAAACTTTGTGGCCCCTGGTGGTGTGTGGTGTGGGAGATGCTGCAGCTGGCATGGGAAAGCACTGGCCTTCTGGGTCCTCCTGACATCCCTAGTCCAAAGGCTGAGGATCTGGGCAGTATTAACCAGGGAAGCCCAGAGCCTGGGTCAGAGGGACAACCCACAGGGACAGAGTATTAGAACAGGAAGGCTTCCTGGAGTAAGTGGTGTCTTAGGTGTGGAGAGAAGACAGGGTGCACCAGGCTCAAGGACTGACACATTCAGGGACCAGGGGGCCAGAACTAGCCTGTCCCTTGTGTCAGACTGAACTCTGGAGTACTAGGGTGGTGGGAGGGGTGGGGGGAGATGAATCTGGAGGGCCCAGACTGCGGATGGCCACCCAGACCTTGCCAAAGAGTTTGGACTTTGTTCGGCAGGCGGTGTTGAGAGCTTTTAAGCCTAGAATGAGCCAGTGGATTTGCCCTTGGAAGAGGGGCCAGGTTGGTGAGGAAGGAGGGGTGGTGGTGGTGGGGGGGTGGGTGAGATGGGCGAGGTGGGTGAGGTCTGGCCATTACTTGCCAGCTCAGGTGCCTTGTCACGGAGGGAGAGGTGGGCACAGGAATGCCAGCTTTCGACCCAGAGGCTAGAAGGCCAAGGGTGTGGACGAACTCTGTGCTGACTGGAGGGAGGGGCAGTCTGACGCCTGGATGGTGATCTGGGACAAAGGAAGCAGAGATGTTGGATCACGGAGTAGAAGAGCCATTGCAGGCTGGGAAGAGTAGAGCTGAATAGAGGTGGACAAACCCCTCTCTCTGCCAGGCATTGTTGGATTTGCCTGTGATCCCTGCTTCCCTCCTGCTCAAGTTATTTCTTGAAGTTGCTCACACCTTTTGCCGGTATGTCTTCATTCACTCCTGAGTACTCCTGCAGGGTCTGTCCTAACCTAACGCCAGCCCCCTGACAGTTAGGACCACTTCAGGGGGAATGTGGCCTCTTTCAGTGCTTCTCTGGCTTGCTGGTTCCTATTTTACCTCCTGCCCCGACTTTGACCCATTCTGCTTCCTGCTCCCCGCCGGCGCTGGGCCAACCACCTGCAGTTAGGCTGAAGAAAGCAGGAAAATGGCCCAATGACTGGCTCCTCCACCCCGACAGAACCTAGCTGCTCCATGCTTTGTGCCTGCTTGTGTCCAGCCTTCCAGCCTTGTCTTGCCTGTCCCGGTGTGGCTCTTTACCAGGTCTGGCTCAGTGTCTCCTGCCACCTCTGGTTCTCCCCATGGGCTCCCCAGCACCTGCCCACCCTTGATGCCTGTGGTCCTCGAGGGCTCAGCATCTGAAGCCTATGGACTTTTATTTACTTATTTTTTTTTTAAGTAGGGTCCATGCCCAGTGCAGAGCCCAATGTGGGGCTTGAACTCACCACCCTGAGATCAAGACCTGAGCTGGGATCAAGGGTTGGTAGCTCAACTGACTGAGCCGCCCGGCATGCCACACCCCCGCTCCCCCCAGCCATAGACTTTTTCTACAGTAGTTTTAGCATCTGGGGTCCGAGTCCAGGGTGTTTCCCTCCACTGGTGCTATGAGAGTCTGCTGGGTGTTCCCTTGGCCCTCCCATCTTCTGTCAGAAGAGGGGAGCTCAGGGACCGGGACTGGTCTCTCCAGGGTGTCACCTCATGGGCAGAAATCATGGACTTGGACTGAGGCAGGTTGGTGAGATACAAAGAACACAAAGTCTGGAGTTGGGTAAACCCACCTTCCACCACCATGGGCTAGCAGGTTTTCAAACTCACTTGAGCCTCAGTTTCCTTATGTATCAAACTAGTTAATGATTTCTGCCTCTCAGGGCCACACAGAGGGGTAGGCTGTGCAGGTGACCCCTCCCCCCCAGCTCTCTGCGCCTGTGCTGAGGGAGCTCAGGTGAAACACTTGGACTTCTGGTCTACCTACCTTGAGTCGGCTTCTCCACTCCAGACCAAAGTCCGTGTAATGAGTCCAGTCGGCTGACACTGAGAAACACCTGTGATGGGATGACGGGTCTGCGGGTCTGGGAACGAAGGGCTGTGTGGCCCTTGCTTAGCCAAGTACCTGTCTTAAGACAGGTGGGAGATTTTTGGACTTGACCAAGCTAAACATTAAGGGGCCCTGTGCTCCTTTATTTCCAAGCAGCTGACATCGCAGAACCAGGTGCTGTGTGCTGGAGCCCGGGCTGGGGGCTTTCACGATACTGTCCCATTTCATCCTCACACATACCCTTCTGGGGCTGGTGAGTGTTCTGCAGATGAGGAAACAGACTCGGAGGGGCCAAGTGTCTTGCCCAAGGACACAGGTTGGTTGCTAAGGCGTGTCTGCCACAAAGGCCCCCTGCCCTGAGAGTTCTTGTTTCGTCCCGCGTGGACCAAGGATTCTGGGCTTCGTGAGGCTCGTTGGACAGAATTGAACTGTGTTTGGGATGCGTGTAGCTCTCCTGCCCGTGCTCCCCGGCCACCTCCAGCATGGACAATCCTCACGGGTTAAGTGAAATGGAGAACTTCTTCAATTTAAACCGGGATTAGAGCTCAGGACTCCATGACTTTTCTTTGGTGAACAATTAGCTCTATAAATAGAAAACCAAACAGAAGTTCTCCTGACCAACACTTCTCTCCTGGTGGCTCTTCACTGTTCCTTCCACCTGCCCCCCAGTCGAGGGGGAGGGGCTGGGAAAGATGACCCAGCGCTTTGGCCTGGGTTCTAGAAAGACTGGGGGTGACTGGAGATGGGGATATTTCTGGTATCGGGGGTGGGGATGGAGAAGAGTGGCCTGGAGGGGTATGGCAGGGGACAGAGTGATTCTGCATATTGCCAGGCTATAGATTTTCCAGAGCTCACCGATTCTGAATTTTTAATGTTGAAAGTTTCTTGATTAGGCATCAACCCACAACTTCCTGATCAAAACCACACACATGCATTTAGCAAAGTCTTTTAAAAATTTAAAAATTACCAAACTCTACATTTGATAATTTCAAAGAGTCACGACTATGCTCACCAGACTGTGGCTCTGATAACCGAGAGAGGTCAGTGGTGAGTCTCTTCTGGGCCCTGGATGTGAGGGTGAGGGGACATCTGTCTGGGTTGGGAGCCAGATTCTCAGTGGGCCCTGCTGACATGAGGCTTAAATCGCATACCTTTATAAACACAAGTTACTGCGTCCTCCAAGTCCGTCTGTTGTGGACCATTGCCTAGAAGGAATGATAATTGAGTTAGACACATCTTATGGCTTGAACGGTATCTCCTCCTGCTCTCCCAAAGAGCTGTGTTGAAGAAGCTGAAGCACCAGCTCCTGAGAACGGGACCTTATTTGCAAATATGGTCACTGCAGCTGTGACCAGTGAAGACAGGTTCATGCTGGAGTGGGTATGCTCCTAATCCCATAGGACTAGTGTCCTTGCAAGATGACAGTCACATAAAGACAGAGACACCCAGGGAGAAGGCTGTGTGATTAAGAAGGCAGAGCCTGGAGTGAGGGGACCGCAAACCAGGGATGAGGAAGGTCACCAGCAAACCCTCAGAAGCCGGGAAGAAGCGAGCAAGGACTTCCCTCGCCTTTGGAGGGACTGCGGCCCTGCTGGCGCCTTGACTGGGGACTTGTGGCCTCCAGAAGTGGGAGACAAGAAATTTCCGGTGTTGTAAGTCATCTAGTTTGTGGGGTTTGTTACTGCAACCCTAGGAAACGAAGACGACCTTGTTTTGGATCGTCCGGCCCCACAGTCATCCTCTGTGAGGGCAGCAGGGAGCAACGAGTCGGGACTCCCTTGAGTGTCCTTTTTCTGTCCCCGGTGCCGTGTCCAGAGCCGTTGTCCCCAGGAAAGAATGAAGAGCTCCTCGGTTCTGGTGGCATTGGAGAAGCATACGCAGATTCCCAGCGCATTTTTCCTCTTTCCTTCCGGAAGCCCGCTGATACGACAGTAAAGGGATTTTTTGAAAGGCTGTAAGGACAACAAGAAGAGAGAAGACAGCAGCAAAACAGTTGGGAGTTAGGCATCAAGGATGAGTAGCAACTGCTTCCACTGACCTGAGAAGGCTCAGAAAGCAAATGAGCAAACTGAGTCCCATGCAGGGGCCCCCGAAGTACGGAGATGGGGGGCACCAGTCATCACGGCAGTGAGTGAGGAGAGAGCTGGAACAGGAGGGCTGGTTGAACATTTTAGAAAGGATTCAATTGCCAGGTTCTCTTCCCAGCCCTGGTAGGAGCCTGGAGCTAAACTTGAGAGAGGGTCTTCTAGAGGACAGTACATTTGGGGACAAGAAATTAAGGGGACATTTACATAATGAATGCTTAGGATAGCCTTCCAGCCTCTCCTCCTGGTTAAGCCCATGCTCTTCAGGAGGGGAACAGAAGAGCCTTCTCCAGGAACTCTGGCCCACCCGAGAGGAAAAACCCCAGAAGGTTAGCACTCACAGCACCTTGAGGACCAGCCCAGCCTCGTCACTCTGCTGGGACCCCACAGCTGATAAGCCCCTCCCTGGTCTCGGAGGCTCCAATGGACTCTTTCCTCCTGCCTTAACCAGGAGCAAATCACCAAGGATCTCCAGACATCTGAGGAAACTCGACGACATGGAAACTAGAGCCCAAAACTAATGAAGAGAAAAAAACAATTAAGAGGAGAAAAGAGACTACTCGGGGAGAAATAAGCTTTCTGCCCACCTTTCCTCTCCTTCTCCCCCTCCAAAAAACCATCGGTAATATCCTCAAAGAGATAAGAGAACATATGGCATCATTTTTGAAAAAGATTTTTTATTTATTTTAGGGGCAGTGGGGCAGAGAGAGTCCCGGGCAGACTGTGCTGAGCATGAGCGTGGAGCCTGAGGTGGGGCTGTGTCTTACCGCGCTGAGGTCAGGACCTGAGCCCAAACCAAGAGTCAGACGCACAACTGACTGCACCACCCAGGAGCTCCAATATGGTGTCATTAAAAGCAGGATGCTCAGGCTGCTGGCAAAGGGAGATTCTAAGGGGGCGGCGAGCTAAGGCAAAATCAGACTGTTGCGGCAGAAGGTTCTGGGGGCCGCTGCTTCAAGAACATTGTTATGGACTGGACGTGCATGTCCTCACGTGTGTCAATCAGCAGATGAATGGATAAACAACAACAGTAAATACACATATATGCGTATATACATGTGTATGTTCATACAATGGAATATTACTCAGCCATAAAAAGGAATGTCATTCTGACACATGGTACAACATGGATGAACCTTGGAAACATTAAGGGAAATAAGTCAGACACAAAAGGACAAATATTATACGATTCCACTCATATGAAATCTCTAGGATAGGCGAATTCATAGAGACAGAAAGTAGATTAGAGATAACCAGGGGCTGGGGGAGGTGGGAATCAGGAGTGAAAGCTTAATTAGTATCTTCTTTCTGTTTGGGTGGTGAGAAAGTTTTGCAAAGAGACAGTGGGGATAGTCGCACAACATCATGAATGGAATTAATGCCACTAATTGTGCATTTAAAAATGGTTAAAAAAGGGGCACCTGGGTGGCTTAGTGGGTTAAAGCGTCTGCCTTCGGCTCAGGTCATGATCCCAGGGTCCTGGGATCGAGCCCCACATTGGGCTCTCTGCTTCCTCCTCTCTTTCTCTGCCTGTCTCTCTGCCTACTTGTGATCTCTATCTGTCAAATAAATAAAAAAAAATCTTTAAAAAATGGTTAAAATGGCAACTTTCAAGTTATGTCTATTTTATGACAATAAGAAAAACCTAAATAGGGGAGCCCGGGTGGCTCAGTCCGTTAAGCATCTGCCTTCTGCTCAGGTTGTGATCTCAGAGTCCCGGGTTGGAGCCCCGTGTGGGGCTCCCTGCTCAGCAGGGAGCCTGCTTCTCCCTCTGCCCCTCCCTCTGCTTGTGCTCTCTGTCTCTCTCTCTCACTTGGTCTCTCTCTCTCTCAACTAAATAAAATCTTTAAAAAAAAAAGAGAGAAACTTAAATAGAGTTGATGTCTAAAATCTAAAAGGGTTCTTCCACTAAAAAAAATTTTCAGTGATAACAAAAAAACATATAAAAATTAAAAAGGGGGAAAGCAGGGGATCAGGGAAGGTTTTGTGAAGAGGGTGGAAGGTGGAGGGGGGGCGGGATTCCAGGGGTAGCAGTGGAGGAGAAGAGCTCTGGGGGCAAGGACCCAGCCCCTTGGGCTGTGAGGACGGGCTGGGTCATTTCAGCATGAAACCGGGAGCAGGTAGAGAAGCAGCAGGAGGCAAGAACTGGAAAGCTCTTTGGCCCAGAATGGCAGCAAGTGCAGAGCCTCCGGGGGAGGGGTTTTAGGCCACGGGGTCATAGATTCTGACCTTCGCCCCAGAAAGGTGGCCCCGCTTCAGCCAGGGGCAGATTCCCGCCGAGGGCTTGGGAAAACTCAGCTTGCTGGGCCGGAGTTCCCTGGAATCAGGAACTGGGGCTTGGCAGTGGGGCGTGGCGGTGGGGTGGGTGGCCGGGCACTGAACCGCTTCTTTCTCTCCTCAGACACCACCACACGTCTCCTGCTGGGGGCCATCGCGGTCCTTCTGTTCGCCATCCTGGTGGTGATGAGCATCTTGGGTGAGCATGTGCGGGCAGAGAGCACCCACCTTGTCAAAATCGGGTCTCATCTGGTAAAAGGTTCCAGACAAACCACATATACCGCAGGGCCCAAAGCCTAGAAAACATTGTGCTGTTTCTAGGTGAGAGTTTAGCCTAAAATAATAAATTCACACGACGACTCTCCGTGCCCCCTTTACTAAGTCATGTGGGGGCGTGGCTGGGTGGCTTCAGCGCCGTTCCCTACGCACTGCGAGGACGCGGAGCCAACTTGAGGTGAGTGAGACAGGCACTGCTTCTTGGAGGAGAAGGTTTGGGGACAATGGCCTGTAAAGATCCCATTCATTCATTTAACGAACATTCGTGGAGCCCTGCTGTGTGTTAGGCCCCCTAAATGCAGAGGACAGAACACAAGAAAAGAAAGGATGAATGGGACACCATCTCCCCTGCCAGTAAGGAAGCATCACGGGTAGGCAGCTCCCCATGGGGGGACCAAAGTGAGAAAGGAATAAAGGAGATGGAACCGTTCAAGGACAGGCAAGGCTCTAGGACCGGGAGATTTGGCTGCTTTTTACAGATTCAAGTCAAAGTGTGTGATGTGGTTTGCAAAGTGGTTTCAGTGCCTCTGTCTTTAATCTTTGAGAAGCACCCAGAGGCGGGCGCCGTGGAAGGGGAGAGAAGTCCAGTGACAGTATTAGCTCCCACCAAATCCTCCCCTTCGGGCACGCACATTAATCAGGGGATCTGTGAGTGTTTAGAAAAGAATATGGTGACCACCGGTGCCAGCTTGGATTCATCTAGAATAATCATGACAAATTAGATGGGTTTCCTTTTGTCCTCGCGCTAGGTTGGGGAGGTCAGAGCAATGCAAAGAGAGAGTGTATTGTGATTTTCGTAAAGCAGCTGAAACGTACCCATGCCATGGGCAAGACTCCCAGTGGTCCTGCGCTCACTGAGCAGACAGGCTGGACTGTCGATTATTCGACTGGTGTCGGTGGGGCTGTAGATCTCTCAGGGCTGGGGTACCACGGGCCAGGTCTTGGCTCTGTCCTCGTCTACATTTTATTCAAGCACTTGTATGGAAACAAAAAGATGTTGATGGGATTTGTCAGTGATACAAGGATGCTCAGGGTGACAAATAAAGGGTGCTTAATATGAGAGGTGGGAAAAAAAATCAAGATTAAAATCTATCTTTCAAAACGCAAATGAGCCAACGTGAATGAGATAAAGGTGGAAGAAATAAAAATAAGACCTTCAGACGGATTTAAAAGGTGACTGATACCTGTTCTGGACACAGGGGAGAGCTGGCTTGGAAACAGAACCCATGAAAACGATCGAAGGGTGTGTTCCGCCCGCCCAGGAAAGCGCATGTCTGCACGTACCCGCTGATTCCTTTCCTGGAAGTGGTCTGCAGACTGGCAAGCCGGCAGCCGCTGGAAGGAGTGTGGCCGTCACTGTTGCTGGGGCTGGGGCCACAACTGGCATGTTCCAGTCTGTTCTGGGGGCAGCATTTGGGTGCCGATGTGGACACATCGCAGTGAGCCAGGCAGGATGGAGAAGGGTTTGGACAGCTTCCCCTGCAAGAAACTATGCAAGAAAGGGTGCCTGTTTAAACCTGGACGAGGGGAGGATGGTGTCCTTCTTCGAGCAGGTGGGAGAAGGTGGGCCGGGCTTGCTCTGGGTCACTTAGAGGCGGATCCTAGGTCTGTACGGCTGGGTCCCAGAGAGGCAGGTGAGGCTCAGCAGCTCAGCAGTGGACCAGGTTGAACTGTTAGCTAATGAGGGCGTGGCCAATGAGATCAGACCCTCGGAGCCTGCCGAGGGTTCCCACCGTGGCTGGAGAGCGTGGACACGTGGCCTCCGGGTCCTTTCTAAATGTCTGCTTTTCTGGGCTTCTGTGCCCCAGGGAGTCTGGGGAGAGAGAGGAGCTCTTAACCTAGGGCCGAATCTGCTGGCACTTCCCCTTGGTGGTCACGACCCTGCCAACCTCCCCAGTTTCCTTGTTTATTGGGTCACCAACCTTCTCCCCCGCCGGGCACTGTGAGAGGGGCTCATCTGGGGAGACGGCTGCCCGAGGCACCCCCGGAGGGCACCAGCGTTCGGCAGGTGGAGGGAGCGTTGGGTCACTGAGTGGGATTCCTGAGGCGGGAGCCAGGCATGCTGTCAGATGCTGAGTCCGTCCCCCACCCCCGTCTCCCCTGCAGCTTCCAAGGGCTGTATCAAGTGTGAGGCGCCCTGCCCGGAGGACTGGCTACTCTACGGAAGGAAGTGCTACTTCTTTTCTGAGGAGCCGAGGGACTGGAACACGGGCAGGCAGTACTGCCATACCCATGAGGCTGCGCTGGCTGTGATTCAGAGCCAGAAGGAGCTGGTGAGCGCGGGGCTGGGGGCGACCTCTGGGGACAACCCCACCCCTGGGGTGTGGCGTCCCGCGTGACATGCTTCCAGAGCACACGCAGCATGGGGTGTGCTGGTGGGCCCCGTGGGGTCCGAGCACATCTCCAAGGGCTCCTGTTTCCACCGCCATGGTGAAGGCCAACGATTTCAATCCCAGGCTGGCTTGCTGAGCCCAGCTCAGTATCCTCAAGTGTGAGCATCACCAATTATAAATGCCCTTGTGAATGAGGAACACACTGGCACCTTCCATGCGTCCAAATCAGGGCGTGAGTTCCCGCGGAACACCCAAAACAGTTTTCTCAGTAGGAAAGCGAAAGAAACACAATGAATGAGTCTGTTGATCCGTTTTGGATTTTGAGGGTTACAGTGGTATGGCAATCCAAAGTGGCAGGTAATCGCAAAGTCACTTCTGTTTGTCTCTGATACACAGTGTAGTATCTCCCTGCTGCAGAGAAGGCCGAGAAGCCAAAATGAATGTTGCAATTTGTCCCAGATAATCCATTAAGTGGGCAATCCCAGGCTTCCTGCCAATCAGGAACGCTGACTGGTTGGCTGGACCACAGAGCTAGGAGGACCAACCTTGTCCAAGGCTGGTCCAGTGGGCATGCTTGCAACTGCTGGGAGAGGGGTCAGCGTGAGTGCTGGGCACTTGGTGACCCCAGCTCCTTATTTGCAGGACGCGGCGAGGGATCCCCCTTTCAGGGTCTCTATATCCCGGGAGCCAGTCTTCTCAGCTGAGGTCAGTCCAGGGATGTATGAACAGTTAGGAAACCACAGATGACTCGGGTTTCCCTCTTTCCTTGATACAGGAATTTATGTTCAAGTTCACACGGAGGGAGCCCTGGATTGGCCTGCGCAGAGTCGGGGATGAATTCCACTGGGTCAACGGTGACCCATTTGACCCGGACACGTGAGCTGAGGCTTCATCTTCTGGCCGCTGATCTTAGGCTAGGGGAGGCCTAGCCCCTCGGACACAGCCTCATGAGGGAGAACCAGTGGGTTTGTGCTAGCTAGAGCTCTAATCTCCAGGGTCAGCGGCGTGTGACCGAGAGAATGATAATGAAGACGGCTTTACTTCTCTCCCTCTCCCCTAATGTCCAGCCTGGTTTGGTGGCTCCACTGTATGTAATCATCAGAGCTTCCTGCTGCGGGGCCCAGGCTCTTTCCATCTTGTGGCTCCCCGCCTGGGGAGCGGCTCGTCTGCGTGGCTCTGTGTGGCTCTGTGTGGCTCAGAGGAGAGGGAAGACATGCCCCGGATGTCCCTCGGCGTTGGCCAGAACTTAGCCCCACGACCACAGCTGCCTGCTGGGGAGGGTGGGGATGGGGCCTCTATTCTGGGCAGCCGGTGTTACCTAAACATTAGTCCTATGGAAGAAAGGGGCTCTGACGCTGGGGTACCATGAACATTCCCTTAGAGAAAACAGCGCCTGAGGGTGCCGGCGGTGTGAGCAGTGGTGGGATTGCTTGTGTGACCCAAGGGGTGTGGACGTGAGAGTGTGGTGGGGCGGCAGGTGTGCGATGACAGGGACTGGTTTGTGGGGTGCTGGTGGCAGGGGACGTGGGTGGTGGGGGTGGTGACTGTGTGTATGGGGGGAGCAGTCCAGGCTTAGGGGAGCATGGTAGGGGGCATACAGGGGAACAAGAACCTCAGTTTCTAGTCCAGCCCCTAGGCTGGAAGCACGGGCCCCGACGAGCTGGGGGGCGGGGTACAGCTGCTCACCTGATGATGATGATGCAGGAGGGTCCCCAAGGCAGGAGAAGTGGGAGGCACCCAAGACCCCCAGCCAGCTGGGAGCTGGTGATCAGCCACCTTCCCATCCAAGGCGGGCTTAGGGCTTAGCCTTCGGGCGGCGAGCAATCTGTCAGCGTCTTCCCTCCTGGCTCCTGTGCCCTTCGTTGTGCACCCCCTCTTTGTCCTCATTGTTTCTTCCTTTTTTTCTTTTTCCTTTTCGTGCCTTCATCCCAGATCTACCCTTAGAGCTGCTGAGAAGTCTTGCACTTTCTGCCTCTCTCTCTTCTTCTGGAAGCTTCCTGCTCCCTGAACCTGGGAGAGCCCTGGAGGCTGGGGTGCCCAGGGTGCTCACCATCTGCCAACCAGAGGAGCTTTAGGCGTGTTGCTCTGGCACTGAGGTGGTCCTGCCCGCCACCCCCTCTTGAGGTCATTCTGGTGCCCTCTTGTGAGACCCCGGCTCCAGCCCTCCTTTTGAAATTCAAAAGGAAATGATTTTAGGTAGAAAGAACCCCCATCCCCCACATCTACTGATGACGTCAGCCAACACCAGGGTGAGTCAGGTCCGCCCCTGTGAGATAGTTTCATTCGGCTCGTCTCTGCTGGGCTCTTCCTGGGCTGGACGCTGGGTGCTGTAGGGGAGCCCAGATGAGGGGGCACGGAGCCCCCTGTGTGGGTGCTGACCGCCTGGGGGACTGGCAGGGACAGACGGACACAGGCCTCCGGGTCCCACGGTGCAGGCAGCTGCTGTGGGGAGGGAGGCGGGGCAGAGGGTGGTCCTGACCCAGATTCTGACTCATGGGACTAGCGAGCTGACTGGAAGGCTGCGGAAGCGCGATGGGAAAGCGCAGGGCGTGTTCAGGTGACGTCTGTGGGCATGCTCAGGATGGCTGGAGCCGTGGTGCACGCAGTAGGTAGACAATGGGATGGCACATTAGAAAGTTCTGTAGGGGCTAAAGGTATTAGAAGGTGGATCCAGAGGGAGGGACAGGTCGCAGGGCCTCCAGGGCCACCCAAAGACAGGCTACGTGTGCCAGGTTGTAAGCGCCTGCTCTTTTGTCTTCTGGCCACAGATTCCCCATCTCGGGCCTGGGAGAGTGTGTCTTCGTGGAGCCCACCAGGCTGGTGTCAACCGAGTGTCTGATGACCCGGCCCTGGGTGTGCAGCAAGACGGCCTACACGTGAGCTGGGTCAGGCCAGAGGCGGGCCTCCAGCCGGGCTCCGAGACTGGCCCCAGCTCGTCTCCACAGCGAAGCGGTGAAGGCTGCCCTCCACCCCCGGCCCCTGGACCAGGTCCCACAGCCCTGGCTCCTAGTCTCCTTGGCCCCAGGCAGGTCCTGCGGCTCAGCCGTCGAATCCCACATGCTCAGTAGCATAGGCATTCCCAAGACACACACACGCACACGTACACAAGCCTGCACAGGCATGCACACAGTCCCTTCTCAAGTTCAGAGTCCACTCTTGGTCACCCCAAGTCCCTCCCTGGCCCTGCGCTGGAACACGTCTCCCCCACGCAGCCCTGGTGCTTGGAGGAAGGGTGGGCGCTGACACAGACCGCATTTCTGTCTGCACTGTCACTTCTCCCCTGGGATCTGGGGAGGCCAGGAGGCGGGCTTCCCTGCACGGGGCCCCCTCTATCCACCCTCTCTGCCTGGCCCGGGGTTCTCAGGTAGGCCCCTGCTGTGTCTGTGGTGCTGTCATGTTGGTCACTGACAGAATAAAGAGATGACTGGCATCCAGAGGAATCGGCTGCCCTTTGTTCCAGGGTCATGGGTTGGGGGGGGGTGGGGAGCAGAGGCACACATCTCTGGGGGCCTGTCTGTGGGGAGCCACCACTGAGATGCACCCGATCTAGCATGGCAGGTGATGACGTGTAGGAGCCGAGGACCAAAACCCATTCTGTGGCCTCAGGACCACTTAATGTGGCGGGGCTGCCGAGTTATATTCTTAGATGGCTCGGGGGTGTGCTCCGTCTGGGTCCTTCATTACTATTCAACTCAATATGACAAATGTTTATTCACATCACACCGACCACGTGCCAGACACCATGCCACGCGTGGGGAGCAACAGCTTTATCCCCCAAGGAGCACACAGGGAGCAGAGGCAACAGCTTGGGAAGCACCAGAATGTTCTAGAACACAGTTGAGGGACGGTTTATTCTGCCTCAGGGGAGAAGGGGGGTGAAGTGAGCAGGAGGATTAGCCATGCAGAAAAGATGGGTGTTCATGGGGCCGGGGGTAGGATAAGAGCGTGTGCAGGTCCTAGGGCCTTTGATCTTCCTTGGTCTGCCTGGGGGAGGAAATGGGGGTCTGACATTTCCCCTGGGCCTGTAGAGGCTCCAAATGCCATCACCCCAACACACACACACACACCTGGAGCCCCAAAGCTCACCCTAGTGCGGCCCAGGCTTCCCCAGCCTCCTCTCAGTGCCCCGGGCTGGCTGCCCATGAGCCGCGTGCAGGTGAATTTGGGTCCTGGCCCACTTTCAGAAAATAGCTCAGAGGGAAACCAGGTCCTGCTCTGCTCTGCTCAGTCCTTTTATTGCTGGGTTTTCAGACAAAACTGTCAACTTGGTTTTGTTAAACTTTCTGCTTGCTTCCCAGATATGTAGTAGAATATGGGCATTTTGGTGATTTCTTCTTTTGTCTTTAGTGGGAAAGCAGTGAGGAACCTGATGTAGAATAAAGAGGTGACAGCAACTCTGCATGGGGGGGGGTGGGGCCCCGCGGGGGTGGCAGGAAGCCCACCACCTCCCCTGCACATGTGGGAAGCCTGTCTGGGGGGCTGAGGACTGAGGAAATGGTCAGCGGCAGCATTGGCTACTGGGGGGCGGGGGGTTACGGGGAGTCTCCCTCCCACTGATTCTCAGTCATGCACAGGCCCATGGTCCCTCTTCCCTTCAAAGATGGTGAGGCTCAAAAGCCTTGCAGGTGGTACCCACAGAAATGTCCGAGGCAGGAAATGCTGCCACAGGGGGCGAGGGTCCCTAGCAGGGTCCAAAGTTCCGGAGGAGGGGTCACGGCATGCCAGGACTTCTGAGCTATGCCCTTGTCCTGCCTGGGGGGGGGGGGCGGTGCTCAGGTGGGGAGAGCTGAGCAATGAGGGGGGCCGGGAAAGGAGCAGCGGGACAAGACAGGGATGGTGAACCCGTGGCATTCAGATCTTACCTCTTACTCCGTCATCCAAAGCCTGCCACCTGCGGCTTCCAAGTCCGCACTGCCAAATAAGCTCTTCTGACCTTGGGTTTGTCACACCACAATTCTCAATCAGTTTAGGGCTAAAGGAACCCTGACTCAGGGTCGCCAAGGTTTTCAGAGTTTTCCCATCTGGTGCCTACTAAGGAAGGAAGCACAAGACAGAAACCAAACACTGGCACGCCAGAATCCAGAAATGTAGACCATCCTTCCCAAGGTTAGACAGCGGCGAAGCTCCTCACTCTCCCACGTGGGCTGAGCCCGCGGGTTTGCGGGGCTGCGGCGCCCGGTGCTGTGCTCTTGGCGGCCACAGGGGGGCAGCACCGAGGGCGGCCACCCCGCCGGTTTCCGATCCTCCCCGCTGCGGTTCCGCGCCCCCCACCCCGCCTTCCCCAGGCCCCACTCCCGAGCCCCTTGCGAAGGTTCTTCCTTGCCGAGGCGTGCCCTGGCGCTGAGAGTGTGCTTACCTTGGAGCCTGGGCTGCCACTCCCTGGGTGGATTTGAACCCAAACCCCAGTCGGGTTCTCGGTGACCCCTGCAGCGGGCAGGGCCGCGTAGAAGGCTGCGCACTCACAGCAGGCACCCCTCAGACGGCCTCTGTGGAGACGGAGGGCGACAGGGAGGACTGGGTGAGCGTGGGGGTGCTGGGCCGCCAGGTCAGCCAGTGTCCCCCTCGCGCGTCTCCTCCCGGCGAGGCCCGCACTGCCCGCCCGCGCTTACAGACGAGGAGCAGATTCAGAGAGGTTGACGGACTGCCCCGCGTCACACAGCCACGGGGGGGTGGAGGCAGGGTTTGAACCTACCCCCACCCCACAGGCCCTTGGGAAGCCACTTGTGTGGCGGGCACGTCCCCTGCCCAGCCCGCTCTGAGGCCAGCTCTGGCGAGGGAGGGTTAGGAGGGTGTCCGTGTGGGGGTGCGGGGCCACCCTGGGAAAGCAAGGTGGATGCCCACAGGCAATTCTTTCCCGGAACACTTTTGTCTCCTTCATATGATTTCATTCAAATTACCCACAGCTGGTGGGGGTGGCGCAAATAATGACTTCCTTTTCCTTCTTCAAGGTCGGGCTGGAGCCTCCCCCAGATGCCTTGGGGGACCGCAGCAGCTCCCTTGCCCCAAACCTCCAGCACTTTAAGACTGAGCATCTTCCATGACCCGAGTCTCCCAGCCTTGTCGTCTGTGACTCCTCTCTGCACCATCTGACTGCTCCGTCATCTGACTGTAAACCGCTGGAGAGCAGGGATTGTGTCGTTGGCCTCTTCTAGCACACACCTGCTCCGAAGATGGTTCCCATGACAGCGAGATTGCCCACAGCGCCTGGAACCGTGTGCCACCGCCAGAGGGGCCAGAGGCCGGTGTGGTCACTGTCCTTTAAGCTTTGGTGGCTATGGTGTGGTTTTAGAGGCGCAGCAGAGATGAATCTTTAATATGCTTTTTTGTAGACGTTTTATTTATTTATTTGACAGACAGAGATCACGAATAGGCAGAGAGGCAGGCAGAGAGAGAGGGGGAAGCAGGTTCCCTGCTGAGTAGAGAGCCCGATGCGGGGCTCGATCCCAGCACCCCGAAATCATGACCTGAACCGAAGGCAGAGGCTTAACCCACTGAGCCACCCAGGTGTCCCTTTAATGTGCTTTGCTTCAGTTAAATGAGCTCACTCACATTCCCTCAGCGGGCGCATCCTGCCTGGGCTGGGGGGTGGGGGGTGGCCCAGTGCAGTGAGGGGGGAGCTGCTTCAGCCTCCAAAATGTCCTTCACATCACACACAGAGTCTGCGACGGGGACATGGCTGAGTGGAAACCAGGCTGACTGGGCTTGGCCACTGAAGGTTCCCGGGCCCGCCAGGATAACCGTGCTAATGTCACTGCGTCATTCTGTAAAACATGACCTGGTTTTCAGAAAGGCCCACTGTCTGGTGAGTGCTCACACCGGCGGGGGGTGGTGGAGGTGGGCGAGGGACCTGCCTTTTCTCTCTTCTTGGTCTGTAGCGTATGGGACTCAAGGTGGGGGCATCTGGAAAGCCTCCTGCCACCTTCGTCAGAGATCTCTGCTCTCTGGAGGGGCAGCCGGGAGTGGACACGTGCTGGGTCTGGCTCCTGAGACTCGCCTGAGACTAGTCTGGGGCTGCCTCTACCGACCAGGAGGTGTGGAGCTCGGGCCACATTGCTAAGTCTCTCTGACTCCAGGCTTCACCTCTCTAAAACAGAACTCGCATCTGCCCTGTCTCCCTCACAGTGCTTTGAGAATTGTACGGGTTAGACTCTCAGGGGTTAGAAATATCTACCCCATTCTCACTACCCACGAGGCCCAGAGAGGTTAAGTAACATCTCCAGAGTCACACAGCTAGTGGCAGAGCTAGAACTCAGGTCTGCGGCCCTCCTGCTCCCTGTTTATACTCTTATCATTGCACGTGTCCTGCTGTATTTGTTTACTCGTTCACCATCCTGGCAGAAGTGTAAGCTCCTAGAGGGCGGGGGTCCGCTCTCACACTCCTTTGTTTCTGCAGCATCTGGTACATACAGACGGTGCTCAATAAATACGCGTTGAACTAAACTAACCTTGACTGCTAGTTCCAGCGCTCTTTCCTCTACCCATGCTGTCTCTGATCCTAGAAACCTGTACTTCCAGCTCAGTCTCCCACGAAGTATGAAAACTTGCAGATGTTTTAGAGAGAAAGGTGCTCAACCACCTTGCCCTTCCCATTAGGGTCCTGTGGTTTATAGCACAGAACCCATCTGAGCAAATACACACACATAAGACAAAATTGGGATAAGGGTAACAACTAACATGAATTGAGAGGTGAGTAGGGCCAGGGACTGTGTTAAGTGTTTCATACATGAAGTGCCAGTCCCATGGTAAGTGCTTAAAAAAAAGCTACTATTTGGGCACCTGGGAGGCTCAGTCGGTTAAGCCTTTGACTCCTGATCTCGGCTTAGTCCTTGATCTCAGGGCTGTGAGTTCCAGTCCTGCATTGGGCTCCACAATGGGCCTGGAGACTACTTTAAAAAAAAAAAAAGTATTACTATCTTCTTTAACTATAATGTGAGTTGAGTAGAATATTAGAGTATGCTAGCAGCTTCTGCCAGGATGCCCAAATTTCAGAGGCTAACAAAGTAAAGATCATTTTTTTTAGGCTCACGCCATAGACTAAGTGGATCAGTGATGGGGAATGGCTTTGCTCTGTCTGGGGCCTTTGGACGTAGCGGTTCATACTGGATGTGTTTCAGAAGTTGTGGTAGATGGGAATGCCAGCAAGCCTTTTCACTACCCTTCTGGGCACACAGAAAGATTGTAGTTCCCAGTTAGGTATGCAGTGAGTTGCTTTAACCAAGAAAAAGTGACAGATGTCATTTCCAGGTGAAAGCACTTTTTTAAAAAAATTACTTTTAATATAAATTAAATTAATTAACATATAATGTATTATTTGTTTCAGGGGACAGGTCTGTGATTCATCAGTCTTATATAACACCCAATGCTCCTTACAACACATGCCCTCCTTAATGTCCATCACCCGGTTACCCCACTCCTCTCCCCTCCCCTCCAGCAACCCTCAGTTTGTTTCCTATGATTACGAGTCTCTTATGGTTTGTCTCCCTCTCTGGTTTCGTCGTTTCATTTTTTCCCTCTCTTCCCTTAAGGTCCCCTGCCTTGTTTCTTGAATTCCACATATCAGTGAAATCATATGATAATTGAACAATTTTTCTGATTGATTTATTTCACTTAGCCTAATACCCTCTAGTTCTACCCACATTGTTGCAAACAGCAAGATTTCATTTTCTGATGGATGAGTGATATTCCATTGTGTGTGTGTAATATATATAACACATCTTCATTCACTCATCTGTTGAGGGACATCTGGGCTCTTGCCACAGTTTGGCTATTGTGGACATTGCTGCTATGAACGTTGGGGTGCAGGTGACCCTTCGGATCACTACATTTGGATCTTTGGGATAAATACCCAGTAGTGCGATTGCTGGGTCATGGAGTAGTTTTATTTTCAACTTTTTGAGGAAGCTCTATACTGTTTTCCAGAGTGGCTGCACCGGCTTGCATTCCCATCCAGGCGGAAGCATTTAAGAACCAAAGCAGACTTCTTCAAATGTTCCCTCCTTTCCCCAACCATGACTTGTTTATTTGGAGGTTTCATAAGGTTGAGACATCCTGGAATGCTAAGCCACTATGTAGGGGACGGGTTTCCTGGGACAGTTCTGGATCCACAGCAGACTGTGTGTATGAGAAATCAAGCCTCTGAGACTTTGCGCCGATCTCTCTCTCCGCTAGCCAGGGGCCAGCCGGGAGGTGGGATGCACGAGGCCCACAGACCACTGGCTAGGACAGTCGTGGAAGGCTGAGGAGGGCAGTCTAGTCGATTCTGTGCGTTGGTGTCATCGATCAATTTTGGAAAATTCTTCATCTTTACCTAAATATTTCTCCGGCCTCACCCTGCTTTTCTTCTCTCTTCCAGGGACTCCAGTTAAGGCTGTTGGATATTATCACATGGGTCCCTAATGCTTTATCTTTTTTTGCTTTTGTCAATTGTACCAACAAAGCCGGGATTACACTGGATCTGTAAGTCAGTGTGAAGACTTATGCCATCTTAATAATGTGACTATTCCATTCAACAGTGTAGATCTCTCCGTTTTTTAAAAAGTTTTTTAAAAATTTCAGAAACTTGTTGCAAGTTTTAAGGGTAGAGTTTCTGCATATATTTTTAAAAAACTTATCCCCAAGTGTTTTCAGGTGGCCAGGAAGATGGCAGACATGCAGACTGAGCGCGCCAACCAAAAGCAGTGAACCATCTTTCAAAATAAGAAGTGGGTCCTGCTTGGAGAAACTGGCAAGGAGAAGCTCCCATGATCCTGCGAAAACACCGGTTTGGGTTTCAAGATGCACAAGGAGGCCATTGAGGGCACCTTGATGAGACAAGAGGGACAAGAGATGCCCCTTTCCTGGCAATGTCTCCATCCAAGGGTGGATTCTGTCCAGTGTGGTGACGAAGGTGAAGACGCAGAGGACCACTGTCATCTGCCGAGACTACCTCCGCTACCCCCCAAAGTACAAGCTCTTTGAGAAAGGACATGAGCATATGTCTGTGCACCTGTCCCCTGCTGCAGGGACGTCCAGATCGGCGACATCATCACAGCGGACGAGTGCCGGCCTTTGAGCAAGACTGTGCATTTCAAGGTGCCTAAAGTCACCAAGGCTGCTGGCACCAAGAAGCAATTCCAGAAGTTCTGAGATGAGACATTTGCCCACACCCCCAAAGAAAGTAATTTCCCAACTGAAAAAATAAAAACTTATCTTCAAATATTTTTTTCATGTTTCTACAATTTTTCTAAAAAATATTTCACAGTCCAACTGTTTGTCACTGGTATAAAGAAATAGAATCAATTTTTGTGTATTGACCATTCCTCCTACAGTCTTGCCAGATTGACGTGATAGCTTGAGTAGATCTTTTTGCAGACTGCTTAGGGTTTGTAACGGCATGATTATGGCACGTTTTATTAAAGCATAACATGGGCCATCACCTTTCCGGCTCCTGAGATCAATTTCCCTATTTCTCTGTCCAGCTACAAAGCCAATGCTATGTATTCTCTCTGGTTTAGACGTGACAGCAGCACCTCGCTTTCAGGGACTGGTGTCTGTATTAGTCGGGATAGCTTAGTTGTTACAATAAACAACCTAAAATTGCAGAGTCTTAAATATAATAACAATACTCATAAGTCTAGGGAACGAGCTGAGGTCGCTGGGGCGGAGGTGGGTGGGGGGATGGGGCCACTGGGTGAGGGGCAGTAAGGAGGACACGGGATGTGATGAGCACTGGGTGTTCTACCCAAATGATGAATCACCAAATTCTGCCCCCAAATTAAGAATACACTGTATAGGGGCACTTGGGTGGCTCAGAGGGTTAAGCCTCTGCCTTCGGCTCAGGTCAGGATCTCAGGGTCCTGGGATCGAGCCCCGCATCGGGCTCTCTGCTCAGCGGGGAGCCTGCTTCCCCTTCTCTCTCTGCTTGCCTCTGTGTCTACTTGTGATCTCTGTCAAATAAATAAATAAAATCTTTAAAAAAAGAAAAGAATACACTGTATGTTAACTAACTTGAATTGAAATAAAACAAAAAAATGTTGTAAGACCATTAAAAATCTATATATAACAAAAATATTTCTTGCTCTTCTGTGGTTTTGTCCCATGTGGGTTTATGAGGAGGTCACTCAGTGTCCTGGGCTGCTTCTGTCTGGAGGCCCCACCGTGTCTAGGCCCTCAGAGTCCTTCATTGGATCTTCCTCATCTGGCCAGAAAAGGAGGGAAGAGAGTGTGGATAAATGCGTGACCGTTTTTTAGGGCCCCGTTCCGGTCATATTTTTCTGCAGAGCAAGCGAGGACATATAATCTAGCTGTGTTCTCAGTAAGAGGAGGACTTGGCTTTGGGGTTTATGTGGCCAGTCTTTGCCACATGTAGTATTATCTTCATTTTACAGTTAAGAAAACTGAGGCTCGAGAGAGTAAGGGATTTCCCAGCTTTCACGGTCATGGACAACAGCTCCTGGAACTGAGCCTGAATATGGCAGATCCCCGCCCCCCCACCGCTCCTGAATCGTACGCTGTCGATGCTACTTTCTCTCCTATGCCTCTCTCCCTGGTTCCTGTGTTAGCTTTCCTTTCTTTTCTTTTTTTCATTTTTAAAAAATGTTATTATTTTTTATTTTTTATCCTTTCTCAAGTTTTCATTTAAATTCCAGGTAGTTAACTTACAGTATAATATTAGTTTCAGGTGCAGAACTCAGTGAAGCATCAGTTCCATACAACACTCGGGGCTCAAGGCCTGTGCTCTCTTAAGACCGGTGGTGTTTCGTTTCCCTCCCAGCTCGGCTTCCTCCAGACGGCCGGGTTTTTCTTCTGGGCTTTGAGCTACCTGCTGGTACCTTGTGCTTTCCCGAGCAGCCCGGTCCACAGGCTTAGTCTGCAATGGTAAGGATCCTGAGAGCCACTGCAATAAAACGTAAGACATTTAAACAGAACAGAAGAAGACACAAAAGCTGATGTCAAGTGATATCTTTCCAGGAGTTCCTATCCTCCTGCGTTGTTTCAGACGTGCTGTCGCACGCCAAAGTCTTGGGAGAAAGGACTGTGGAGCTCCTCTAGATCGGCACCAGTAAAACCACAGTGAAAACCTGGAATTGGATGGTCTCACAATACAGGCCGTCCAGCTCCTCGCTGTTTCTTCCCTACAGAATGGGGATTAGGGTTGTCGCAGGGCAGTGGGTTTTTTCCATCTTCAAGTGGTGCCGGAAACGTGGAATTAGATCTAATGGAATTAGATCTAATGGAATTAGATCTTCTAAGGGAGATCTGCTGGAGGAAAATAGATCTCCCAAGGGAAGCTTTGCACCGCCCAAGTGGGACTACTGTGAAGGGGGGGGTGGTCCGAGGCATCTGCTTTGAAGCTCAGTATGGGGGTTCCTGGGTGGCTCAGCCGGTTAAGCATCTGCTTTAGGCTTGGGTCATGATACCATGTCCTGGGATCAAGCCCCGCCTCAGGCTCCCTGCCCAGGGGCGAGTCTGCTTCTCCCTCTCCCTCTGAGATCTTTCTTGCTTGAGCTCTCTCTCAAATAAATAAATAAAACCTTAAAAAAAAAAAAAGCTCAGTCCTGACAGAAAGGAGGGACTGAACAGGTGAGCTCAGAGGTCATGAGGTCATGAGGCCACCATCCCATTAGTGTCACATCTATACTTTGCCTTTAGTGTATTCTTTTCCACATATTTAATAATTGTTGAGGCTTAAATATTCTAGGGGACAGTTAGAAAACAGTTAAGTCAGACTCATAAAGAACATATACCTGGTTGTTTGGGGGAGGCTCCTGGGCAGGCATGACCTCCATGACGGTGATCCCTGGTGGTGCGTTTCTAATTTAAAACTCTATATTCTGAGCCAAACTATGGAAAGAGCCTAGATGTCCATCAACAGATGAATGGATAAAGAGGATGTGGTGTACATAGACAGTGGTTACTGTGCCCAGGGGCTCCCTGTAGTCAGGGCCGCAGGGAGAGCGGGAGGTTTCCGACCAGCCACAGAGGGAGCTGACGAGATCAGACGGCCGGACGAGGTCCAAGAACGTTCCGGGTCTTCTCCTGCAGCTCGGGAGCTTGGGTGTCAGGGCGGAGCCGTGGGTGGTAGGACAGGTCCAGCAAGCAGGAGTGGCAGGAGCACAGGCGGCAGGAAGCTGAGGGTACAGGTGAGAAGGTGGGTGCAGTTTAGGCTGCTTGTGAGCTTGTGAAAGCAGGAGGCGGGAGCCGGGAGCAGGACGGTCCTGAGGCCCCCCGACCCCGGCAATGGAAGGCAGGCTAAGAGCGACGGGTGAGGATCCCAGATCTCTGCGCGTGGCTGGTAAGAATGTAGAACAGTGGAGTCGCTGGGGGTAGTTTGGCGGTTCCGCAAAAAGTTTCCAGATAATCCAGTAATTCCACTCCTAGTATGCATCCAAAAGAACTGGGATTGCTATTTCCATACTGATGTCCACAGCAGCATTATTCACAAAATCTAAACACACACACACACACACACACACACACACACACAGAACAATAGACAAACGGATAAACAAAATGTGGCATTTAGATACAATGGGATATTACTCAGTCTTAAAAAGGAAGGAGAATCTGATACATGTTACAAAATTGATGACCTCTGAGAAGACGGGTACAGGAAATAAGCCAGCACAAACAAGTAAAGGGCAAATAGTGTAGGATCCCACTTCCAGGAGGTACCCAGAGGCAGAAAGAAGAAGGGTGGATGTCAAGCCTGGGGGTGGGGTGCGGAGGGGAATGGGGAGGTATTGCTGAACAGGTACAGAGCTTGTCTTTGGGACGATGACAGTTCTAGAAACAGCTGGTGGCGACGACTGCCCAACGGACGAGGTGGGCCCTTCTCCTGAGGCCCTCTCTCTATAGCATCTGTGGTCATCTCGGTCGACCATAGGTGTGGTGGTGTGTGATGAAAGCGTTCAGGGGTATTAGACGACTTCTGAAAGGTTAGCTAAGTCCCCAACGGTGTTACTTGGATTAGGAACCTCTTTAGTCTTATAGAACTAGTCTGGTTCTAGAAGAAATAAGCGCGCCAGGCCAAGTTTACAGTGATTCCAAACAGTTTAATGTAATTCCAAGACAAAGTGTGATTACATTTCTACACATATACAATATGCATATGTGAGTTTACAAATTTTAATTAATAACTCGTTTCACCTCAGAGACCGAAAAAATGATCAAAAAGAAACTGTGAGTAACAAGCTATAACATAGTTCACCACAACGGGACCCCCCTTTCTCACCCTACAGTTAGTAATATTACAATTAAAATAACTATATTCTTCTATAATTTTTTTCTGTTAAAATCATCTCATAAATTTACAATGCTATTATTAGTTTCCAAGACTAATATAAATTCACTCCATTTTTCTACAACGAAAATGATTATTAATTTAGAAGCACACGACATCATGATGAAAAACACAAGCATTTTAGTAGCAAGGACTTGATCAGTTAAGAATTATTTTTCTTGTAAAACATTCTAAAGCCAAGTAAAATATCCATTCTTATAACATACCTATAATATGAGACTAAGGAATAGGTTACATATAGGTCTACAACACATTGGTTTGTTTTTTAAAAAAAGTAGACATTTATAAATAAAAAAGAAAAGAGGGACAATTCACATAGGAAAAAGAGGTACACGAGAAAATACTGTTGCACGCAATAATTTTCACAAAGATTAACATGGATTAACACTTTTCATTACAGAAACCGTACAGTGAAGGAACACAACAGACCGGGGCTTTCATAGGGCTATTGAGCTGAGATGACCTGGTGGAGGAAGATGTAGGCAAGGTGACCTTGGGGAGGGAGCCGTGTTCCTTGGACTGTTGACCAATCGCCACCGGGTCTCCTCTTCCCGGCTCTCATTCTGGGGAGTGAGTCTTTCTATCCAGTGTCCGGAATTCATGGGCAGTTGAAAGGTAAACATTTCTACAGATCTGTTCTCTTTCCGTTCTAATGGATCCCGCTCTTGGAAACGTGGTATTGGATCAGAGGCTGCAGCTCATTACATGTGGTCAACACAAAATGGGATGGAAAATTCCAGTTCTGATGTGCTGCCCCCCTCCTCACTCATCTGTGCCCTGGAGGCTGGGGACCCAGGGAGAGTGGCGGCCCCCCTTGGGGCCACCTGCCTCCGCTGTGGTGAGGTGGGTGACGAGAACCCCGCACCAGGCCTCGGGCCCACCCGGGGAAGGGGCAGCCTGGGGCCGGCCCCCGGCTCGTGGACGACGCCATCGCTGCCTGACTTCTGAAAGCTTCTCTTCCTCCTCATCCGTAAAGCTATACTCGTCCTATCAGAAATTTGGTTTGATATATATATACACTAACATATATATCACCATCTATCTCTACACAGTGGTTCTACTAAACTACAAAGTCTCCTGCCCCAAAGTAGGACTTTCTGGTCTACTTCATTTGGTTACAAAACGCACACAAAGAGGATGAGGAGATGCTTTGGGGGCCAGAAATGATTGTGCCCTGGAAAAGCCACGGAAGACAGCTTTAAATGAGCAGTAACACAAAAGTGAGAGGGAGCGTGAAAGGGTGGGGGGAGACCCGGAGGCGGAGGCAGCGCCCACGGGAGGGAGGAGGGTGTCTGCTTGGAAGTGAGAAGACGCGAGTGGGGTGGGGGACGCTTCGTGTTCCATTCAGAAGTCACAGAAAGCTACAAAGGATGGGCATGGTCAAGTCACTTTCCACTTCCCAAGTTCTTTCTTAAAACCTGAGCCGAAAACTATTAAAATAATAATAATAATAATAATAATATTAATAATTAATAATGATAATAAAAATGATAAATCCATTGCCCCTTCCACCAAGCAGGTGAGTATCTAACAGGGAGGCAAGACCACCGCTCACGAGGCCAAGTGGGTCCTTCTTCCTGGCTCTTGAGAGCATCCTGGGAGTCCTAGACGCCTGCACGTGGGGCTGTGGTGGCAGCAGGGTGTGTGGGGGGGGTGGCCCCGGAGACACTGACCCGGACAAGGAGTAGGGAGGCCGCGCCAGGAGAGATCTGTGTGGAGCAGTTCAAAGGACACTAGAAGGAGCCAGTTTCAGATGCAGCGTACTTTTTTTTTCTCCTTTTTTTTTGAAGCTAATTTCTATGCTCCTAGTTTTTAAACATATGGTTAAGCCCCAAAGACAATGACATAAAATTAATTTGATGAGTTTCAAGCAAAGGGAAAGACCAAACAGAGGGAAAGCAGGAGTATTATTAGGAAGAGTGAGATTAAAAAAAAAAAAAAGAAATTTTTTTTTTTACCCTAACGTTTCTTACAAGAACCTGTCATGAGAACGTACGGTCCACAGAGGTCACAGGGAAAACGCGAATGCATTCAAATGAACACACACAAACAGTTCCCTGGTCCCAGGCGTCCTGCAGTTTGCAAAGTCTTTTCTGCTAACGGAACGCCCTTTATCACAGCAGGCCCTCTGCACTTGGGTTGTGGTAGGAGAGAAAACAAGAAACAAACTAAAACTCTTAGGGGAACCAGCACGTTCTAGGTTGTTCCTAGGAGACAGTGGGGCCCACTCTCTGAAGCGTCACAGGGACCATCTCTACTTCGAGGGTCTCAATGACCCACACCCCTCCCCCAGCTGCCCCCAGGTTCCCCAGCCTGTCCCCTGCTCAGCAGCACTTAACAGTCTCGAGGGAGGAATCCAGCGTCTCCTCTCCCACCGACCGAGGCTTCAAATCTGAGTTTGACAAAGAGTAAAAAGTAAACACATCCTTTTGCATTTATTTTGTTTTAAAGGAGAAAAGGAATGAGTGACAGCAGGTATGTGGAAAGCCCAGCCGAAGAATGTGGGCAGAGGGGCGGCTCCCCCTTGCAAAACACCGATCAGAATATTGCCAGGGCCCAGAAATAGCAGCTGTACCTTCAGGGCCGCCTAAATCCCAGTGTCTTTTACTGCCTGGTGACTGGAAGTCAGTGGATCAATAGAAATTAAACATTCAGATCAAGACAAAATCAATGAACCAGGTATCTGTTCTCTCTGCCTCTTCCAGGATGTCAAAGAGAAGGCCTCTTTGGAGACAAGTGTTGATACAACAAGGCATGAGGTCTTCACATCTGGCCCAGGCTACGGACTCACCCCCTTCCCACTCAATCCAGAAATCCTTTCACATTCTCTCGCGTTCACATGGAAACCAGTAAGTAACGTGGAGGGAAACGCTCGTGTTGGGCTACACAATGGTACGGGTAGAAAACACCTGCCTTGGAGGGGCATGGCCTCCAACTAAAGAGGCGATTGCTGGGGTCTGAAGATGTCAGTTAGAAACAGAAATTTTCTTTAAAAAGTACCAGTTCAAATGTAAACTATAAAAACACTTTAACTATAAAACGTAGCCAGAAATATGCTTAAGTATCCACAGTCAATTACTTAGTTTACGCATTTAAAATGTGGCTCTCTTGATATCTTAGAAGGCTAACAGCATTTTACAGTAGCTAAAAACATATATACTTAACATGTGCATTTGAATATCACATTTCATTACAACACACAAAGAATAATCTCTTCCTTGGTTTAATTTTTGATGTAAAGATCAGCTATTTCCAGAATTCACTTAAGCAACAATGACCAGGGTGTGCATTAATCATTATTTTCAGCCCACACAGAGTTCATAGTCTTTTAAATCCCAAGATCAAGCTGGCTACATGATTTCAAAAAAGGCTAAAACCAGGATGAATGCCCACATTTGAGGTAATTATTGCCATTAGGTCACAGTTTGTGTAAGATAATGTATCTAAAACCTTCTTTAAAAAAAAATCTTTAGGTGTTCTGTCAGAATTCCAGAATACCTATTGAAACCAACCAGGATCTCAAATTCTGATTAGCTGGGTTTGCTTCCAATGGAGTCAAAGTTCTAGAAGGCTCTAGAACTTGTGTAAACTACCTAAGAATTTAGGCAAACAAGCCTGGAGCCAGTCAATAGAGAAGTTTTTTTGTTTTTTTGTTTTTTTTTTAAATAAAAAAGAAACAAAAAACCCACCCAACACAACTGAGGAGATGTTTCATAACACATGGTAATAGTTTTCTAAAAAATTAAAAATCTCATCCTAAATCATTTCTAAATTCTTGTCACTTTCAACCAAATTAAAAATGCTCCTGCATTACTATTAATCTCATACTGTGGCAAGAGACTCTCCTTCTTTATACCCTAAAAGCTGGCTGATTTTTCTGTTTACATGACCGTTCTCTCCATTTCTTTGAGGAGTATCTCCAAAGAAACCCTTATCTGGTTCCTCTAAGAGTCATCTTGGTTTTCCTCCTTCTCTCTCTCTCTCTCTTTTTAACACAAAGAAAAAAGTTCCTGGACACCAGACCCACACACGGTATTTACAAATTTGGTGTGAATCCCGCATCTGGTTCTACCCAGAGCTGAAGAGTGGATCGATTATAGAGACCAGAGTTGTCATGATATTTATCAGTGCAGTAAAAAATAGCATTTTAAAAAAAATATATACCTTTAGTATTGCCTTTCTAGAATTAACTATAAGCAAGAAAAAATTTATTATTTTTTTTAAAAGAAGAAAAGAACACTTTTTTTCTTCACTCCTAAGTTTGTTGTAGCAGCACTACTAAAGCTAGTTGGTACACTGGAAAGGAATCGGAAATGAATTCTACTATGAATCAAAAGAAACTCCCCTAAGATTTTCTCTAAAAGTAAAATGGATTCTGCCCCTTCTGCTTGCATCCAATTCAGGGCTTCCTCTTCATTCAGACCTTCTGCTGGGTTGCACGCATGGGGCAGGGATGGGGAGGGGTGACATTCCTTCAAGGCTTTTCTTTGCACACACACACACTACACACACACACACACACACACACACACACACTCTCACAGGAGGTGGCCGAGGAGGCTGGTGGCTGCGAGCTCAGTTCTGGAGCTGGGCAGACCCAGGTTCAAGGCCCACTCCCTCACCAGCCATGTGACCCTGGGCATGTCACCAGCTCTCCAAGCCACATGCCTCACCTGGAAAGGGACAAATGGGGCCCCTTTCATACCGTTATTATGGAGACTAAACAAAACAAGATAACCAGTGAGCAGTTTTGAGCACAGTGTTTGGCACACGGTAAACAGAAGTATCATTAGATGGTTTGTCAGAAGGCATGAAGCCACTCATTGCTGTTAATTAAAAAAGTGGAACAAAATGGTATCTCAGTGAAGTCCTGATTAACACAAATTTCACTAGAAACTTGGGAGACTTTGGACCACCGTCATATTTCCTTTGCTTTAACGCATGCTTTCTCAGAGCGTTGCTTCCTATGGGTAAAGAAGGCGTCCATGAGGGGCCCATGAGATAAGCTCATCGGGGGCTTGGCCTGGGGCCCTGCGCACCGGAAGCATTCAGCAAATGCTGCCTGCAACTTCCTGGAGGGACACTGCACGTTTTAACAAACGGGTGACAGCCAACACGTGGCTCCAATGCAGCCGTCTAGGGTAGGGGCCCTCAGAGACCTGTGGGGAACGAGGAGGATCTCTGACAAAGCGTCCTCTGCAGGAGGGTCATTTCTCTGTAAACGCTCACCACATCTCACAGGGGCGACCGGCTTGGAGCTGGCTCTCCTGAACTTCTGGAAGCTGCGAGAGAGATGTGAGGGATCGCTACTGGCTTGGGCCATCCTAGGGTGCAAGGGTGCCAAAAGCCTTTGGAAGGTTTCTATTGCATTTAAGGGTCGTTTCGCCATCTTCCATTCTCTAGCAGCCCGACTGGGATTTGACAGAGTCTAGTCTGTGGAGATTAGGAGGGAGAGTCCTAAGGCATCAAAGTGGGAAAGCACTGACACGCCCAGCGCAGCCCCGCGTGCACCCGGCCCCCCGAGCTTCCGTCAGTCCCCGGGGCAACACGCCATCAGTCAAGCCCACGTGTTCGCGCGGTGCCTCCAGCTTCCCCAAGCAGCAGCATTTAGGGTTACTGATCTCCACTCCTCTTAAAAGATGAATGCAGTTTGAAATCAATGCAATAATAATAATAATAATAATAATAATAAAATACAAGTCAGGAGAGAGGACAAAGAGAAACATATGGAATCGCATCGCTGACGATGTCATTATTGCCCAGAGAGGAAAGAGAGGAATGCCATTTTGTCCCTATCTGGAGGTGTCTTGAGAAGGGTTCTTTGGCTAAAGAAAGGAACAGTTACACCTTCCTTTCCAATTTGTTAAGGACAGCTCTGGCCTGTTCAGTTTTGAGGCTTCCTCATCTGAAATCGGCGAGACACAGCAGAGCCAGAGCAGCATGCAAAGCGCTTCCGGGGCTGGAATGCTTCCTGGCAAAACGGCTCATGCTGGCGTCGTGAAATCCCAGGCCAGGCCTGCGGAAAGGGTCCTCGCCTCCCTGCTGAATTCCCTCTGCTACCTGAGAGCACCTCGTTATCTTCTTTCTGTGATCTGTCCTAGCAGCTCCTGGGCAGGCCAGCGGGGGCCCCACTCCCCGACCCCGGGTCCCAGCACCCGAGAGGGCCTGGGATGAAAGCTGGGGCCAGCTCACGGACATACCTCGTTTCACCAACCACAGTCCGTCAGCAGTAACTCCTTAAGCCTCCTCATCTCCTTCCTCCAGTTTCCAAGAAAGTCTGCTCCACTCACACACACACACTCACACAACCCAAATCCTCCACGATAAGCTTGTTCAAAAATGAGTGTTTGCCCTTCCAGAGATCTGGTCGAGGGAAAGCAGCCTGTCGGCAGCTGTGCTGATCTCGCCTTCCCTTCCTTACATCCAACAATCTGGTGTTCGGGCAGGTTGAGTCTTCCAGGGTGAAGAGTGCGAGGCCCTGGCCTGCAAGCCCCTCACCGCCAGTAAGGCCAGAACGCAGCTCCGGTCCAGGAGACAACCGTCGGTCCACCTCAACCCTTCCTCGCCCTCTGAACGCGATCAACCACATGCACCACTTCACAGTTTTAACTGGCATCAAGCCTCAGACTCTCCCACCGGCCGGCCTGCTCACCTTCCCTTGGAAACAGCCAGAACGCCATGAACGAGGCACTACGTGCAGAAACACGGGTGTGCACGCCCAGATGCATCAGCGAGAACCCCCGGGGCAGAAGCACATTCCCTCTCCCCCCGCCCGACTTCCTGAGGCTACGGAGAGCTACATGGTTCTCCTTGACCTGTCCTTCTCAACCTTCCCCTCCTCTGCTTTGCTATGCTTCTTCAACTAGAGGCGGTTGAAGAACAGATGACGCTCTAGGTCATTTGTGGTCTCAACAAGGACGAGGTTGGCATCCCTCTACTTTAGAGAGCTTGGTCCTAAGGATGGGCAGGCTTTGATTCATCCGATTTGCTGGGGTGACTCAGAGCCTGGAGGAAGGGATGGGAGATCTGGGCAAGTGCTACGGAGTGCACGAGGGGCCTGGCCTCACACACGGGGGTCTTCTGATTCTGCGGCTCTGTGCTGGGGACCAGAAGAGGAGGGTGGTGGGGGACAAGGGGAGGATGCACTCCTGTATGCCGGTCAGCACCGGGGCTGGGCACGGCCTGACGTCACCCTCGGTAAGCCTCAGTAAAACCAGCAGTTCAACCTAAGACCTGTATTTCTGGGTTTGGTGGGCAGTGTGTGGGCATCTCAAGCCAATATTAAAAAGCCCATCACACACTAGGCACAGTGCACCAAAGGGATGGCTTCGAGGCCCTGCTGTGCTCCTCTGCTCGCCGACGCTTTGAGGAGGCCCTGCCTGCCAACGTTGGAGGAGCTGCTTGACTTTGTCAGTGCTCCTTTGGCCTCTTACCATCCCTCCAGCTTTTTTTGGCTCCTAGTTTTGTCCCTAGAATTGCACGCTGAGAAGAGGTACTGGGGGCAGGAGGGGGAGGGAGGCTGAAGTTGCCCAGGGGAAGGTACCACCTGCCTAGCACCCTTACATCCGCTCATTCTAGCCAGTGGCTTCTAGGAGGAGACAACTGTCTCTGCACTGAAGGAGACAGAGCCACACTCCCGGGGCATTGATGGGAAAAGGACATGTGGGGCAGCCCTGGGCAGAAGGGCTTGTCTTTCGCATGACAGGTCAGTATCAGATGTGAAGCAGGCCGAGAATCTAGTTAGCAGGTTCTAGAAGCACACGAGAGCACAGGGAATGTGGGAAAGAGCCACAGCTGAGGGCTGGGCCCTGGAGGTACCACCTCACAACTCTTCCTGGAGGTACCATCTCACACTATGACTCTGGGAGAGTACGATGTCGATGGTGATTGTGTTGTCAAGAGTCCAGTCCGGCCCATGCAAAGAAAAGGTCTTGATTCCTCTTCAAACTTTTGTTCTGTGGTGGATCTTTCTTGACACCTCTTTGTGGACTAGAGATGACAGAAACAATTTTCCTAATTCCTGGGTCTTTCCTTTTTGTCTTTCTTTTGTTTTGTTTTTTGTCTTGTTTAACAAAACTGGACACTGCGTGTCCTTCCTACCTACTCATACACTCACAGATATAATAAGTTTAAATATTAAAGAGAAAACACGAAGATACTGGGAATAAATGTGCATTTAAAACCCCAGCTAAAATATCAACATGATGATCTTGATAAAAATTACAATGAGAATAACCAGAAAAATTAGTACAATAATATTATCTTTAGGAGCAGCATGGAACATTCATTCCTGATCTGGAAGAAAACAAAGAAAATCTCAGGTGAAAGAATGAGACTTCCAACTTAAGTAGACAAAGACATTTTCTTTAAAATGGAAGGCTACGCTGTCTTTTCCCAGAGGAGATCAGATCTAGGAAGGGCTGGGAGTCAGCTGTATGAGGGGACCTGGATGCTACCCAGCAAGGCCGATGCGGTCTCATGTGCAGCCAAGACTTCTGTCGCTGGTCAGGAGGAGACGGGATGGGGCTCTGCTGCCATCTGGCTGCTGTCAAGTCAGGAACAGGTGGGTTTTCCAGGCTGGCATGGCTCTGAGAGGGCTCTGGCTCATGGGTCCTCCAAAGACTTTTCTCCCCCACTGTCTCTGGACTGGTCTCAGGGAGATGGCCCTTCCCCATGTCCCGGGAAAGGAGTATCCATCAATCGGTCAGTTGGTGGGTCCCTGAGGAGAGTGTCTTGCCCTGGGTGAACCTCTCGCAGGCTCACTGGCCAGGGGCAGGGGCTGCCCTCCGGCGGGTCATGGTGTCCTTTCCTTCCAGTCTCAGGCCGACACTAAGCTGGTTCCAGTTCGGGGACCTATTTCTTTGTAAGATGAGCAGAATTCATGGTTGGGGAGGGGGAATTTCCAGAGTTATTTCACAGCTAACAGCTATTTCACAGCTAACAGCTAAGGTAATGGCCTGGCTTTGTTGCTGAATTAAGGTGATCACGATAAAACCACTGTTCACAGTAGATGGCTGCGGGGAACTGCAGGGGGCAGGGAGCAGGAGGACAAACTGCCCGAACTGGGAGCCATCTCTTTGCACCTTGGAGACTTGGCTTTGGGATCAGTTAGGACTCAGCATCAAGAGTCAAACAATTAGGGCCACCCTTCTAAGCCCCGTCTAAGATGAGAGTCTCCCAACATTCATGTACTCAGAGTAATTTTGCTATGAATGGAGATATCCCACCCCCCACCCCCCCAGCAGTGTTCAAAGCCTGAGAAAACTTCCAGAATGTATCAATGGTACAAAGAGGGCAAAGGGCAAATTTCTTTGGAAACTTAAGCGCCTGTGGGAGTGTTCCAAAGTGCAGTGTAAGACCCACTCGTCACCCTCATAAACTTCCCTCTGACCTTCTGCCCACCAGACCCCTCTAAGACCAAAAACGAAGTCGAGTCTTGGGCAGGCCCGGTAACGTGAGGAAGATGCAGCAGCAAACAAAGGTTGACGGTTGTCTACGAGGGAAGGATCCAGAACTGGGAGAGAAATACACAGTCGGCGCAATGAGAGAGACGGACAGGGGTGTGCAAGAGTGTGGGGTGGGTGTGAGGGCCTGGGGCGGGGTCCACCTCGCAGACAGCAGGAAGGCTGTGCCAAGCCCGGAGGTGGCAGGTGGCCTCCTCTCCCCTGGGCTTCCGTATCAGGAAGGAGGCAGCCACCTGGCAAGGCCAGCATTCTGACAACACGGATGGGACCTCTGCCCCCACGAAGGATAAGAGCCGGCCCCCCAAGCAAAACTGGAGGCAGAGTGGGGGGAGGTGCAGGGTGGGGAGTCTCTCATCCTCTTGGTCTCCCAAGTAAAAGTCAGGTCGGTCCACCCGCCCACCCACCTCCCACATCTCTCTTAAGCTCCCGGGGCACCTGCCCACCCTGCCCCCTACTCCTGCCAACTCCCTGACACCCCTCTGCTAGCAGACAGCTCAAAAAAGACAACAGGTATCAAAATCAACTTAAATTAAATTAAACTAAAAAGAAAAGAAAACAAGGAAAGACCAGAGTAAAATGCTGCAACAGCACGAGAGAAGAGCTGAGATGATGGGACTCGCCTCAGTGCACGTCTTGGAGTACCGCGGAATCACCCTCACACCGCGTCTGTGGGTCGGTAAGGCACTAGGAGGGACCGGTGTCAAACCCAGGATGCGAGAGCCGTGATGGCGGCGCCGAGGGACACACGGGGAGGGCGGCATCCGCGCTCACACCCGCACACACTCGCCCACACTCGCACACCTGGACCACCACACTGCTTACATGCCTATGTTCTATCACTTTTTTTTTTTTTTTTTTGTGCAATTACGTTGAGGAATAGTCTATTGGTATCACTGGAGTTGAACACAAAGTAGAAAACGGGGGGTGCTGACTGCTACATTCTACCAGGGTGTCGGCGACGACCGCTAGTCCTATGCTACGTGACTAGGGATTGGTTCAAAAAGAAAATAAACCTTCAGGAAAGGAAAAAAAAGAAAAACCCTAAGGTTTGCAACACACAATATTAATGACACTGGAGGAGTAACATTGCTTAGGGATTTATCCAGAGTGCTCCGGAAGAGAAAATGTGCCCTCTTTGCGGTGGGGAGCTGTCCTTCAGCCTGGCCACCCCCACCCCAATCAGTCCTGACACATGAACCACAGCTGGGCTTGGCCAACCCCACGCAACCACTCCCCCCAATATCAGCCTCCTCAGGCCATGGCCTGACCTTCTAGAGGGCTGCTGACCCTTCAGAGTTCTGGAAAAATCCCTAATTCTTATGTTCCATCATTAAAAATCTATTGGATTTCCATATCAGGTGTCCCCGACAGCAAATTCTTAAATGTCACTTGCCGCCATATGAAAATAATCTTTGAGAAGTTCATAGATAAAGTTCTTTCAAAAACTGGGGCCCCCCCACTTCCAGAATCTTCCGTTGCTCTCTTCTTCTCCTTTCCAGCTTGGTGCAGAA